>NW_008825255.1:128642-230356 GCF_000699105.1 Pygoscelis adeliae
AATACGCATTTCAGAAACTTTTGTCTAGTTTATTTTCACTGATAACTTAAGCCTTTCAGCTTTAGATTGTTGAAAGGCAGACCATTGTCTTCATAGAGATTGGATTGCAAAAAAATGACCAATATGGAGATTTTCACCCAAATAATGACTCTATGCAGATCTTTACAGATCTGTACTTGTTGATTTATACTGTAGGGATTGATAGCAATGATAATCTACTTTGTCTGATATCTAGCTCAGGATGACAGACTGAAGAAGTATCTGAGAGGAAATTCATTGCTTCTTTTCACTGTGGCCTTTCAATGATGCAATGAGAGAGAGAGACACATTTTGAAATATCTCCTCTGTTAGGTAGCCTCAGTTTTGCTTTCCAAGAATGTTTCCTTGGTGAGTCCAGCATTTCCCTCTTTCTCTCTTGAGTCAGAGGACTGCCCATGTCACCATTTCCTTGGTAATTATAAGGTCCTCTCACGAGTTTCTCTGTCCTTTTGCTTCTGAGTAATGCCTTCTTTCTCGCTCTTTTATTTTTCTTTCTTTCTTTTTTTTTTGTGTGTGTGTCAACATATCTTCATTTGTCAGAGGCTCCTGTGAACACTGACTCCTCTTGGGTTTGCATCGTGTCTCTGGTATCCCTGATGGTCTGGATCTCCATTCTCCTGGACACTGTAAACCAGGGAAAATACCTAGTGCTTTTTGTTCATTTTTCCATTTCCAGATTTGCAAATACAGATCTGCTCCTATTGCCACACTACTTGGTAATGTGAACATTTTCTATGTATACCTTGCTTATGGTAGCTTTTGTTTGAAAAACAGTTCTGCTGTGTTTTTTTACAAAGTTAAACCTTCCTGAATAAGACTTGAACAGATGAAAAAGATGGATTGCTAATATTTTTTTTGTGCCATGAGTTAATTTCTGGCATTAAAATTGTGAGACAGGTACTCCCAAGAGAACTGGAGAACATACAGTTCTAAACACTCAGTAATCATATTTCTTGGATAAAGTATTTCTTTTAAAATCCAGTATAGTTAGCAGATTAAGTATGCCACTTGTCTGTAGTCAGAGCAATGGACAACATCCTGGAACAGAAGTGAAAGCAAACAAATTGACTAAGGTGGGACTGTCATTTTAATTGCATAATATTGAACGTATGTCAGCAGGAGAGACAAAAGAAGGGGAGGGACATCAGAGGCTCACAGATGGGTGTTACCATGTAAGCCTGCCAGATATTTCAGGGGCTATATTGTTTTAAGCATGTGAATTGGGACTAATTCAACTAGGAAAGAGCACAGCTATCTAAAGCAGCAATACTGAGACCCAGGAATAAAAACAGGTTTCAGATATATGTTTTAAGAGATAATACCAATACATTATATGTTTGCTGGCAGGTAGAGGCTTCTTGGGCTGGAGAATGGACAGTGAGGGAAGAGGGCAGGGGCTGAAGTCTGCCTATAAAGGGTTTCAAGAACCTTGTGCCAGCGTCAGACTTGATGCACTGTTGTCTCATGGTCATCTAGTATGCTTGAATGCCTAAATTTTGTACTTTGTCCTCTGGCAAAGCTACCTGTATGTCCTTGGCATTCGCAAGGCCTTATATAGCAAGTTTTCTGTATTTTCTCAGCCACCATCATACCGACTTACTCAAATAGACTGTGGTTTTTACAGTTCTTGGGGATTTCTTGATCTTTGCCTCTCTTCAAAGAGCGAGGAGACCAGGGAGCATATTGTGAGTCCATTTGGTAGCACCAGGAGTTAGGATGGTGCAAGCCCAGGAAGATGGACTCTGTAAGCTCTAGGACACAAAAGTAATTTGGTCTTTGTGTTGCTAGACTGGCTGGTGGAAATAGGTTTCAAATTGTGAGATGTGCTGGAGAGGCATGAAAATAGCTCAGAATGCAGCTATAACCACATGAACAATGCGTCTTGCAGCAGTGAGCCGCATACCAGTTTATTGGATACATTCATGTAAGGAACTGTGTCTTGTGTATAACTTGGTTTGCACCAAGGCACACAGACCACTTATAGGAAATCTGGAAGGTCTGATGTTGTCTTCTCAAGCTTTATAAACAGCCTGGGAAGTCTTACAAAAATCATAAGTAATACAGAAATGATGGAAATTGAAAATTCTAAAATAAAGTTTTATTTTACGTATATTTATGTATCTTCAGTCTTAAAAAAGCAGTCTACTCTTTCACCTGAAATATGACAAATTTAGTTTGTTTACAAAGAAGATTTTTTTTTTTCCTGGTGAAACTGTGTTATTAGATAGTATTAAGTAAAAGAAGAAGCCATGCTTCTTTTTTTTTTTTTTTAAAGGGAAAAGTTTAACTTTTAAGAAGTCTTACATTACCTGGAATATCAAATCTCAAAAGGTGTAGCATAGGAATTGCAAAAATGTATGTACCAGCTTATTTTCACTACTTTCTGATGTATAATATTTTTGTTTGTTCCAAAGGTATGGAGTTATTTGCTAAAAATAATCCATGGAGATTATCTGTGTGCTTAGAAACCCTGCAGGATCAGCTTTCAGGGTTTTCAAATTTATGAACTAATAATAATACAAATAATTAAAATTCTAACAAAAAAGAATCATGGAACTCAGCAGGGATTTAGAAATTCTATACAGTAGTCATTAAGTGCTTTTTTCTGCAGCTGTCAGGTTCCATAATTATCAATTCTACAGAAGCAGTCTAAAGTCTTCTTAAATTATTACCCAGAAGCTTTCTAAGGTGGAACTCAGTTGCACATGAAGAATTTTATGATTTTAGTTTCTGAAATTTTAAAGATGGGCCTAGCTGGCTGCACTAATGCAATAAAGGCAAGGACAAAAGCATCTTACATTTAGAGGCTCGCTTTCTTGTTTGCATCTTCACTGGAAAGAAGTTTTGCACAAATAATTGAATGGTATGTAAGAGAAAAGCTTGCTCCACAAGCATTGTGGGAAAAATCTTATAACCATGCTCTGTAGACTATAGGGAAATTAAAGACATTTAAGCAGGTTTCATATGATTTCACGAGTCTTATAGTGTTGTCTAGGTTTCTTCTATAATGAAGGGGCAGTCTGGAAATGCCTCCTATTTTAAGCTACAGTTTTATAACCATTTTAAATGAAACTGGGTGCAGGCTGCTTTTCTCTATATGCAGATTTTTTTCTGTAGGTGTTTGTTGACTCATATTGGGTTTTATGTTTCTGAAAGATTGTTGCCTGGAGTGCTTTCACCTGAATTTGGAGGTTAATTTTCACCTGAATCTGTTTTCCCTGATCTCACTGAATGTGAACGTATGAAGGCCTGTGGGAATGTGCAGCTGAGGGAGGATGGGGTTGTTCCTTTCAGCAGCAACTTGAGTTTAAGAGTACCATAGAGACCAAGAGTGCCATAGAGACCTCCCCTGAGAGCATGTAGAATTGTCCTCTGAGAGTGCCTGTCTGTCTCCTCTGACCAGAGAGGGAATCTTGGTAACTTATTGAAACAATATGCTTTATTCTTAAATGATACAATCAAGTGTGATCAATCCTGCTCCCTGATTCTGTGTTTTAATCCATGGTATTATGCAAGAGAGGACTTGTGGTAGGATATGGGCTGATACCTGTAAGAAAACAGCATTAATTAAAAAAAAAAATTTCCATGACATTTTCTAAACTTGGTGTTATATGAAGTACAAGATGTTAAAAAAAAAAACTGTATAGAAAAAATGTTTTTATTCTCTGGTTTGGGGTTTTTTCTTTTCTTAGAGTTCTTTGTGAAGGGTCAGTTGTGATGATTCAGTTTTATAGTCAGTTCTACAGTAATTCTGCCAGTCTCTCGTGGCTGAAAATTACTATTCACAATACAAAGAAGTCATAAGGAATATAGTCTGACTTGAGCGAAATAAGAATCTGCTTTTACTGTCCCATCTACTGATGAATATCACTTGTTGCTTGCAACTTTATTCTATAAACTAACCCTACTGATTTCACTTAGTTGCAACAATAAACTCAGTTGAATCAACTGAAAGGACTATGTTTTTGGAAATCTGTTTAATTAAGTAAATTCATTGTTTATCTTATGTAATTTGATTTATCTTTTAAAAAATCATGTTGCACAAACAAAATTATGATTTTATTGTAATTTAGGTTTCCTTCCAATGAAACTGTGGAGAATGGATTTGATTCTGCAAACTGCTACCCATGTGAATAACACCATGAAATGAACAGCTAGAAAATTTGTGTCAAAATTCATAGTGAGCCCATAGTCTGTGTCTTTAAGATATTAATGTTGAATCCAGTGCCTTCAGTATTGCTGTCTTTGGGTTTAATGGGGAAAACACTACACTAAGCTAGTTCAGATAGCTGTAGCTCCTGTTTCTCCTTTAGTCTCTTTGTGTTTCTTATTGTTCTTTCCCTGCTGAAATGGGTTTGATTTCCCAGCTGGGTATTTTTTCTTTTAACTTTTCCCTAGCAGCTTTCAGAAGTCTGCAAGATACGTGAAGAAAATAGAAGGAAATGTTGTGGGTTTGTTTTCTGCAATGCGTTTTTCCAAGAAGAATTTGTGAACATTAATCTTTTTTTCAATGGAACAAATACTTTCTTGATCATCGTAGGAAGGTGACAGTGCCTCAGCCACTGTGAGGCTATAAACTATAAACAGCATTATATGGTCTTCTTTTACATGAAAACCTGGCTTTTTTATACTGTAAGCTCTATAAAGATATTACTCATTAATCAGTGGCTGGGACTGAGTTTCAGCTTTAGCTTGCAAGCCTATTCCAAGGAACAGAAAGGAAATAGACTGGGGAACTTTTCGTATGGACATGTCTTCTGGCCAGATGTTTTTTTATGATGGAGGTAAACTCTCTGTGTGTGCTTTGGCTCTTGTTTTCAACTGCTCATTCTGGAGAAACAAAATAAAGGAAAGAAGAGGTTTAAAGCATGCTTTTGACCTGAAGACAGCTGCTATAGATCTTTCAATTTTCACCGTACTAAAGAACAAAGAGACTTCATTGAAGCACTGGGTAATAAAATGAAATAATGGAAAATGAGTCTGTGAGGGTAAAATAATTGTAGTGATACAATACTGTGAAGACTATGCCAAGGCACAAAGGGACAATTTGTTCTTAGTTTTTGTTTCCAGTGTCCTCTGTTATCAAACACACCTCACTAAAACATTATCTCAATATCAAAAGATAACATTCTTAATGTCTGTCCTGCATGCGGTAATGCTGATTCAAACCTTTCTTGTCCAAACTCTTCACAAACTTATACTGGTGCTGCAAAAATCACGTGTTCAGCAGCTTACCTACAAGAGCTGAATTCTTGTTCTTCTTCAATATCAGCTGGTGTAAATTCTTTGGGCCAGTTTACCATTGCCATTTAGGCTGAATTGCTCATGCATGTGAAGTGGCATTGATTCATATGCGACTAAAATGTGTGTGACACTTCTGTGGAAGAAAGAAGGAATTTTATTAGCTGTTTTGTTGATAGCAGAAAATCCGTCTGCTTTATTCTATGCCTTTTAAGAAGGTCAGTTCATTAAATCCCAGAGCATATTACTGTTTTGTGCCTTACAACATTTGTATGTGTGGTCTTTGAAAAGTAAGAAAGATAGTCGTTCCAGCAACTGATATTTTCATCTCAAGGTGCAAAAACATTTATAATTAAGGGGATGTTTTCCAGCTGCATTACATCTATGAAGCTACAACTACATTTTCAAAGTCTTAGTTTTTGAAAATTTTATCTTCTTGTTTACCCGTGATGTGTTAGCAGCCATTGTCTGTGTTATCTTTCTATTTCTGATGACACATAGAAATACTGTACAAAAAATTGTTTGAAAGCCTGTTTTTACCAAAGACAACAGCAGCTGCAGCTGTTGACTGTAGTGGGACCAAGATTTCGACATCAGCATCCTCTTAGAAGAGGATTCCCACTTAGAACAAAACCATCTTAAAATTCTTCTTCAGACTGAATTTTACTAGGGATCAGCGCAAAGGCTTAAGTGGAACATAAAGATAACAGTTTAGTCTGGCTCTGGACCTGAACATTCCAGAGATATATTTTGTCCTCTTTAAGCTGTATGGCAACATTCTTGATACGTACTTCTCCTGTTTGTAAACCATTCTAGCACATGATAAATATGGAAAATGCTGCATAGAAGAAACTATTTTTGTTATTGTTTCAGAAATAAACTATTGACATTCACCTCTAGCTTAAATTATATGATTCATTTCCTTAATTGCCTTTGATGGGCTCAGTTATGATTAGGGTATTGGTCATCGATCTCCTATGCTGGGTAAATGCCGTTTGTGGCTGGTAACGTTATTAGCGATCTCAGAGGTACAGAAGTGTACAAATCATTGAACGTGTTTCTATCTAGGAGGGCTGATTTTTTTAATTTTTTTTTTAAATTAATTTTTAATGTCCTATTTTGGCATGAAGTGGTATTACTAGATTATTGTTTCACTTGACAGCTGTATTGCTTTAATTTTTATTCTTTTAATGGCTTGGACTGAGGATGAGTGTCCCCATACTAAAAGAGTTAGATGAATGCAATAAAGAAGGAGTTAGTTTAACTTAAGTAATATAAATGTATTTTGATGGTCCCACTTATTTGGACAACTACTTTTTATTGGCATTGTTTCATTGGTGTTTCATTTTGGAGAACTACTATGGAAAGAAGATTGCCAAATAAAGCCTGTACAAGCATCAGGTATACAAACTTTGCACTTGACTCAGACAAGTTTGCTGTTTGTTCCATTGTCCTTTTATAGCAAATGTTTCTTGTGAACAAAACAAATGACAGTCTGCATTTGTAGGCTTTGATTCAACAAACACAGCTGGTGTTTGCATCCTTGAAGTCACTTGAGTTGCTTATTCTCTTAAAGTTAGCACATGTGGGTTCTGCTAGGTTGAAGCCCTAGAAATATGTCTGAATTTCCCCTCCATCCCTTCCCCACCTTCATTTATACACTGGAGCATTAAATCACACAAATTCTTTAATTCTACATTTTAGGAAGTACACTATAGCCTTGGATCTTCCCTCTGGTCCCCTCACTGCAAGATGATGCAAGAAGTCTTTGCATCAATCTTCCTGCAAATGTAGTTGAATTTCTTCATGCACTGAGGGAAATGTGATCACGGAAATGGAAAACAATGTATAGAGCCACCAGACTAATTAATTCATAGAGTAAGATTTTTTCATCCTTAGAAGTTGGAAAGAACAAAATAGCATCAGAAGGTTTCTTGTTGGGTTTTTTTTTTTTTAATTAATGACTGGCAGAAAGGTGGACTAAGAATTTTTTATGTCTATACAAATCTATATTATGATGTCATAAGAAAATTCTCTCTTGCTTAGAGAATGTACCTAAGACCTATGGATTGTTAAAGAACCATGGATTTTTCACGCAGAAGGTGGATTGCTTTTGAATATCAGCACTTAACTTAATGTTCCCAAAATATCAGAATCTCACACAGGAAATTAATTAAAAATACCTCTTACAATATGAAGATGTGTAGAGTCATCTTGGAGTGGGCAGATTTCCTGTGGCCTTTTACATACTAACTGCAATAAAATAAGCACTTTTATTTTCTGTTTATGAAATTAAAGCTCACGCAATTGTATTTCTATGAGTAAGATTTATGGTTATATGTAATAAAAAGTGCAGACCAAACTGAGTCATAGCATTCCCTAAAGTGAACAGTACCATAATGTGGATAGTACCATTGTCATCAATGGGACTATTCAGTGTCTGGAAGTGGTGTACAGATGGGCTTTGCAATAGTCAGATGGGTTGGAGTTTGTTCAAAGGGAGTAATTTAACATTAATTTCTGGCAAAATTAAACTGTCCCACACTGAGGGGTATATTATGTAAGTTAAAAATTATCCTGTGCAGCTTGGTGTTGTGCTCACCTGTCCATCTCAGGAATTCTGTGAGTATGTATGGGCAATTCCGTCAGCATTCATTCGGTAGCTGTATGTTCACACAGAGCCTTTACGTACATAACACGATATTCATTCAAACAGCTTCAAAACTGAAACAGGTTTCTGCACGATCTTTCTCCCTTTTTCCTGGGTGAGCTCAGACATACTTTCTTATGTAATGGATCAAAGTGATCTGTTGTTGCATTGGAATACTTTAAATAGTGCGTAGAGCTCTTGAATGTCAGTATTAATCAATTACCAGCACGAATCCATGCAATCTGTGTATGGAACAGCGAACTGCACAGTCCCTCTGGAATGGGATATTATCATTTTCATATACTTTTGGAACTGATCTGTTCAAATCCTTTAGGTTACCGATGTTGTAACACATGAATTAACAGTACTTGCTATTTTCTTTTCAAGAATGCAGTGGGATGTCACTTGTAATCCAGGGTCAAATATTGTTATAACAGAAGTTGATGGTAA
The DNA here is from genome assembly GCF_000699105.1 of Pygoscelis adeliae. Lineage (NCBI taxonomy): Eukaryota > Metazoa > Chordata > Aves > Sphenisciformes > Spheniscidae > Pygoscelis > Pygoscelis adeliae. The sequence continues at coordinate 137,023 of NW_008825255.1, forward strand.
GGTTTGCATTGATGTTCATGGAGCAGGATTAGGCCCTGAACCATCAGAATGTGGTTGTCATTGCACTGAGCAAATCTTTCACCTGTGGTGTCAACTTTGAACTCGTGCCACACAGACCTCCAGTAACTGAGTTGGCTGATGTTGCTTATGCCTCACCTTGTTCACTTTACACTACACTTTACTCTACTTTTACTCATACACTTGTATCACTTTGTCTACACTTTACTCTACTTTTACTCATACAAAACTGGAAGGAGGATTGGAACTAGAAATGAGATGTTCTCCTATACAGGAGCTCTGCCTCTTAAACACCTACCCAGCTTTTCTGAATCTGATAGTAATCTGGGTGGTTGAATATTTTCCAGCCTTTGCTGTCCCATAATAATGCAAAAAATTTAGGACAGTAACGTGGAGGGGTGAAACAAGTGGTATGTGTTAAAATATGTAATAAGTATACATATCTGAATTAGGGGAATATAAACACTTGCAGAATCCTGAACAAGTAAATACCGTTCCTACTAACTTTTATGGCAAATTTCCTGTTGATTCATTAGGGCCAGGAATTTACCTTGAAACATAAGTTGAGGTTAAGGTGGAGAGAGAGGTTAATTGGCAGTAAGCTGTACTTGTCAGCAGTGAAAGTGTAAATGGATTTTCTAATGCGCGCTGTTATCTGGGATATATGGTATGCTGTGGTAGCACACTGTGTGCCATATGCCTCACCCTTTCATGTTACTCCCCCTCATTTTAATGACTCGTTCTGTATATTAAGTGTGGAAACTATTCCAACAGTGAGACTGGCACATTCTTTACACAGCTGAATTGACACGTCTGAAGCTGCCTCTGGCTACTGCTTATAGACTGACTTACTTTTCTTTCATGGAGAATATTTTTTGCCTAATTTTAGTCATGCACATCCCGCAGTATGATGTTGTCATAAGTCCTTGCGCAGTAGAAGGCGGCAGCCTGCCTCCTTGTCCATATATGGCTTTTATGTTGTTGCCATGTACCGGCTCTGATGTCACCTGAATATCACATGCATTTCATTTTGTGTGAACTAAGTGCATCAGAGGGGAAGAAAAAGGTTTTCTGCAAGAGAGAAAAATATCTATCCACTTGGGACTTCTGTAATGACAGTAATGAAAAATAATAATAATAATAATAAATTGTATTTTATTTGATGTTCTCCCTGTTGTAAAGAAAAAATACCACCAAAATTTACAAAAAACCCACAGCTTAGATGCTGGTAATCAGGGGCAGGTGTCCAGGTGCTGCTTTGTGCTAGCAAGCAGTACTAAGGCATCTGCCCGGCACTAGAACTGGGTCTTTGCTGCTGCATCGCCAGAACAGCCACCGCTGTGCCCTGGCCCAGGCCAGCTGCCCCTCTCCCAGGCAATTCCTGGGCAGGATTTGGGAGTTGGCACTGCCCAACATCCATTTCTAGGCTGCGCCTTCGCTGTTTTGCAGTCTAAGGCACTTTAGTAGTAGAGACCAAATAAGTTCATTGCCAGTTGGCCTCAGTGTCAGAAAACGGTCCTGGCCACATTTACTTTGCCTATGTAGACATAAATATGCGTGTATAAACAAACAACCAAACACACGTGTATATAGCCAAGGAATCTTAGTTCTATCAAGAGGAGATCTGCAAAGCTGCATACGCAATTAGCCATTTATTTTGAATATCAGTGGGACCTAAAAGTGTAACTCCTGTTACTGTCTCTTTAAATTGTGCCTAAAACTCTTTCAGTCCCTCAAATGCACACTTTGAAACATAAGTTAGTTTTCTAAGTGCCTTTGTGGAGCGTCAAACTACAGTCACTCAGAATCAGTTTCTGGACTGAGTTCCTGTTTTCCCACCTGTTTGTAACACGTTTACTCAGTTTTAAAGCTTGTCAGCGTGCCTTTTCTGAGGCCTGTGCCAGCACACCTTTACTGTCATGCAGATATACTCCATTTTAAACAAAGCATAATTTATTACATTTTCACCTTTAAATAGGTTAGTTAGTGCTACGAGAGGCCTAGAATGAGCTTCCTTACCTAAGCTTGACCTTTGCCAGTTGTGTATTCACATCTCTTCCTTAGTAAAGCTACTTTTTTCCCATTTATCTAGATTTTATAGTTGTGTTCAGGGCATCCTTGTTCCTTCCGTGGTCAGCAACTTTAGTTTAGCACACATGTCATTCTTAAATTCAACTTTGATGAATGGATTTTGATAATCTCTTATAAACTGCTTTTCACTGTTTCATTCCAGTATTGGTGTGCCATTTCCTAACAGCTTCTTTCTTAGGTGTCTCCATTGCTGATGTACAGTGCACGTCACTCCTTCGTCTCTCACAAGACGCAGGGAAGGGACCAGAGTAAGATCAGTTTTGTGGTTGGTTTAGTTCAACAAGCTGCAGTCAACTCTGGCCATTACCAGGTAGCTGAGGAAGTACAAGAAATTGCTTGTAAAACAGAGGGTAATCTGCCTCCTAGGTTTGGCTTACTCCTTATCCCTAATTGGTTTACTGTTCCATCCAAATTTTGTTAGCACTCTGTAGTTCTTTAATTTATTTTTTTTTAATTGCTTCATAACATATAGAAAGAAAATGACTGAGTATAAGTACTTGGCTTTAATCATGTTTATGCTTTATACAGATTAATTATGTGTTAGATGTGAAGTATCTCCTTTTTTGTTTTTAAATTTGTAATGTTTTCATTTCAATTAATGACCTTGTTCTTGTGTCATGCGGCAGGGAGAAGGAAAACCTTCATTTGCTTTCTCCATACTTCATCATAGTGCACATTTGTCATTGACGGCCTGTTCCTTTCAGAAGCCAAGTGAGTTTTTTTCATCCTTTCTGATTATTGTATATGAGGTTTCCAGCCCTTTGATCATTTGCATTGCTTTTCTCTGAATCCTGCCTAGTTCTGCAGTATCCTTTTTGAGACTGGGTAATCAGAAGCACATACAGCATTCCAGGTGAGACTCCACCACTGATTTATATCATGGCATTACAATACTTTCTGTATTATTCACCATCCTATTTCTTATCCTTCAAAACATCATGTCTGCTTTTTTACCACAGCTCAGCGTTGAGCTGAGGTCTTTAATGAGTTTTCTACAGTGATACCAGACTATTTTCCCAAGTTCACACAGTTAATTTAGGATGATGAAAGTATGCTCTTCCTTTTTTCTTCTGTCCAATGTGGGTTATTTTGTATGTACTGACACCGAGTTTCATTTGCCATTTTGGTGATTACTTTGGTTTCTCTTGTAAACTTCTCACAGTCCTGTCTGGACTTGACCACCCTAAATAACTTTGAAGCACCTGCAGTTTTTTTCTTGCTTACTACTCAACCTTTGTTCCAGTTTTGTTTCAGTTATACTTAAAAAGAAAAAAACAGCTTGATCTTATACTGATCAACTTACTTTTTCAGTAAAGAAAATTGACCACTTATTACTGCTCCTTTATTTTTGTGTCTTAGCCAATTTTGATTTCTGACAATACTTCACAGCTCACTACTGTTTCTCTGCTGATATTTTGAAAGGGACTTTGTTGAAGTCTGATTTTTTTTTTTTTAAATTAAGGTGCCAACCAGATCATGCGTTCTGCACTCTATTGATTTGTAACACATGAAGTCCTGGCTTCTCAGACTGTTGCTGAATAAATCTACTTCTCTAATTGTCACCCCTTTCTCATATTTTTCAATGGTGAAAAGAGGTCTTGAGTTCTTGCAGTTTAGTAGTAGAGTAAGTGACAGTCATAGGAGACAGGGCAAAGCATGGTTAATAACATGTCAGTCACATTGTTTAACCTAGTTTTGAAGACCTCTGATGATGCCTCTCAAGCCATTTGCCTCAGACCTTAACCTGTCCTTACACTTTTACAAAGTTTTCCTGAACATCTGAAGGCTTTCCTGTTACTTAAACCTAATAACTGCTCCAGAAACTTAAAACAATGGCTCCTTTGCCTGTCCATCAAAGACATGGAGGACAGATTATTCCCTCTTTTTTGCATTATCAGAGTATCTGTAGCTTGTTTTTAGATTTCACCTTCACTCTTTTCTTCCTTAGGGTAAACATTCTCAGTCTTTTTTCACAGATCATGCTAGCTAGGTTTCTAATTATTATTGTTCCATGCTGTGCCATTTCCAGTTCATACGCAGCTTCAGTAAAATGCAGTTCCACAGACTGGACACAGCTGACACTTTCCCAATGCTAAGCAGAGCCAAAAGAAGTAGTCACATAAAGCTTATCTCAAGAAAACAGTTTCAAGCATCAGAAAGCAAAACCATTCTGTCAAAGAGCAGGAAATCTGCTGTTTGTTCCACTGATGCTTCCAGTGTTGATGTTCCCGGGTACCTGTCATCAGCTGACATCTTTGAAACTCAGTTTGTCTCCCGGGACTTTGCTGATCAGGAATGAAAAGTGTGCTTGCTGGGTAGAGGTGGCATGAATAGCCTCAGCAAGTTTGGCTTTGTTTACTTTTATTTGGCATTTTGTATTATGATTTTGTTAAACATCCCAGCTGCTGTTTTCATTGTAGAAGTATTAATGCAGTATCATTACTGCATTAACACTATACAGTGTTAAAGAATCTGTGAGAAGCCTCTGCTAACTATGTTGGTTTTTTAACAGCTTTCAAGGATAAGATTATGAAAAACTAAGAGTCTGTTTTTATTTTCTCAGTGGGAGGATTCTTTGTCTTGTTTGGGAGGCAACGAGGGTAGAGAAGAAAAATCTTGGGCCCATACCTTCACTTGTGTAAATTACCTGCTTAAACTTTTTTCAACTTTTTCATAAATAACTAGATTACAGTTATTGACACACCTGCTATATTTTTGTATAGTAATGCAGGAAATATGTGAAAAATACAGCAATTACTTTACAGATCCCACATAATTAAGTTTGCCTTTGAAGAGAAATGGTCAAATTGTGGTACAGAAAGCTGTTTTTATGTGGTACAGATTGGAAGGAAGGGGATTAGATTGTGGTGTATTTTTGGCTTTGTAATTTTAAATAAATGTCAGAATTTGCAGAACCCTTGGAAATTCAGTGCATTTATTTGAATCAACCCAGCTAAAGCAGTCCCATAATTCAAGTGGGTGGTCTGCAAGTATGAATACTATGCTGTCTGTGGAGTACATTGTGTCTTGACAAAGGAGGAATGGCACAGCAAAGAGGCAGAATTTGTAGAGTGGTGTCAGAGGGGTGGAGCCCACAGGAAAAGTTAAATGAACGAAGCAAAGAAAGAATGCTACTGTGATCCTGAGTGATGGGCCACTGTGTGCATTATTTGGCTGTCCAAAGATGTTCTGAATTCTGCAGATGAATACCAGCCCTTGCCCAGCCAAAGCTGTCAGTTGGCCCACACAGTAAGGATGAAACTAGAAGAATGAGGCTTTGCTGAACTTTCTCTGTTTCTCCTACAGCTCTTATTTTTTAAAATTTTTGAAATTTTAGCTAAATCGAACTGAACAGTGTTTTGCAGGTGAGAGTGCAGTGCTGCTTTCTGCAAGGATTTTATAATATTTCTTTGAACATCCTTGCTTTCTGTTTGCCTTTTGGGACATTGTTACACACTGGCCAGCATTCTTAACTAAATGATTATCGGTGAATGACAGTTAACTGAGAACCAAAAAATGTTCAGATTAGGCCATCTTTGCTTTGAATGGCATAGTCGTGAATTTTATTTGTTGCTCCCCATTTGCCTAGCTTTGTAAAGATCCTCTAATACTTCTCACAGCATTTAATCTTGATTATCTGCAACACTGTGTTTCATCTGCAGATTTTGCTATTGCAATGCTCATTACTTTTCTCGAATGACTCATTTTAGTATAGAAGATTGGATGTCCCACCTTCAACTTACTAATGTATTCTTCTTTTCTATGTGCTTTTCTTTCAGATTCTGTCTGTACCATGCCAGTGTTTTATCAGCTGCTCAGTCTATATGAAAGCTTCTTCTGATGACTTGTATAAAGTTTTTCCTAAATGTTTACTTGCAGAATTACTATTTTGCTGCCATTCAGATCTTGACGAGGATTTTAGGGTTGCCAGAGGTTAATTAGCCTAGGCTCTAAAGTTTCACCAATTGTTTTTCAGGCTTTGTTGCGGGGAGGGAGAGGAGGAGTTATCTGTGTTGAAGTCTTAGGTATGACAGCAATTCACACCAACGTGCCCAACCTGAATTAAGTAGTTCTGATGGTGATAAACGCATAACTGTGGTAGTGTGGAGCTGAGCATGCAATGCAATGTATGTCTGGAAAACTATATAAACTTCAAATGACCAGCCAGCACGATGCCATTCCCTACCCCAGTTTGTGTTCTGTTTCCAGGCCAGCAAGTTTTTGTACATAGCTGTAATCAGTCTTTTAAATGCAGTCTAAATACCATGAAGTGTTTCGATAACACCATCAGAGGATTTCCATTAGGACAATGTGATCAAATTTATCTTTTTTTTTTTTAACTATGTAGTTATTTTGGGGAAGTCTGTACTGTGGTTCTGCCATCTGTTCCATGGGCTTACGGAGTATGCATAAACTTGGCTAGGTAGCTCCTGATTTCCTGCATTTCAACTGCGACTGACATGCACATATCTCTGCTCACACCACTTGGATATGAAAAGCCTAAGAACTGTATTACACCCAAATTATTCCTATTATAGCATGGATAATGTAGGTTAGATGCCCTTTGCACATGCTACACAGTACATATTTCTTCATTATGATATACTGTTTATAAGCCCATTTGTATTAACATTTACCATCTGTTTTGCTTCTTGCATAGTTAGGTGATGTGGCTGTCCGAGAATCAGTGAATTATTTTACCTGGCAGCTTCATCGTCCTTGGTTTTCTGTGCATAAGTCTCCACTCCCTTTTCTAAACATATCCTGCTAGTCTTGTTAACTGTAGAATTGATTTTTATCACCTATCAGCTCCTACTAAATATGCATAGATGCCTTTTCAAAGATAAAATTCTCCCACTTTTCACCAGTCTGAACATCTGTGAATTTTGGCTGTCTATATTTATTTCTCACCCTTAGGACAATGTTTTCTGAAAGGGGACATTAATGCCTAAGGAACATACTTATACAACACAGCTTGGCAGGTACACAGGTGATTACTATAATTAAGAAAGGAGGGTCCAGTGCATAATGCACAAGTAAACACAGTCAGAAGTAACTGCTCAGCACTGGATTTAATTTTGTGACCATGTCCCAACTGCTAGCATTTTGCATAGCTCTGAGATTTCAGTGGCTCTGTGCCAGCTTACAGTTGCTGAAGACATGACCCAAGGTATTCAACCCTTATTTTTCAGGAGATTACTCTGACTTACGGAGTCTGCTGGTCTCCCTGTTTTTTCCTTTTGTACAACTAGCTTTCAGCAACTAGCCTTGTCAGACTGTGGTCTCAAAACTCACCCCTGTGTAGTAAGAGCCCTCTGTGCTGGGCAAAGGTACTTTAAGCTACATCTAAGGATGTTAGCTAGGGTGTCAGCGTAGCAATGCCCATGATTACCAGCTTTGTATAAATTAGAACGTTGCTTTGAAGAGCACCATGCTAGTGCAGTACACTGCTCCCAGTGCTGGAGTTAGCTCACGTGGAGGTATTTAATTTCTCTCTGCATGGCACTGCTTTGTCTGTATAAACACACTTTTTGTACCTCTCTGCTAACCTTGCTTTTAATCCCTGGCTCAGTCTGTGCTTTCTAACCTTTATTACTATCTGTTTCTCTGCCTCTCCTGGGAAAGATCATCCTTTCAAATCCTGTGGATATGTGGAAGAGGGTTTATGCTGTCGTGTCTAACAGCTATTTCATTCTGTTTGGGCAAAATACATTCAGCTGCTAGTATTTTGTAACCAACATATTCCAAGATAGATCTTACTGCAAATGCTTAAGATGAGGATGCCATAAAGTTCAGATGTAAAGTGCAGGAGCAAACTCAAATACAAAATCCACATTGTTACAAAGCACTCAAAGATAAGAAATATCCATTCAAAAAATTGTATGTTTGAGCAATTACTGCTTCAGCTCCATGCCTTTTGCCATGATGTGTTGACGATGATGCCAACTGAAAATACCCTTGCTTTTTAAGGTTTTTGATGAGTACAGCTCACACAACATCAGTTCAACTCTTGGGCCTATTCCTTTTCTATTGGACTATTATGTTCATGTGACATCAGTCTGAGTGGATGCTTTTTCTTTTGTTTTGTTCTCATTAAGCCAGATGTCCATATTTGTAAGACTAATTTGGAAACGTGAGGCAGAATTTCTGTCTTAAACAAATGGAGCCATCTATTCAGAAAGTGGAATGGCAAGGTCTAGGGCTGAGGATGAGCCAACAGTTCAGGAAAAAAAGTTTGTTCTCAGGCAGGAAGATTAATCCTTCTTCCTTAGGGAAAAAAAATCCCAATCTGCTCATTGATATCTGTGCTGACATCTGTTGTGATGCTAGACTACTGGTTATGAGATGGTGACCAACAAATCCAGGTAACAGATAATTCAGATTACATACTAATAACTACAGTAGTAACTGGGGACAATGTGGAAATAGGGTAGAGAACATATCTGAAGATCGACTTGCCGAACTGGGAGAAGCAACCCTTGTGGATGCTGTTCAGGTTTGTGAGGAACCAGAAAGGGCAATTTCTGAAATACTGCAGTAATGCTACAATCTTCTACAAATAGAAGTGGCACCAGTGGTGAATGCAGAAGGGCATGAATAAGGGGAGTTTGCTGAACGTTATTGACATGTGCATGACCTTCCGGTTTTTAAGACACTAAGCCCTTCAAGAGGGTTGGGGTATAGTAGTTTTACAGAGTGGCAAAGGGGATGGTAGTCCCATTTTTTGCCCATGAGTCATCTTATTTTAACTTGCATTACTGCAAGGTTCATATCTCCTCGTTCCTGAGATGTAAGCTAGACATATTGCTAGTATAAGCTGAATATTCAGCAGTAATATATGCTTCTGTAAAACTGATTTAAAATGAATGGGAGAAAAATGGCTGGAGCTTGCTCTCACATGCTTTATGCAAATGGTCTCTCCCAGAATGTTGATAGGCTTCTGGTATATCTATTAGCTCTTTCTGAGTTCTACAGTGATTTTCTTCTGCATGGCAAATAACAACAAGCCTATAGAGGAATTTAACTTCTCAGCTCATTCCATAAGTGGCATCACTCATATTTAAATACATGCATAATGAGTATCTGTTTGGATTCTGTAGTTAGGTTTTATCTTGCCAGTGTCATTCCTGTTTGGTTCTAGCTGTACTGAAACAAGGAAAACCAGTGAGCTGATGCCATTTAAGTGGGTCAAGCCCTAGTGTACAGGTTAGCTCTGTAAGTAGGTCTGGTTTCCTGTACATTTAATTGAAGGAAGTATAAGTATTTTGAACACATGCCAAAAATATGAGATGAAGTTCCTTAATTAAATTAATAAAAAGATTAAGAGGTGAATAATGAGGTATAAAACTCATGAGTACATACTCCCACATAGCTCCAGCATCCACCTACATTAGAGTGTGAATGAGGCCTCACAGATACGTTTATTCTCTTTATCAGAATCTGATGGTTGTTTTCCATACTGAAAGCAAACTGAGATCTGAAGAGAGTGTAGATGGCCAAAGTCTAAAGAAATAGAGTGAATCTCCTTTTGTATCTACCAACTTTTACATGAATTTAATTCTAATGATTTCAGTAGCTGTGCTTCTACCCAAGCAAGAGGAATATAAGCCTTTGCAATTTTTACAATGATGTGAAGTCCCACTTGAGCCAACCAATGAGGGTATTTGGTCTGAACGGCAGTTGGCAATAACAGATTTCTGGATAAAGCATAAAAAGAAATAAATTTTGAATCATCAGTCTTGCAGGTTGTATGATGTTGTATTGCACAGTAGTGTGAAGTTTTGTTGTTTCCCTCACCCTTATTTCTCTCAATTTTTTAAAGACTCGCTGCTTCTGTCATATTTAAAATTAGGCTGTATCTATTTTGAGAAGGAAATGCAACTTCTGTACTTGTAGTGTGCTAGTTAGGGCCATGGGTGCTCTAAAATGAATGTAATAATATTAGTTGTTCATAGAGATAAGCATAGAAAAATATTCTAATTTTTTTATTAAAATATGATGCATTGGTCCATTCATATACTCTCGTGCTACGAGTAAAAACTAGTTTTACCATTTTTTCCACGACGAACCACTTACATAGAAGAACTGTTTTTCTCCTGTGTGTCACTGTGACATTTATAATACTGCATATTGGAAGGGCTCATCATTCAGGCTAAGCCCAGTTGTTAAACAAGTGGAAGATTGAATACATATGCAAACTTTGTTCTATTTCTGCAAACATGTATTGCTAGAGTACAACTTATACTGAGTGTTGATTACTAAGGCCAATATAATAGGATGTGGATTCCTGAATTAAGTATGAAAGATTTCCAGTTTTGCATTAGGAAGCACACAGGCCAGGTTGTCTGCTGTTGTGAAATGCTACTGAAATTAAAGTGTTTAGCAACCTACATACATTGACTCCCACAGATGATCAGTACAGGAGCTCTTTATTTAGGCATCTGTTTTCCCAGAGGTTTATAATACAACTGTTGCTGTTTTGGGATAAATTCTGGGCAAGCAGGATCATTTAAAATCAGATCATTATTTTGGACTGATGACGAATTAGGCAAGCAAGTTAATTTTTTTTTTGGCAAATACATAGTCTAATTTTTAAGAATGCAGTTTGGTGTTGTTCCAGTGAAGTCAGCAGAAGACCTCCCTCTGACTTTAACAGAGGAAATGTTCCATCTTTATGAAATGTATTTTATGTAAAGTCCTTGAAAAGTCAAAGAGAGCCATCTGAGTTTTTCTTTGGAGTATTTGAGAACAAGCCAGAGTCAAAATATAACTGGAACATGCATTTGTTAACAGCTCCAGCAATCGAGATACTTCCTGTAGCATAAATTCATGGCTATCCTAGTTTTTGTCATCAGAGTTTGCAGAGGTATTAACCTGACGGTGAAGAGTCTTACAGTGGTGTTTGTGAATGCCGCTTCTTGGGTGGGAGGAAGATCAGAAGGAAGTATTTCCATTAATAGTGCCAAACTGTATTTAACTAGGTAAGAAAAGGTGTGGAGTTTTAAAAATAATTTTTGTGACTTTTTAAAACATTTTGTGTTAATATTTCTGGTCAGAAATTTTTGTGGTGTACCACAACAGGCAATTGTAATTAGGGCTGCTCTTATATTAATGTGTTACAGTATGCAGTTCCTAGGTAGTGTTGCTGCAGAAACCTAATTGTCTGAGGGAATACTTTATTCATCTGCACTCGCCATCAACTTATTGTACATTTGCTGGTGAACCAGGCTTTAACAGTGATTAGAGCTCAGTCTTATTAGACATACTTGGTTATTAACCTATGGAAGTTAAGGAGGACTGCAGTGGAATGTATAGTAAAATGAAACACATATCTAGAGGAAATGGGTTATGTCGATTCCACTGCTCAAGCGACTACTAGTGCATTCGTATTTCAGTGTTTGCAAGCTTCTAAATTTCTACTGCAGTCTTTTAGTTGGACAGGACTGATTTTTTGTTAGCAGACAGTTTTTACTATATTTCTTAAAATTACCAGGAAAATAATCGTAAGAATTGTTACCTAATCAGGAACTGTTGTGTTGGTTTTTTTGGTGAAAGTAACAACTGGTTCTGTTGTTTTTTGCAAATACTCTGCTTCTACTGCAATTAAAATCTGTTTCACACATACAATGTCACTTTACAACAGATTTTACCACAAATTTCAGTATATATTCTGCTGCTTAGCAATTTATGTGCATAACAATGTAAATCCATTTAGTCAAAATGAGAGTAATGATACACTTACTAACTTGGTGCTGCTGGGAGCTGGTATTGTCTTAATCAACGGGTTTGTATGATTTATTCTTTAAAAGGTGATATAAACATTCTAAACTTAAAGAAGATAAACAATAATATCAGCTGAAATAATATCAGCCTCTGTAATGTGGCAACTCTTTTTTCCCAACAGTGGATATTGATAAGAAAATCACTGTTTTGAAACTTTGAAGCACCTTAATCTAGTGTTTGTGAAGAACTGTTTTTAATCTTTTTGACAGGGCTCTGCAAAATGTACTATGTAATTTTTCTGCTTCTAACATTAACAAATGGTACACTGGATATATCCAGGTACTAGTTTATTATGATAGAAGAACCAGTGCATCTGGAGGCTAAACAATTTAAGGTGAATTTCTGTTCATGACCTGTGCAGCCAGGGTATAAGTGATATCTAGAGACATGTATAATTTAATATTTGTTAAGCAAAAGCACAAGTAAAAACCTTGCTTTAACCAAATGGAGTGTCAGTAAACTTGCCTAGTGTACTGTGAAAAAAATAGCACAAACAGAAAATGCTCCAAATAAACTTTGTCAGATATTTATTCAACAAAGCTTTTAAAAGATGTGGTATAGTGATATTTTGAAAACTGTTAAAGAGCACTGTTAAGGGAAGGGTCTTATTTCAATACTTGCTCAGAGTTTCGGTCTTCAGTTCTTGTGTGAGTCAGTTCAAGCAAACGTCTAAGTGACTACTTGCGTGGACTTCACTGGGACTGCTCAGATCCTTTAAGTTATTCCTATGTTAATGAAATGATCTAGATGGAAATCTAAGCCCTAAGCTCTAAGTTGTTAGCTGGAGCCTTAGGGCTCTAGGACTAAATGAGGCTTAGAAGCTCATGGTTGCTAATGAACATCATTCCATTTGCCTTAATTGGTAATGCATTATAGCCTTGCCACCTCGGCAAAGCTTGTGCATTGGCCAAACAATTAAATACCATAGTTTCTAGATACCTGTGCAGGACTCCATACAACCTGGAAAAGAGAATCCTTCAGGAAATGTGGACATTCAGAACACTTCAATAACTCTCACTTTCCTATCTCATGGCCATAATTTTCACTTGCATTTTAAATTAGAAATAATCTAATACTTCCTCAATTACAGAGTGAAAAGAGATCCACTACAATGGCATATTCTGTATTAGTAATATCTTACAGCAGGTCTGCCTTTATGCATGCGGTCCTACCTGTGACCCATTCTTTTTGTTTTCTTCTTGTATTCCCCTTACTTCCCAGCGCATGGTCTGAGGTCCCTATGGAGTTAGACTGCATCCTGCATATCCATGTATCAAGTGTTCCTTATGCAGCTGGGTCATCATTTCCCCACTGAAGTTATATTCTGCCAGGGCTCTTGCAATGATGTGTTCAGTGTCCTTTTTCCCAAGGGTTTTTTAGGGCTGGGTTTCCACAAGGAGGAAGCTATCTGATAATTAGGTATTTGGGGAATAGGGAAAAGCAGGTTAGCTAGAGCGTGAGGCCAAGTAGGATGCCAATTTTCTGCCCTCCAGCCCTTCAAGTATTAGGAAAAGGCAATGTAATTTGAAAAAATCTCAATTTTGTATGCTTACCTTCATAAAGGACTTTCCCTTTTGCTATCTATGGAGTGCTTTGAAAACCTGCATTGACAGAATAGCATAGACTTCAGAGGTAAAAGCCAAGACTGTCAGTCTACACAGACAGTGAGAGATGATCCTATCCATATGTATTTGTTTTTATTAACTGACTACTTACCAGCTTTATTTCAGTACCTCAGATCACAGGTCCTGGAAATGTGGCTGGGCTTCTAAAGATTTCTAGTCAAACTTTGTGCTCCAAGGAAGACTATCATTAATATTAGGTCAGCCATGGCTTTGGCCAAGTCCGAAAAACCTGCAGGGATGGAGATTCCACAACTTCTTTGGTTGCCTGCTCCAGTGCTGCTCTGTTGTCATACATAAAGGGCCTTTTTAGAGCAAGCAAAATTCACAGCTGTAGTTTAACTAGTACGAAGTCCGAAAATATTTCTGAGAATAGAAAACAGGTACTATAAACTCATGAAGATTTTAGTCTGGCATAAGCCAGTCGTACTACTTAAGGAAGTCCCATCCTTGGCCAGTTCTGTGTTCATTCTTGCTCAGCAAAGATTAAAGGTGACTTTTCAACTGGATCAAATCTCCGATCTGTTGTTGTGTTGATGTGCAAACACTGGTGCTGTAATGAAGCTCAACAGGTGGCATGCAGCTTGAGAGGAGTAGGTGGCGGAAGGACCAGGTCAGTTTATTTTGGGAGCAGTACCAAATCATGCCAGTATAAAGGGCTTGTGGGGTACGGCCTGATAAAACAGTGAGAGCATGTGGTATAATGTGGCAATGGGAAAGCTTGCTGAGTGATGATTAATGCAGTCCCATTGTTCATTTCAGCTCTAAATTTTGAAAAATTATTAAGAAACTTTAAATCCCATGAAATAATGTTAGATTTACAACTGGCAATATCAAACTGCCATTTCTTAAATAAGTTGAGAGGGGGTGGAAAACATGCATTTTAAAGGTATAAAAGATTTTGGAAGGATATAAAAGAAGGAAAGGTATTTTATTCCCCTGTTCCAACACTAGCATTTATTGCAAGTATGGGAAAGTCAAAATAGTAACACAAAATGTCGGGTTTGTCCTGCCTTTTAAAAACAGCAATGCTACAACAAAAATAATTGATTCTGAAACTTCTTCACAGTTTTTGTGCATCCAGTACAACTTTTTGAAGGGACCATATGCAGCTTAGTAGGCAGATCTCTGGAAAATTTTCATATCTTGTAAGAGAATGTCTTCCTCTGACCTTGACAAATTGATTTATAAACAAGGAATACAAATTGTAATACGAAAAATGCCATTCCTTTATGCATATTCCCTTATAATGGGCAGTTGTGTTCTTATCGTTTGTTCTTAAATTTATTACAATTCACAGCTCATCTGAATTCAGGAAATAATCTTCAGACTGAAAAAATTGTCGACCCTTTTCTAGGCATCATTTGATGCCTCAGAGAGAAAATGGAGTAAAATGTTTTAAAGAGCATTTTAAAGAGTGCAATCATTACAAGCCAAAAACTAGAAGCTTTGGTGATGAGATAATCACTGTTTTCATATTTACTTGTGGTATAGCAGTCACTGTGCCCTCTGCATGTTGTTCCTGGAATAAATGACAACAATGTCCCACAATTCATCAAGGAGATGTGCATGTGTTTTTCCTCCCTGTGAAGGAACAGAGTCTTTCTTACTGGCTGAGCAGCTGGATCTGTAGTGCTACCCCTGCTGCACTCTTTCTTCTTGTTATTATTCAAGATTATAGACTCCAGTTTCTGTAATTGATTATCTTTAAGGACATGATCCAACCCTCACTGAAGCCAAGAGAGAAATGTGACTGGCTGAAAGGGGTTTATTGCCGTAAATGAACTACAAGAGTGCATGTGTTTCCAAGGATAAAGCCTAGTCGAGAGTCCACTTTGAGGGTGGCATTCTAAAGGCCTTAATTTAAATTCTTAATCATGCAACTAAGAGGACTGCATACTTCAGACAAATGTGGAGAACGCTTGTCTTGTTAAAGCAAGATTATTATCCACTGTAAGATACACAGCTTTTAATATTTAAAATAGGGAAACAAACTGAGCGTATCCTTCACCCTAAAGTAGTGTAGCTGTGTTAGCACATTAGACTGTAAATCGCTGAGGAAAATAAAATAACATCAGGATACTAGAAGAACTCATGGTAGTTTACAGTAATAGGTTGGCAATATTTAGGCTTTCAAGCTCTGTAAAAGCAATTCCACAGTTAGTTATTTATCATCAGATTGAAAACTGTTTGACATCTGCTGTGTATTACAGAAATTAGTGTTTGTATTTGCTTTGCACGGGCTTGATGTTCACCTAATGCTGTTCTCCCGTGAGTATTTCTAATCAGACTGAAATGCTTCCAAAACAGTTGAGGCTGTATTAGTTCTAGACAGTATTATCTCCAGGAGTTGTGTGAAGCTAGGTAGCTCTTCATTTTAGCAAGTCAAAACTAGACTTTTCAGAAGCATTATAGTTAGTTTTTTAGAAAAGGAGTATCACTGCATTTTAAAATTAACACTTCATTAAGGAACAGGCATGCATGAAACTTGCACTGTCTTCATTATCTTTATGGAACATATTCTGTCATAATTTATGAATTCAAGATTTATACTAAAACCAGTATAGCTGGGGAGTTTCTTGACATAGGGATTGCCTCTGCATTAGTAGTTGGTGGAAAACGTCTTTAAATAGGCTCTTGTGAAAATACCAAAATGTAAAAATGTAATCCATGTGTAGTAACAATGGTATGTAAAGATTAATACATTTTTGAAAACTGAAGTGCTTAAATTTATCTCCCTACTACCTTCTTACACAGGCAATGTCCTATACAGATGATGCAGTCCACAAAAGTCCAAATTCAGGCCCAGCACAGGAGATAAACTTGACTTCAGTGAGTAGAACAAATGTCACTGACAAAAGCTTAATGCATTAGCAGCCTTCATGTGTAAGCTGGAACTAGGCAGAAAGGCCATGACCCTTTGAATTTTTTTGTGCTTACAGATAAAAAAGGTAATTAGTACATAGTTGCATCTCTTTAACTACCAGATGCAACAACGGTACTTCACTTGCGATAGCTTTAAATGAGAACAGAAAGTAGTAGAAAGAAAATCTTTTTCTTTCTTTTTTTTCTTGGCTTTGTAACTTGAGAGAGCTAACTACCTTAGAAGTTTGAACTGGTGGGAGAGCAGCATTGTAAGATGAGAGAAATAGAGAGAGAAAGCCAAGCCACAAATAACTGCAATATTGTGATCCCTTAAGCCCCGCAGTTAAGAAAGGAAAAAAGATCTCCTTGCTGAGAATTCAGAGAGGGCAGAGGGAATAAAATGGGTGAACCGCAAGATGGAAAACTGGTTCCAGACTATGATGTTCTAGTGACGCAAGCTGAAAAAGGTGCTGCGGCACAACTGCACTCTCCTGAGACCCGGCAATAGTCATTTCTATAGGAGAAAAACCACATGAAGACAGTGAGTAAGGGAAATTTTAATACGAAAGTAGACTGGAAGAGACTGCAAAAGCAAACTGTTTTCGGAAACCAATTCTGTGTCTGAGTGGAAAACAATGAGGCCTTATCCACAACTGAGATGATGACAGAGCATATACTGCCCATTCTGCTAAATAGCTGAAAAAGTAAAGGTGGAGGGGAAAAGATAAGTAACCCTGTAAAAGGTAAAAAAGCAGAGTGCTTGGGTGAAAGCGGAATGGTAGTAGGGGAAGTTTAAGGAATGTGTTCACAATGGACATGGGTAAATGGAAGATAGGGGCTGTTTCTCGTAATGAAGAATGAATCAATCCCTGGACCGAGTCCTGTATCAGTTAGGCATAGAACTATCAAAACTGGTGTAAAAACAGAGGTCCCAGATCCACTGTCAGCCTTTGTGAAGGATTAACCTCTACTAAGTGATTTGTAACTAATCCAAAGAAGTTAAATTTTTGCTTTTTTTGATCAAGAGACATGCCTTGTTTAAGTTAGACAGTCTGAATCACAGAGACTGACAAGAGATATGGGAGCCATCTTTTTTCCATTTGTCTTTATAGAAGACATTTTCCATAAATGTTGAATATGATTCTTGAATAGGAATATTGTAGGAGAAGGCTGGATGATAAATCATCCCTGTCTGTACATGCCAATAAGGAATTTACCATGTGGTTACTCTGAATGTTTTTTACCATGATAACAGTGAGAGGTGGGGAATTGAAGAGTCTCTGGACCAGATTCCCAAGCTGTCAGTTTGTTCTGAGATTCTAACATCAAATCCATATAAACAAAATATTTATCAAAACCTATATGGCTCCCTCATTTGAAAGGCACTGCCCTGTAACTTCTTTTCTCTCTTTCTGTTCCTTTCTTGATTACCTGAGATTTTCTTTTTGGTTCTGAAGGCTAGAACTCACAACAAAAAGTTAAATTGTTAAATTCTTTGTGCAACATTACCTCCTCCCCTGAGATGGCAAACTTACATAGAACTAGGTATGACTTAATTGAATATTTTCATACCTATATCCTATAATGCTTGAGCACTACTATGAGGGTGTGTGATTTTCCATATTAATGAAATGAAAGGTCTGTGCATGGCACCAAGGAATACTTCTGTGCTGAATACTTAACATTTGGATAAGTTCTTGGAACAAAGTTAGGATGCACATGAGGAACAAACTGAATCTGAAGTGAAACAAAGTGTAAAGAAGACTCAGTTCTAAAATGAGAGATAAATTAATTTGCCACAGTGCTAATGAAATGTAAATTTTAATGAACGTAGTTGACATCATTGATGATATGTTGTTCAAAACTAAGTCAAAACTTTCTGTAAAAAGCCTTTAATTCCAGAAACCTTTCTATGTTTGAACAACAGGCAGGTACTGTTGCCTAAACCAATAAAGAATGTTTCACTGACAGTTTTCTTTACAAGTGTATGAAGGACATAGTACTTTCAGTTTCAGATCGGTCCTATTGCAGTGATACATTCCAAAATTTTTTACCTTTACAATTCTTCTATGTGAGCAAGCTATTTCCTCTTATCCTCCCAAATAATCTTGGGATGTCGTAACAAACTCCAAGTAGGTCTTTCCCCGATTCTGCAATTTTCTATACCCCTCATCTGTTCCCACTGTTGCTGCAGTGGAGAGGTAGTGTGCTCTCTGTCCCCTGATCAGGAAACAAACCATGAAGATTGCACACACTGGAGACTGGGGATTGGCATCTGAGGATCACTGGCATCTTGGTCTTAAGAAAAAAAACCCTATGTTTCCTTCTTGATTAATGCACTAATGTCAAGCAGGATGAACAGAACAAATGCGACCTCTTTTTACATCTGAGTATGGAATTAAAACAACTATTTCTGCTGTAATCTTCAGAGTAAGGGAAGCCTTAGAAGACCATGGTTATATCACCACATGCCTAAGTGTCAGGTTTAGCCCTTTCCCTTGGTACCAGACAGACCTAGGTCCAAATCTTGGGCCATGCTTCTGTCAAAGCTGGGGAGTTATATTTACCGTCTATGGACAAATGATGTAAATGTCCCCATATCTCAGCAGAGGAACTCTCCTAAACTTCTTTCTCCCTTTCTGATCAATTCATACACTTTGGCATTTCTCCATGTAATCCCAGTCTCTCCATGGAAGAGATTGGAGTCTTCTATTGGGAAGCCCACATGTATCAGGAAGAGACAAGGTGATCATGCCAGGTGAAAGAGGAATGCTGGTATCTTACCAAGAGGACTTCACATAGCAACATGTGGTAAACAAATTGGAATGATCAAAACCTGTATCACAAACTGGTGTCCATTCATACACTTTGAAAGTAGATACGCTGCTTACAGGTTTGATCCTAAAGTTTGATCCTTGCGTGAGTGGACACACTTGATTCAGCAATGAGCCCAAGTGCATGCTCAGCTGGAAGAGTGTGTGATATCCCAATAAGTGATACTAAGACTAATCAGATGCTTAAAGCTGTATGTGTAACTGCTTTGCTGGATTTGAGTAGTCTAGGTTGTCAGGAGTTAAACTTCAAATGATTTTGAATGATACTGAAAACTGAAGTCTGGGTTGCAAGTACAGAAGGATCAAGTCAATGTATCTCAATAAGCAGGAAGAAAGAGAGGAATTCTTTATAAGGGATTACTGGGAAGTTTATGTATTGCATTTGTTCCTTGTTTGGTTACCAGTTAGATTTCATAGTTAGTAACTTATTGCTACCTTTATCAGCAGTGTTTTTTGTGTTATGAACACCTGTCCTTAGAAATTAGACAGCGTATATATTAGAGGCCATTGATGTAATGCCAAGTGAAATAAACATTTTCCCTGTAAAATATATATATTACTTGGTATACAACTGAAGTGCTTAAAGCTAAACAATGCTCATATCACGTTTGTTCAGTATGTGATAGGAGAATGTTTTGTTTTATTCAACTCTTAGTAAACTAATTTATTTAAATCAATAATTAACACACTATACTAAGAAATAGAATCAATAATCTTTTCATCATTTTAACTGTAACTAAGTTTTTCTGTCAATGTTTTTACTCTGACATTTAATCTTGGTAAAGATACAAGGAACCCATTTTTGAATCATTAATTTGCATTTTTCTCAGCTGAAATGAATGGAAAAGCAAATATTTGACAGAAATCAATATCAGGGAGAATTATGGGAAATTTAGATCACTTGACATTGTATCCGTTTATCATTCTGTACCCTGGCAGCCAAAGATACTTTAATTACAAGAAACTCAAAAAGGAGAAGATACATGCTAGAATAGAATCTTAACTGCGATTCATTCCCAGTGTAGCAGAGGGCACAGAGAGTGAGAAAAAAGTAATCAGTAATTAATTTAAAAACCTAACAGAACAATAGGCCTAATATAATAATTTACAATAGTAAATATAAGGAGTAGCTATTAAAACTTCTTGGAGGAGTATAGGAAGGAAATCCTTTCATGCCTAGTACACAAGGAATCCAAATTCTTTGGGGTTTACGAAGGAGGGCAGTCAAAGAGTTTCTGTGGAAAGCAAGCAAGGCCCGTGTTAAATAAGTGTTCACCTATGAGAATGAAACTTGTAGAACTGCATAGAAAGAACAACGTATAATTTTCATCTACATAAAGATGCTGCATAAGTAGAAAAGCACTTAAGAGCAATTTAGTTGAATGCAACAGAAAGACTCCTGCTGACCTCTGTATGCTTTGGATTAAATATAACACTCCTGAAGAAAAATTTCCATTAGATGGTGTTCACTTACTTTTTCATAGCTTTAGCTAGTGTGACTCACTATTGGCATAATATAAATAATAATTGGGGAGCAGGAATTTCTAACTTGTTTAACCATAAAATTAGTTTAATAAATATTATAGTTAACCAACAAAGTTTCATTTTAATAGTTAAGAACCTAAAAAGTATTTAATTATGAGTAGTCATTTGTGTTAAATGTTTTAATGACACATAAAACTTGTCAGCACATGTTAAATAGCAGTCAGTTTATTTTAAATCCTCTTGCCTCATGGCTTTCAGGACAAAGTCACATATACAGATATTGTTATATTGTAGAGATGGTCGATGTCTTTTGATTGCCAGTATTTCTGTTCTAAAGGCCTCTTGCAACAGCTCCTGTAAGAAACTTCACACACAAGCCTAGTGTATACAATAGCCTGTTGTTATCAAGCAAATACATCCCTTTGTGTTACAGAGTGCAGGGGCAATATGAGGATAGGAGGCTTTCATATAAGATGGAATTCAACATGGTAGAGTAAATGCTGGTGAGGTGAAATAGCTCACCTGAAAATAGCTCTCCGGTTACCTAGTACACTTATTGCTTGAGTCCCAGTCCTATGGATGTTACTTTATGTTACTCCCATAAAATTCCAGACCGAAACGTACAATTTTCCCTCCATCCGTCCAAATATGTTCCTGCATAGCTTTTTATGTAAGTAGTTTTGAAAAATTTCAAAAACATAAAAGTGAAATATTACCAGAGATGCTAACAATGATAATAATTTAAATTATTCAGTCAGTTCCTGAAGTAGTTTGAAAAGAGTATCTGGAATTTAAGAAGCTGTTCAATCTTGCACAACTCAGGCAAGCGTCAGTGTCAAACACTTGGCACTGTACATGATTTTTATGGCAGTCTTTATTTTGTTAGTAAATGAACTTATTACACAAGGTAAGAGAAACTTTAATGAGAAAAGCAAACTCCTCATTCTTCCAGAAGTCTATGCTTATCATGCATGCTTCTCTTTTATTCTTCCCCTTTCACTACACCTGGAGAAAACTTACCATGTTCTTGAACTTTTCTTTCCAGCAGTGAAATCTCCTCAGAAATGAACCTTGCTACTGTGTTATTTAGGCTTGAATTTTATTTTGCATCATCTCACTTTTTTTCACTATATTGTTGTCAAAAATAAATCAGCTGAGAAGTTCCTTGGCTGAAGTGTAACTCCATATGTTCTAACTGTCATCTTCTAGGTTCTTAGTATCAGTTCACAAGAATTATTCCTCAAGAATTATTAAGTAATTCCTTCACAAGTTCTGGTTTCTAGTAGTTCAGTTAATGTTTTAAATCACATTATAACTGCAGGTGTATAAAATAATTTTAAATAGCCATTCTTAAATTGATGCATGTCTCCCAGGCCTGTAAGATTAAATGTTATGCTTTGTGTATGCTTATTTCTCAGATGCCTATAGTAAGTAAAAAGAAAAAAAAAAAGTATTTTTCCTTTCAATATTTTAATACTCTCTTGTCAGAAACCATTTCTGAAAGTCAAGTGCCCTCATTTCTATATCCTAGGTCCTTGGGCATTGTCTGTCTTTATTTGGGCATGGCAGTCTTGCTGTGTTACAACCCCACTTACGATGTTTCATTGGCTGAGAATGTAGAACATGTGGTTTTGGCTGGAATCATTCCTGAACTAGCTGAGACACTGTTGCATAAAACGCCAGGGGTATTATTTTGCTGTATTATCCACTGACCTCAGAGACAGGAGTACTGAACCAGTTCTCCTGTACAAGTTTTGGTTTTGCTTAGTTGGAAAACTCTTTGGGCACATCACGATTTTGTCCTGGCAGAACAAAGCATGAAGTGTAAACCAAGAGGTTTGGATAACTTCTAGTCTCTGTGTGCACATGTTTTTTTTTCCCTAAAGAAACAAATGGAAGACAAGAAGATGCTTTACACATCATTGCAACTGTTCCTTAACTGGAGCTGATTCAAAATCCACTGAAGTCAATTTTAGGACTCTGCTTTACTGATGGGTCAAGCACTAGAACATCCTCAGTGTGAATTGGAATAGCTAATAGTCCTCTAGTTCCTGAGCTTCAGTAGGTACAAGAAGGGGCAGAATTTAAATCTGGCTGCCATGCATTTCTGTACAGCCCATTCCATTTTTCCTCTTCTACCTACTTCATTTTTCCTTCATTTTCCTAGTACAGGAAAAGAAAAACTGGAATAAATATTAAATACTATTTTTCATATTATTTCTTACACTGGGTTGTTTCCATCTACATCTGCTTGCTTTATTTGTCGTGTTAGTGATTTATGACTTGAAAATTCACTCACAATATTTTTCAATAACCGTTGAAATTCTTTTAGAGTCTCCAGTGGCACTCTGAAATACTTCTGAATGCTGCATAACTCCTTGTCAGTTATCTGGTGGTAAAATAGCATTTAGTAATTCTGCTGTCTGCTTAAGAGATTTAAAGAAACACTTAATCTTATTTGCTACTTAATAAATCATGATGATGTAGATCTTGCACAGGTAATAATAATGAGAGAGCTTATTAATTCATTTATACCCATCATGGTCTGCCCTATCAGCAAACAAAATTGTAGATAATAAATCTGTATACTGTTTAATGTTTATACTGTCCAAGTTTATGTGAACTTTGCTTACAAGTTTAGTCCATGCTTTTAGCCTAAAAACTGTACTGGAGTGTAGTGTGAATACGTGGTTGATACGAGTAAGGTTGTGGTTGCACAAATGTGTATGAGTGCATAAAAGTGCTGGGTCTGTTCTCTAGCACTAGCTTACATGAAAGAGCCCAGACAGTAACAGTATAGGCAAGTGAATCCTTCCTGGGATTGTCCACTGAAGCTGTTTAATTTATGAACGTACATGTTGACCGTATGACCAAGCTCTTGTTTAACACCTGAATTCCACTCCCGGCTATTTAAAAATCGCTCTATTAGCAATGGGTTCTGGCACTTGACCTAGTCCTATCAGCACTGGAGAGTTACCAGAAAAGTAATTATTAACTTATGTTAAACAGAATTACAGGCAAGCTAAATCTCCCTCAACAGCAACACAGAAAAGAAAGCAGTTTAAACTACAGAAGGTAGCTTTGGGTAAACTCAAAAAGGCAAGAAATAAGGAATCTACCCCGGTTAGGAAAGAGTTTGAAGAAGAAAATATTTGAGGCAGTAATGATTTTCCCAGCCAAAGTCTGGGTCACACAGTCAGCCAAAGAACAATGAATCAATACAATATATCAAGTTCTGGACAACGTAAGTAAAGGAACTCTCACAAATGACGTCAATCAGGATTTTGACATTACAGTGATTTAAATCCCTATTCGGCACATGCTTCACTTCAAGTCTGTGAGTCAGTCAAGTGAACGAGATTAAAATTAGGCAGATTCTGCAGAAAACTGGTCAAAAGCACCATTTCTTTCCAATGTCTTAATTACATTTTAATTTCCTTCCCCCTCCCCCCCCTTATTTAAAATACAAAAGCTTTCTGGTTGATTGTGGCTAAGAGATGTGCATTTTTTCAATATAAAGTTTGTGTCTTCCTACACCCTTATACACCACATAGACACCCTTATGCGTACATAATATATATAGAAGATATATAACACACATACATCAAGGGTATATGTGCATGTTGCATTTTTTTTCTTGTAATGAAATATAAAGCCCTTATGTTTTCAAGCTGTATTAAACAAGAATTTCTTTCTCATGCCAGCTCTGCTCTCTATAAGGCTAGGAGGGTTGGGATTTAGAAGGGGAGAACTACTAAGAAGCAGTTGCTGATGCAGAACCAGGTGGCTTCAAACACACGTCTCCTACAGTGCATCCAAGCACAATGTGTGCTAAATTTATGTGGTCTTTGGCTAGTCTTTTTAATCACAGCTGGGATTTACTTCATAGCAGGAAGGGCAGAAAGTCTGGCATAAGCGAAGTGCTGCTTGTGCCTCAGACTTCTCTGTGGACTCCTGTAGCCTGCAGAGACTCGACTTGGGTCTGGTTCAGAAGCCGTAACTTCTTTGTCACTCTAGCAAATAAACCGTAAGGAAGAGTGACCTTGTGAAACTCATTTCTAACTAGAGCCATACTACTTGTGTGGAGCAGTAGCTTTCATAATCTATTTGGAATTTTTTATTTTTATTTTTATTTTTATTTTTGTTATTGTTATTGATCCTGTTGAAGCTACTGTATCAGACTGAGATCTTCTGCTTCATGTAGCAGGTACTCCTGCTGAGTGCTGTGTTTGAGTCATTGCTTCTTTGCTTGTCTCAGCTGGAAGATGTTCTTTGTGTATCTCATAATGACATGCCCTGCTGACTCATTTGATTCAATCTTTTGAAAAGGACAGTGCTGCTCTCTCCAGTTAGTAAATCACACTGTGTTGGGTTGAGGGATATACCCACTAGCTGTGTAAACAAATGCTGCTGGGCTTGGATTTTTATCTGCTTTTAAAACCAGTTCTATATCTTTAAATAGGGGATGCACTGATTTATGTCCAATTATTGCCCATTAGGTGTGGTGTGCAAATAACCTTGTGTGGCTGTGTCTAAAGCTGATCTTTCTGGTCATTGCTGGAGCAATGCCCAAGAAGCAGGACAGAGGACAAGTAAAATGGCTTTGCTCCCAGGAAAATGCTGTGAAACACAGCAAGGTGCAGGAAGGGAATTCTCAGCTGCAGCAGGTGCCTCAAAACTCATGAGTAGTCACCACTGGAGATTCAGATCCTGATGGGAGTGTACAACTGACTGAATTCTCTCAGAGAGAGCCCAACAGCTATATTTCCTACGGCACAGACAATTCCCCATGCTATATAGCAATGTGGCTGTATGCAGTAGTACAGAAAGATGCTTTGGATGGACTTGTGATGGAGTGCTAAGCAGCAGCAAAGTTCTCTGCAGATGAGTTCTTTTTGTGTAGTTGATCCATGTATCTCCAGTTTTGAAAATAATACCTTCCTATGGAAGCTGTTAAAATAAAGCTAAAACTCGAGGGGACTCCAGCTTCCTTTATTATCCCTGAAATTGTCACTGATTCAAAGAAAAACCCAAAGCATTCTGGAATGTTTTTTCCCCGTGGTTTTGGCAGTGTAACACTATTGCTGAAGCTCTCAGTCTGTTAAATGTCTGGAAGCCCATGTAGATATTACACATAATTAGGGCAGGCACTTCACTTTGTGTCTGATCCAGCAGCCCAGTATGATTTGTGCATCCAGTATGGCAAGAATTAACATAACACATCTGAGGAAACGTGAGACCAACCTCACAGCTAATAAAACAGAAGATTGTTGATCAAATAAAAACATCTGCAAATGTTATTTTTCTTGTCTTTGATTAAGCATGACACAGATAAAGGCTGAGAGGCTTGTAAGGTCTAGACAGTGGCAACTCTTAAAAACATGCTTAGTGTGGGTAGGAGGATGTAATTAGCTCATTTCACCTGCTCATTTTTGCCCGTGGAAGGACCAGGCCAACTGCAGCATGTGCCACCTGCTTCCTTTCAGCCCACAGTTCTTCAGAGCAGAATTGTATAGGATGAGGGCTCTGCAGGTGAAAGCCATGCACCAGAGCACCAAAGCTGCACCTTTTCCACCTGGAGAAGCATTAAAGGTACCCTTTACCTAGCTGAAAGCTTAAGGAAACACTTTGCAGAATGCTTCCTGCCTGGCTCTTAGTCCTGGGGACCTTCTAACTCCAGGCTGTAACTATTAAGACTCAAACTTTGGCACATGTAAGGCAGCAGAAAATCAGACTCTGAGGTACTGGAGTAAAAGGGATCTCTTTTTCACTAAGTATCATTTTTTTCCTTTATGAGAAGAGGAAGTAACTGGTTTTTGCTCTGTGTGACAGAGATGATCTCTGCTGCACACCTGCTGTTAAGTGGCTATTGGAGGAAAGAGGTACAAGGCAGCATGCTGGGCTTCAAGCAAGTGTGCTATATTCTGGCTTCACACTGATGTGCTTTAGGATAATGACTTTTAAAAAAAGCTTTTAAAGCTGTTTGCAACAGGCTGGAAGTCATGCTTCTACAGGGTGTGGGAGATGCTATAACTTTTTCTTCTGCTGAGAAGGACTTAAAACCACAGTTCTTACCCGTCAGCAGGGTGTAATAACCTACCAGCTCACCTGGGGCTGCTTTACAACCCAGCAAAAAAATCAAGATTCAGTGACCAAAAGGGTTTCTTGTTTTGTAGCCAACTTGGCTACAAAGGAAGAGAAATAACTTGGATTTTGAGCCCTTTCCCTAGGAATTCTTATGTATTTTGCATAGAGTTATGGAAAATAAGTTGATAGGGACCCCACGAAGAGAGATTTTTTAGTGTTCCTGACAGAAATGTGTATACTCTATTTTAAAAGCTGCCAGCAGCAAAAACTTCAATATCACCTTCTGCAACTTATTCCAATACTTCATTGTCCCCGGTGTTAGAAAGACTTTCACAGTATTTAGCCTGCATCTTTCTTCCAACAAATTAATTCTTGTTTTATATATTGTGGCCATGGAAACATACTATGTCCTTTCTTTTGCAGCAAGTTGGTATAAGATTGTTCTCACCTGCAGTGTGATATGTTACAGGTTGAACAATCCTAATTCTGTCCTTTCTCATACTTATTGTTTCTATAGCTCTGATAATATTAATTCCTTTCTTGTGGGTCCTGTGCAGTTAGTCCACAGTTTTTTTCAAGGGCATTTCTAAAGACTGAATGTACTATTCCATCAAAGGCCTGACTAGTGGTCAGTAAAGCAGAAAGCAATACTTGTGGATAAACATCTGAGTATGGTGTTTGTCTCGTTTTTTGCAAGAGCATTACTTTGTTGACTCATATTCAGCTAGTGATTCACTGTAATCTGTTCTTGGACAAAACACATAAACAAGGTTTATCCCTAAGGATAATCTTATATGAGACAGTCCTATATATTGAGTTTTTCACTTCAAGGCTTAGAAAGCTTCTGATTCATGGGAACTCTTGATGGTATTTAGTTTTGGACTGAATGAAAAAAATGTTCTCTCAGTTCAGGTACAGGAGTCAAATGTCTGTAGCATCACTTAGTCCTTGTATGCTACATCACCACAAGCATTATTTTTTCTGTATGTAAGAGTGATCAAACTGGATGCCATCCTGCCTGCTGAAAGCACTGTGCTAGTGAGGGGGCTGAGTTTGGAAGCTGGTCAGCTTTTTTCAGCCTTTCCTTTTCCTGAAAGCCTGGAAAGGCAATGTGCTATGGAAGACATGCACATGATTGTAGTCTAAACTTTCCACGTACAGTTTCTGCAGAGCTCAAAAGCAAGAAAAATGCAGGCCTGGGACCTTCTACTTGCCACAATGGCACACACTGAGGTTCCTAGCAATACAGGCTCAAGATTTGACAACAGCAAGCTGTAGTGTGGCAAGGCTGAAGTTGGAGAGCTCAGATGGCAGGGGAGTGATGGGAGGCTGTGTACAGCTGTCATTCCTTGCTAAGGCTGCTGTTGGTGCTCAGGCTCAGCAGTCACTCAGAGCTAGCAGACTTAGATGTTGCAATGCTGGATGTTGCAGCACCTCACTCTCTAGGGGAATCCACAGCTGTAGTTACAGTGCACAACAGGATTTTAATGACTAATGAAAGAGGGAAAATAAGAGATCCTGTAAATCCTAGTGTCTCAGTTGCCTGCTTCAGTAAAGGCTTATTAAATACTCATTGCAACAGGGAGTGGAACTAAATTTTGCTGGACCAATGAATATTTAATTCAATCTTAGAAGGTAGAAAAAATTAAAATGGCATTAAAGGAGCTACACGTGAGACACATTTACATCATCATGCTTAGAGCACTTATCTTGGCGGGGAAAATCAGTTCCCCTTAGGCACAGAAGGAAATTGAACCTGGTTTGACTGTGCATGAGATGAGTGCTTTAGTCCATGATAAAGGAGGAAATGTGTCTTTACTTCCAGCGGCACTTACTAAATGTATGGATCCCCAGAAAATGTTTATTAAATGTTTCTCAGAAGCGAGACAGACACGTTTCAGTTGTGGAGGTACCTACTCACTTAGTGTATGCTGTGTCCCAGTAGTGGCCATAAGTTGAGTATAGGACAGTAAAGTATAAGAATGAGGTGGGTAGATTTGGTACTGTTTCTTACCATTCTGTCATCCACCAAACATTTTCAGCTCAGGGACTTCATGAGCTACATGTATTTCTATGTAGTAATCTTCATTACATTTCTATAAATCTGCCTGGTGACTCAAATCCGTTTAAACTTTCAGGATCCTAAACATCCTTTGGCAGGCAATTCCATGGCTCAGTTAGTCGTTTTGTGAGGATCACAGGCTTTGTTAATTTTGAACCTGGTTCTTGCTAGATTCATTTTATACTAGTATTAGTCTGAACTTAGTCAAGTCTGTGTATATGCAACAGCAGTCACCTATGGGACTGTTCTAGTAGAGCACCCAGGATTGGAGGTCAGAGTTTGAAAATTCTCAGTTTGGGATTTTGGAAGCTGTTGTGATAACCAGATGGTTTAGTTGGCTAAATCCCTTTGTGTATCTAGACCCTGGCCCTCAAATAAATGTGTGGAAGTTAACAGGGCAATTTGCAGGTTTGCTATTTGTATTACTCACAGTGAGACTTGCACAATTTCACCCTATGTAATTTAAATTGGGTTTCTTTCCTTCTTTCTTTCTTTTCTCCCTTTCTTAGAGGTCATACTAAATCTCATTACAGCATTGAATACTGTAGCTGTATTGAATACATTCAAACCTTATAGCTCCAGGTTTGAAGCTTAAAAAAGCTAGATGTTTAGAACTTTTATGTCCAAAGTTTGTGAGGGTTCAGAGCTGTATTGATCCTATGAGGAATGCTAGCAGTTCTGTGCTCACGCTGCCCATGCACTTCAGTTCTCATGATCTATGAAGTGTCTCAGAATTTAGATTTCCCTTTTCAACCTCTCCAGAATTACATGGGCTGAGGAAGTTTTAAAATAGGTGTCTTATACAGATTTTTCCGGATTCATGCTCGCTTTACATTGAATGTTAGCAAGAACAGGAAAAAACAATGAAAATGTTTTATTTTATGATTTCCAGGTGCTGTTCTCTTCAGGTCATATAGACAGGCTGGTTGGGGACAGTGTCAGGACTATTAACAGGAAGATCCTTTTTGTGTGTTTACTTGACCATAAATTACCAGATACTCTTGACATTGTAAAACAAGTACATACTCAATTTATCACACAGCATAGTTTTCTTAATCTTGAATAACAATCCTACCATTGAGGGCATTCTTCTGAAATGTTTGAAACCTCTACGTATTATTAGTTTTGCTTTATTAAGTTCATCTCGTCAGCTAATTCAACATCAGTTCAGACTGATAATTAGCTACTAAAAATAAATTATTTAAATCTGGATACTAACATCCTGCTTTTTTCAAGAATCAACAGGTAGGTTCACAGGTCATAATGATTTATTCAACCATCCAAAACAAGACAGTAGATTTGAGTAGTTAGTACTTAACTTCAGGCACTACAGATATAAAATTTTTGATCCAAAAAATGATAGTAAATGTGGAAAAGAGTCCAGAATTTCTGCTTGAACATACTGATTTTATTGTCAATAATTTCAAATATATAGAAAGTACAGAAATACCAATATATAGAAAATACAGAAATATTCAGTTATGATCGTTTAAATTAGCAAAATGTTTTTTTGTTCAGCTAACTTTTCCAGGCTTTCCTGACTTGAAAGTGGCATAAGCTTTAAGTATTGTATGATTATTTGTATTTATATAAAGTTAAAGGGATATCCAGAAAATGGAGAATGATCTGACATAATTTGCGATTGATAATGCTATTAGCAAAGTAATAGTAAGACCAATTTTTAATGAGAGTAAAATTACAACTTCAGATGTCAAATGGGGAAAGTAGGTTTCTAAAGTAATTTATGATGGGTAGAGAATTTATCCATGATTACATTTGTCCCGAGAGATTGTAGTTTTCTCATGACTTAGGAGAGGAAGTTTGTCTAGTCAAACTCTTGTTTGGCAAATACATAGTCAAAATGAGCTCTGCAGAAAAAGCATACCGATCCTTCAAATGCAATCTTACTTCAATTCAGAGAGGTATTTTTTTCTGTTTTAAATTGAAAATCCCTGAAAAAGTCATAGCTTGGTGAATCTGAGACAAAAAGAATTCCTGGTAGACAAAAGTACATCTTTTCAGATCACCTCATCATTTAAGCTGTTTAGTCTGTTTCTTCTTATTATGCTTATTTTCCTGGCAAACCACAACTAGGAAGCAATAGACCATGTGGCAACTCAAATATAAAGAAAGAGTCCAGGAAGCAATAGTGGGGAATAGGAGGATGTTGTGTGACAAGCTGTACTGTTAGTTATGGATTCTAATTAATTTTTTGATTGGAGATGCAGAACTAATATTTGCCCATTTATTAGTCTTGCAGGCTTTCTTCTTACTCATTAAAAATGTGCCTTATATTTCTCCCTGGTGTAGAGATACCCGTAATTTTATGTAATGTTTATATTAAAATAGTATGCAGGAATAAATTCGGAGTTTAATTTCTATGATGTGAACATAGATGAACTTTAATACACCCATTAGAATACACCTCTCTTTATAGAGGCAATAGAATTTTGTGCCCAGATTAAAATTTTAATTAAATTTGTGAGAGGGGAAATAATGGGTAAATCACAGGAAAATTGCCAGCCATCATGACAATATTTTTATTACATGTTTTTCTAGCATGCAGACTTCACTGCTAGGCAATAGCTGGGAAGATTCCTGCAAGCAGCACATTTGTTGTAGCAGATAGGTCGGAGGAGCTAGGTGAATTCAAGGTAAGTGTAAAAGAATTATTAGACAAAGTAGGTAAATTGGGTGTGACGACCAGATGTCATTCTCCTGACAGCACTGAAGGGACTCTGATGCGAAGTGGCAGAATGGCTGGCCAAGGCCATCACAAACAGCTGCAGCACCAGAGGAGGGTTATCCACTACAGACCAGTGGGTCTTATTTCCATACCTGATTAAATGCTGAAGTCTATAATGAAGAACATGATTAGTGTGTGCATGAATGAACATGGCCTGTTGGGAAGAAGTTAGCATGGCTTCTGCAAAGAGAAGTCTTGTCTCGCTAACATGCTGGAGCTCTCTGAGGGCATCTGTAAGCACGAACATAAAAGGGAGCCGGGGATGCACTTTGTTTGGACTTAAGCCATAGATTATTAAAGAAGTTAAGTTGCCAGAAGGTTGGATGAGGGGTTTTTTCATGGACTGAAAGTTGGTTAAAGGCTGGAAAGCAAAGAGTAGGTTAAACTTAATCTCTTCTTAAACCCTTCAGCCTTTATTTTTTCATGTATTTTATACTTTATGGAAAATTAGTTCTTTATGTATTTAGAGACTTTCCAAAAGTGACTATGACTTTGGATGCTAATTGTTTTTCTGTCTTATTAATATGGACCCTTTGAAAATGTCTTGAGATATCTGTGCAGATGTCACAAGATGCCCATGATCGGTAACAGTCTACGAACAACTCAGTCTCAAACATTCTTAGAAGTGTTTATTTGGAAGCAGCTTGTTAAAATTATTAAAACATATAAATGCTCCAACATTTCATACAAGTGTTCAGCTCTCCGTCGTATAGCTAAATAGGAATAGTTGTATAAAAAAGTTTTTTAATAAAATATCCTGGGTTGAACGTACAGCGTAAAATGTTTTCTACATCTTACTGCTTTTCCACTAGGTCTCTCATACTGCAAAGTATGGAGGGTGATAATGCGAGTTCATGATTTTATGAAGTCCAGCTAAGTTTTCTGAGGGTTTTCAATAGCTGCGTCCTTCAATTTCAGTGTAATTCTGATGAGTTCACATAAGGGTAGCAGAGAACAAATAATATTCTATATTGTCTGTAACAACGGGTGTGTAATGTATGTGGGTTAGAAAGCAACATGTACAGCAGCACTGCTTAGAAAAGCCATAAAAAAATTCTTCCAGTACTGGGCTCATTTTCTGTGATAATTAATACATTATTAATATTCAGATATTAATAATTGTAATTTATGCATGAGCTTTTCCTATACCAAGTCGCTTGGAACTCCTGGGCAGGGGTAATGAGGCCTTTTCCTATATCCCCATGTTAAAACTAATTTATCTGAAAATTTTCAAGGCAAGTATATTAAGGCAGTGTTGTAGCAATTAAAAGCTTGTATGTGATACACAGACTTGAAGCTACTAGCTGACATAGTTTTGTGCCACCACAACTGATTTTTTCCACCTGGTAACAATTTTCAGTAAAAAATAAGGCAGGAGCCTTGTGCCTGTCAAGAGGTGAAGGCAGTCAGCTGTGTCTTGTACTCCATAGCAATGCCCGGGCAAGGATTTCAAAAGGCAGAAAAGTGATGGTTGGGGTCATTGGACTTCCTGCTTATTTTGGTTTCTGGTGCAGCAGCTGACTCTAATGATCAAGCTGTGTCTGGGAGAACAGTAGGATTTTGAGGAAAACTATTTTACAGTGATATAAATGTCATACATTTAGCAAGAAATTTAAATTTTTTTCTCCCCCCCCCCCCCAATTTATGGCAATTTAAGAAGTCATCTGAGGCACTCATTATTAACATCCAAGCACTGGGTTTTACCCACTCCAGGAACAGTATATGTGTTTTGAATGTATTTAAATTTGAGATTAAGGGAGTCAAGAAGTGGGAGATTCTTTTCTCAAGTAAAGGAGTAGGAAAGTAATGAATACTGTATCTCCTGGTTCTAGTCTTTCCCACTGTTTGTTAACTGGCTGGATCCTGTACCCATTAAACTGTTTACAGCAGAAAAGTTCAAATGTGCTCTCATTGAAATGCAAGGTTCTGGTGAGAGCAGGAACATGCCCAAAGCCACAGATAAGACTGTGTTTTTGCTTATACTAGAGTCCTTTTTCAGTACTTTACCCCAGTAATATGATTTATAACTATTTTAAGTCTCACTGACCTTGTCAACAGGAGAATAAACGGATCTAGAGAAGAATCTAGTCCAGTTTGTTTCTTAGAAATGTTGCTTCAGAGATATGTTTTGGGGATTTTATATATGAAAGAATAAGATTGTAAAAAAATCTGAAAGAGTAATTTACTGGACCCAATTTATTCTTCATTTTTCCCTGTTGTTCTCAATGGTATTTTACTAGAGGTTAGTTTGTTCCATTGTCAGCTAAACCACAGTGTCCTTATAGGTGTATAAACTCTGCCTTTATGGTGTGTTAAAATATCACTTCTCCTAGCACTGAGTTGGAATCACTTACATAAATAATGGCCAGAACAAAGAGAGTATTCAAAGCCAGTCCGAAGCAACAAGCAGAGGCTATGTCTATTGTCACTAATTAAACATTCCCTTGATCGCTTTCTAGCATTACAGTTCAGCTAACACACAGAGCCCATGATCATGGCATTAAACTCTTTTCAAAACACATTGCCCATATGCAACATGCCTCTTGGGAATGGCCAGTACTAACTCTTGATCTGTGCTTGGGAATTATTTGGGAGCGATAGATCATATTGAGCGACTGATCTCAGGGGTTCCTTAATGATAGGTGGTTGAGTCCTATTATTGCCCAGGACGTCCACAGGTAACTGTAACACTGAAGAATGGCAACTGAGGCCAGGTTGCATTTTTGTGCCAGCTGAAAAATCCTAAAGCCTGGGGATTACCTAAACTAAATTAGAAACTTTAAACTAATAAACTAAAACTGCAGAGAGCAGTGAAGGTTTTAGATTCAGTATGAATCTTCATAGCTTCAGAATTACCCATTAATATTAAAAGTGTTCACATGACTTCAAGTAAGAGTATCTCATTCAGGTACTCCACATAAAGATACCACTAAGAAGGTACTCCCCTCATTTCCTTTTTTAATTTTCTTCTCTGTTTCACAGAGACAATTTCTGTGTGACTTCCCCCGATTATCTGGCAAACCATGTAGTTAAATTCATTTGAAGGTACTGATAGAAACTAACTGGCACTTAATTTGAGCATTGCAAACAGGGCAGCTGTAGCTCATAATTGCCATACTAGTTGCAAACATGGAAGTATTTCACTGTTCAGGATATCAGGAACTCGGAGACAGTAGTGGTCCTCCATACATGAACCTCCTCTTCTGATGTAAAGTAGGTCCATAAGCACCTGTGTCCATGGGAAACCTACTGTTGTATGCACAAAAGGCCACATGAACTGAAATCTCTACCCTTGGAAATTTCTGGGATAGAAGTTACTGAGGTATGCTAGGGGATGACCAAACCCTCTTCTCAATGCCTGTATGTTTCCTAAAATACTCTAAAGATTTCTTTTTCCATACCCCAATGCAATAATACTTCTGGAGAATACATTTAGAGCTGCAGAACAAGTTACTTCACACATTAATAATTAACATCAATAAATATTGTTCAAGAACAAATCATGACAGATTCAGACTCTGATATCCCATGAGTAAGTTTATCATTATTTTATTTTGTACATAGAAATAAGGCACAGATTGTATAAAATGGACAAACAGAACCAAAACAATAATTGACAACAAATGAACAAACCCCTAGAAAAAAAGTAATTTTCTAACACGTGGCAGTAACTAACTGTATATTTTGGCAGTGGCTCTCCTTGCTTAGCAACTCTAAAATGAGGCATTCTGGCTATTTTCTTAAGTGATCTGCGTGCCTTTCAGTTATTTGGAAGTTGATAACTGTATCAAAACATCACTGTGTTTACTCCAGCTTTCTTTAATGCAATTTCTTTAATCTTTCTGTTCTAGCTTTTAAAGCCTGACTTTGTTCCCACTGAAATTAGATAAAAAAACCAAAACAAAACAAGATTGTTATTTCATTTGGGCTGTACTAAATGTTGCACAACAATATTTATTTTATATTTGGGGTTACAGAGAGAGTAATGAATTGTAATGTTGGGCCCTGATCCTGTAAATCCTTATAAATGTCCATAGGGCTACTGATATTGATGGCTTTACTCAAGTAAGTAAGGGTTGCTCATAATCACAAAAGTTTGCAGGATAAATTTCTAAATGGCTGTAAGCTGAATATTACAGAATCTACAGCTCTAGAGAGTTTTAAAGCAGCTTCTAGCGTTACTTATTTAAACTCTCTGCAGCTACTTTTCCTATTGATGTTACATCACTCATAAAATCAAGAAATGCGTTTAGAAACATTACCACTTTTATTTCTTTTAAATAATGAGTCCTATCTAGCTTATGTTGAAATCACAAGAAGAACATGCATTGAGCTAAACCTCTGAAGGAGTGTCTTCTGGTGTAGAGAAGCACAGAAAAGAATACTACACTTTAAGCCATTAGTGACTTGCTCCAGAGTATCCTCCCTTAATAAAAAAAAAAACAACAAAACGCAAAACTAAACAACTAAGTTTAATGATCTAAAAACATTATTTAGCTGGGAGCTGAGCACTTCCTGAAAGATCTGGAATTTCCAAAGTCTTGCTGCAGTTTACAATCTCACAAGATGCTCAGATTCCTCAATGGGCTAAGTTACCCAGCTCAAATAAGCATTTACTAATTAATTTTGAGATGGGTTGAGCACTTTTTGCAAGGGATTGCTTTTGAAGGAAGGTTGATTTTTGATTAATTACTTGTTTTATATAAATCATCTGCATTTACAGAAAGTATTTATTTTTGTCCAGTAACATTTCTGATTCCTATTTTAGTTGAGAATCCTTAAACTTAAAAAAAAAAGGGTAAAAATTGTCTTTGAAAGTATTTTATAAAAGCTTTTGTACTGGTTTTTGGAGAGGAAAATGGAAAGAACTGTTTTACATTATGGCACAACACAGTTTTGAATAAAAAGTGTATTTTGGAATTACTGTTGAATCTTAAAATTGGTGTTAAATAGAAAATAATAAAACCTTGAATCATAAGAACAGAATTTAAAACAAAGAGAGGACTGGTATGAAGTGATTCTATATTTTGCAATAATATTAATTTAAAGATGCTGTGGAAATCATAGTTTCTGGTAAGTAAAGCTGCTCTTACAAAATTTCTCCATTCTGAGTTTATATGGTTGAGACGTGCTATTTATCCACGTTGGTTATGGTTAATGCCAATTTATCTTGTTCTCATCAAAGTGTATGTCCATTTCTTCTATGTCTTTTGAATCTTTTGTAATGCAACTCTCATTATTGTAGATCTTTTGCAGAAAGTTATGTGATACTGCCTACTGGAAGTTAGTCAGTTAGCCTGTCCGTCTTTGTTTCCATCTTCAAATCCCATGTTTACTTTTTTTTGGAACTGTAGTCACTGAAATTATAGCTTTTAAATACAATTTGGAAGTATTTTACAAATTGAGCTAATGACCTTCATGTTAAGAATTCTGTAACTTTGACAAAGAAAACATGTCACATGTAAGTATCCTTGCAGTGCTGGTAGTTGAAAGAAAACTTTCATCACTACAGCCTTTGACTCTGTTATTAGAGTCGCTTGCCAATCTTTGTAGCATGACAGAACAAAATCGAATCCATGTTGTATCTGTTGATTTTAAGACTTTTATGAATTTTCACAAAAAAAAAAAAAAGTAAATTTTTCTCAAGGAAAGAATGTTGTTAATCAGAAACATCAGGCATGACCAATCCCTACCAGGAAAGGGTTTAGGTGGAAACACAATGCGGTATTTTTTCATGTCGAGAAAAAGTTTAAAAAGAATAAAAAGCAAGAAAAAAAAAGTTCTGATTTTATTTTTCTATTGTTGATATCATTTTGAATGTCGGGAAAATGCCATGGAAAATATAAACACTTCAAGAATCCAGAAATTGGAGTACGGTTTACATGAAGCTGGTATGACATTGCTTTGTAACTCTGAATCTAACTGTTCAGAGCTTAGTTCAAAACTTCTAATGCAGGTGACCAATAAACTTGAAAGCTGAGTTGAAGGAAATGTAAAAACGAGAGAAATAAGTGCCTTCAGGAAGATGGGCAGACAGATTTCCTTGTTTGGAGAGCAGTGCACCTTCTACGGAGTTACTGCTCAGCTGGCTTTGCTGTAAACCACTTTCTCTGTTTCTTGGAGGTACTGAACTAAATGGCAAACACTAAATTATGATGTTTAATGTACTTTGTGTACTTTATGTACACATAATATACAAATGTAGTTTATAATTTCCTATGAGCAATATGTCATTTACTATTTGTTGACAGAAGGATAGAGACATTAAATATACCATTTATGAAAAGTAAGTGTTAAATGGGAACTGTATTCTTTCCTAGTTAATGCACCAGGCTGGTATTCTGGAGATGTGGCTCTACTTGTAGTTCTTCCAGTAACTTGTATAAGTTTGGACAAGTCTTTTCATTTCTTTCCACCTCTTCTTTGCCTTATCTTTTGATACAGTCTCAAGAGCATATGTACAAGCAAAAATGCTTTAACCACATCGGTGCTTTTGGATGCTGTTTTAACACATATGAAGAGTGGTTGTACTTCATTCCTGTCTGCAATCACTTCAACTTCTGTCAAAAGTGTGTGTCCAGGTTCCAAATAAAAAAATAAATATCATGCTAGTTTCTTTACTTAGTTAATTAATGAAATTTAATTTAAAAATAAATAGAAGACTATTGATATACCTTTATTCTAGCATCCCAAACAAGCTACTGAGGAATTATTTAACTGTCTGCCTGAAGAGAGCTTCAAATCTTCCTGTTTCTCACCCTCAGAGAGCTATGAATTTAGGATCAGCTCCTACTAAACATAGCTGGGAGCAAATATGCCTAGTTCCTGTGTTTATAACAGGTACATAGGTGGCAGAGCACATGGAGAAACACTAGCATGAGCATTGAAGTTTTTACAGCTGATCTTCATCTAACATCAAGGATTGCTGCTTAGTCTCAGACTATATTAAATGTATTTAGTGCACTCAGCTTTAATATTGCTTCCTAAGGAAAAGGAAGTGGGTATTAGGTCTTTGTGAAAGAGAAAAGGAGCTTGTGTATCCTTTGCTGCATGAGAAGGCAGTGCAAACTTTTGTTCCTGCAGACTACTGGACAGACAGTTTGCCTGTCACTGTTGGCCAGGAATTTAGGCAGAGAGTGCATGGTGTTTACGCTAGCCGAGATTCTGCTGTGATGACTTAATTCCAGGGAGATGCCACCTCCTCACAGCAGGATTTCAGGGAAGGACATCAAGGTAGCAGCAGCTTACTCTGCCTGTCCAAACAATGTCGGATAGTGAGGCCCTCTGGGAGATATGTGACTACTTCCCTTTTCCATTTTCAGGCTATCTCTTAGTACCAATGATGCCACCTGACAAATAAAAGACATCATTGATGACTCAGATCAGAAAAACAAAATTACCAATTCAAAATGTACTATATTGTAGAAGATGGGAAGAAATTATTACATCATTCAGGATCTTGGGGCACTTCTCACTCGGATTGCATTTCATTTGTCATGACAGCTTTTCAATGCCAGCTTAATCTTGCAGTCCTGCTGTGGGAGCTGATATCCTGTAAACTTAGGGTGACTTAATGGAACAGGAGGCACAATGTGTCTTTAATTTGAAATAACGTGTACTTTTCCTTTCCAGTTAAAGATTTGTTTCACAGATGTTTTGC
Source organism: Pygoscelis adeliae (assembly GCF_000699105.1). Taxonomy (NCBI): domain Eukaryota; kingdom Metazoa; phylum Chordata; class Aves; order Sphenisciformes; family Spheniscidae; genus Pygoscelis; species Pygoscelis adeliae. The sequence goes on from NW_008825255.1 coordinate 176,276, forward strand.
CAATATTTGAATAAGAGTTTGCTACGAGCCTTCTTTTTTCTCCTCCCGGCAAGTTTCCTTTAAAAGGTAGCATACAATATGAAAAATGCATGTTTTTGTGCAAAAGGAGGTGGGGGCCTGGAGAATGCATTCAGTTTAGATGCAAAAGAAGAGACAGAAAGGGGGGGGGGGCATGCCCCGATAAAGAAAGTGTCATTAAGTGGACTCACTAGAAAAGTTTGTTTCAGAAGATGCAGTTTGCACACTACAGGTTTTGAAGCAAGGCTAGAGGATGAAAGCCGTGCTGACAATTCAAAGCATCTGGAAGTAGAAAGAAGCTTTGCAGCTCCTTGACATTTGTGCAATAAAGTCCGTTCCAGGAACAGCTGCTCTGAACGTGATAGTTATGAGCTGTTGGAATAATGGGTAGTAATTCCTGGGTAATAGGAACGGGTATTTATTCCTTGGAATAATCCCCAGGTAAAACCGACTCTGCTCCAGACTCTTTATAGATACTGAGAAAGATTCGTGACACAGTACTTTGAAATGTCTCCTTTCCTTCTTGTTACACACAGTTCTCATCCATTTTTCTTGTGCACTCTGAGCCAGAAAGCATTAAGTAGAAGCAGAAAAATATTTGGATAATTCTTGCATTGACTACTAGTGGTGTCATTTATTGGTATTAAAGGAGCAATACAAATACAGTTCTCTTGCATTCTGTAACACCTGACTTCAGGGTGCTCAGCACCTTAGGTAGAGGTATGACTGTGCAGAAGCATCTAGGTGATTCACAGGGAATGGAGATGCCACAGGGGAAGTTTCAGAATGGACTAAAAGAATTTCCACACGTTCTTCACGTTGAGGTGATTCCACCTTCCAGAAAAATGCTCTAACTATTGTCAAAAGGAAAAGGACACTCAACACCTTTCCCTTGGAATCTGGGCTTCATGCAGAAAACAAACACCTGAACCCAAACCCATGCAGATACACAGGAAAAAGGACCCTTTTTGTGGTTTAACCCCAGCCGGCATCTAAGCGCCACACAGCTCCTCATTCACCATGCCCCCCATCCCCGATGGGATGGGAGAGAGAATCAGAAGTGTAAAATTGAGAAAACTTGTGGGTTGAGATAAGGAGAGTTTAATAATTGGAAAAAAAAATTGTAAGGAAAAGGAAAATAACAAAGAGAGAGAAATAAAACCCAAGAAAAACAAGTGATGCAAATGAAAACAATTGCTCACCACCAACTGACCAACGCCCAACCAGTTCCCGAGCAGCGCCCCCCCTGCCAACCTTCCCCCTAGTTTTATTGCTGAGCATGATGTCATATGGTATGGAATATCCCTTTGGTCAGGTGGGGTCAGCTGTCCCGGCTGTGTCCCCTCCCAGTTTCTTGTGCACCCCCAGCCTACTCGCTGGTGGGGTGGGGTGAGAAGCAGAAAAGGCCTTGACTCTGTGTCAGCACTGCTCAGCAGTAACAAAAACACCCCTGTGTTATCAATGCTGTTTCCAGCACAAATCCAAAACATAGCCCCATATCAGCTACTATGAAGAAAATGAACTCTGTCCCAGCCAAAACCAGCACAACCCTCCATATTCAAGTCTTCATAAGACAAGACACCATGTGAGTAGAGGACTGTCCTTCAGCTCTGAGTCTCCACTCTCTCCACAGTGCCTTCCTATGGATAGGTGGGTCCCTCCACATTTTGCTGACTAGGTGGCTCTCTGCTCCATGGGCTTTCTAGTTTGAATCCATTCAGCAGCATTCAAGCAGGAAAGGCATGTTTGGCTCTCTGCTGGCTGTTCAGGCAGCCTGAGGTAGTTATTTGTCTGGGTTAGCATGTACTTAGGAAAGGCTAAGAGTTAAGTATCTGAAAGTCAAACACACTAGTAATAAGTTCTTAAGTAAATTTAGTTCTAAACAACCTACATCTTCAGGTTTCCAAATCTGACCAAAGGTTGAGTTAGAGTTTGGAAGAGAGCTGGTGTCTGAGAGTTGCTTTCCAGTGCTTGCTAAGAGGCTGGTTGTCTAAATGTCGTGTGCTGCTTTCCCACTTGTTTTTCCAGTACCTCTATCAAGGTGGGTCTGTACAGGTAGAAAGGATGTAAGCCAACCTATACAGTTACATTACCAGTCTTGTTATTCAGTACATGTTATATATTTTGAATTTCTTACAGAGCAGTTTTGTGTTCACTGCAAAGCCTTATACTGCCTTTTCAACTGAAACAGAGGAATCACGATAATAATAAAATCTTATATGTTGTGTAGTTTGCACAGATTGTCATGATATCAAGACTCATGTATTTTTCAGCAGGTCTTGGTTTTGAATTGTGGTTTCAGAACCCCAGCTCTTATCTCATAAAAGGGCATTCTTAGCTCTCAAGATTTTGAAAGCAGAAAGAGGGGAGGAAAAACTGTTGATATTTCAGTACCTGGGTATGATCAGCATGTGCTTTGAGTTATCAGCTTTTGGCAATACTTACTGAAAGTAACTTGTCACCAGACAAGGATAGAGAAGCATGATGTTTTTTATGGTGTCATGAGATCCTGCTCTGATCTCAGTGTTAGTGTGAATAAGGCATGATAAAGCTTTCAGATTTGTTATGCACAGCTGAAGTGCAATGCACTAAGCCTTTTTGCAGAGCAGCAGTGTAATAATATTGATAACTGTGTGATTTGCACTTATGGCAACATGTTGGCTTTTCTCAGAGTATTCTCATTTGCTGGATTGTGAAGCACATTATTTTTCTCGTCTGTTTTTAGTAATTGCAGATGTTTCTATTTTTCTGTATATTGTTAGATTCATGACAACCGGAGAGCTTCCAGTGGGGAGCTGAGTGGTGTGAGGATAACAGGCAGTTATATTTCCCTGGAACTGTCAAAACTCTTTTAACTTTGCTCTCATGCAGGTTCACATGTTGTTCATGAGGGTAAAAAAAAAAAAAAAAAAGTATGGCGCATTTGTAGCTCTAGTGCCAGAAGAGGATCCCATTTGAATGAACCTTATTTATCTTCCTGTCAACTGCTGTAGGTTGTGACTTTCAGTTTGAATAAGAAATTTGTTGGAGTTTTTTATATGCAAAACTAAACATTATCAATTGGACTGTGGGCCCTTGCCACATCAGACCTTGATGAGAAGAGATATGGCAGCTTTCTTTCACCACAGCTGTAGGGCTGCTGGACTTCAGCTGACTCTTCTTGCAGACTCCACAGTCTGATCCTGCTGCCGGCCCTTGCTCTACCCCCTTTCATCTAATGCATGCTACCACCATCACCACCACCTCTTTCTCCTCTTCCATTGCATTTGCCAGGCAGCTACTTAAGAAATCTCAGCAGAAATCAGGATCTGGCCCAGCATTTCAGCTGATTGATGTATTTCAGCTGCAGGGAAAATGGTAAGTCAGAGCCTGAGAAACAAGGAAGTGGGGAACCAAGCTCAGTCTTTATGAGCAAACCTTGTCAACATAACTTACTTGCCAGATGGTGTTGCTTAGAGGGTTGAATTTACTCTGAGAACAGGATAGCCAGGCTGCTTAATATTTAAAGATAAAGGTATTTCCTTACATTTGCATACTTATGTGTGCATATAACTGTCTCTTTGCAGGTTTGCATGGTTTTGTTAGTTGCTGAGACTGAAAGTCAACCTAGGTTTAAATAATGATACAAAACTTGCACTTAGAGCTCAGGGAACCAAAGACCTCTTTTATTATTTATTAGGATGACAAAATTAGACCTTTCCCAATATCTGCAGTCATTTAGGAAAGTTTAAATAAATAAATCAATGAATCTCAGATGGGTCAACTGAAAAGTCAAATGAAAACTGCTTCCACTGAATTATACACCTTTCCTTCCTGAACAGTGAGGAAATGAGGAGAAAATTGATTTGTCCTATGTAACTCACACAGGTGAGCTAGGATTGTATAGAAAGTGCATCTTGAATAGCAGCATCTTCAGTTCGTAAAATATCCTCATACAAGAAAACCAGGAAAATCAGAAAAAAAATCTAAAAGCAGTATGGTAATATGTGGAAACCGTGTGTTTCCATGGATAGAGATCAAAATGGAACCAGAGCTGATGATAGTTAATACTGGTGGGTCAGTTACTTTGCATACCTCATGATTACTGAAGTTATTAATAGGCTGCTCAAAGAATAACATTATGTTGATAACCTAGCAGTCACTTGTTCTTGTATTTATACATTTAAAATAAGGTTATGTTGTTTGATTTATTGTTTTTTTTTATATCAGTAGTTTTTACATGTTGTTTTTATACTTTTAATGTTGGCTGTGTGAATGAACTGCAAGAGATTAATGCTTAATTGCATAAACCTATAATTTTTTAAGCTATAAAATTATAATTTAACTTAAAAAAAGTCTAAATCTTTTCAAACATGTTCGAGAACTAACTAGCAAATAAAAATTGGATACTGTATTCCACTTTTTTGCTTTTGATCCTGATCAAAACCAAGAAGAATAAAGGAATTCATTTTTGTAGCAATAACCAATGAGACTGGTGAATTTGGATAAATTTGATCTGCTGACATAGAATGAACAATTCTAAACAAATTGTTCATTAAAAAACCAACAACAACAAAACAACACCCCACCCCCAATTTCTCAGCCTGTATTTTACATCATCAGAAACTGGAGTACAAATGAGCTTTTAATTAGATTTGGTGTGCTTTTTTTTAGTATTAGTCTCTTGATTTTTAATTTATTTTCCATTAGCGTGTTGACTTCTCCTATTGATAAGGAGTGTCAGAGGGCTAATTAACTAAGCAAACAGTTTCATAATTAAAATGTTTTCATGAGGCCAAAATGCAATAAAATAAAAAAAACCCTCTCCACATTAAGGAAGATTAAGTGGTCTACAGTAAGACTGGAAAGTCCCTCTCTGAAACCAGGTTATCTGAGCTGTGATAGTCATCTTTGCTGAATGGTGGGTTTCCCCCCCCTTCAAATATTTTAGCCTCCTGTGAAACCCTTTGGATGAATATAAGGACACTGTATGGTTGATAGGATGTGTCTAATCTAACTGGCAATTTAGGCATTTTTCTGAGAAGAAAATATTTAATATCTTTCCATGAAGGAGAAAGCCAAGACCCCCAAATTTTCTTAACTCAAAATATCTGTCTATTTCAAAAAAAGGCCTTAAGTTCTACTGTGTTTGTTCAAATTATTTTACTACATCTGTCATCTTGCAGGCTATTACCTATTTGGGTTCCTGCCTAGGAGTAACAGATAAACTGTAAAGATCAATACTTCACTATTTAAAGTTACCATGATGCTAAGAAAATACAGTTGTTAGCACTCTCATTGAAAAAGAATGTTTGTCTTTTCCTCATGTCTTTTGCTCACACCAAGGAATATAAATCATGACACAGTCCTCTGGCAAATATCCTCCTTAAGATTTTAGCCTAAAAGCAACCATATTTGTAAACCATTACAAACTATTTTATTGTATTAAACTACCGGTTGAATACTAACCACTACAACAGAAGTACTCATTTAAATAAAATTGCTTATGTAACATTTTAAAAACCAAACAAATTAGATGGAATAAGTTAAAAGCATCAAGAAATCTTTCCATTTATCTTTCTCATAAATTGATACACTAATTTCTAGTTCCTATGTAGTGATCATGTTGAAAAACATGGCAATTTTGTGTAAGATGACTATGACATAGACGAGTATCTCTATTCACTACAAGAAATACCTTGGCCGCTGCCAAATTTAAGGCCATTGCGGAGCTAACTTTATTTCATCATTCAAGAAAATTCCAGATGTTAAATTACTTCTGCTGTATAATATATACAGTAAAAGGCTTTGGACTGCCTTAAACGCAAAATATCTCTGGAACTCTGGCTTGAAGTAGGACTGTACAAATGTAATTTATCGTAGAGGTTACAAAGGCTGACAATGATTTGAAGAAGACATTACTTCTGTATACTAGTTATCTTGTCACAGATGCTTACTAGAAGAGGAGAACTATGGCCAAAGACTGGATTTTAAAAGAGAGTGCAGATGCGTAAAATGAGAGATAGATAGACTGTAAGTCATGTATCCAAAAGTGGAAAAACCCTTCAAAAGCCTTGGCTAAGAGGCTGGCTATCACTGCATAAACCTTGCCATACTGGGTCACTCAGAGAAATTTTAAAACAAAAAGAGAATCCTTGAAGATTTGCCTTGTGTATACCTGAGCCTACCTTGATCAAATAATATATCTTTATGTTTCTTCTACTCTTTCGGATTTCTAAATAGCAGTTTTGTTGTTGTTTTTTAATGATCACATCAAAATTATGGCCTCTTGTTCTCCCAGTTGCATACATAGACTGGGATTCATCTTGGTCACCAGCAAATTAGTCATCTAGTCCAAAATTGGTTGTTTAGGTTATCTCCATAGTCTGTGGCGGAAGAGGGCAATTCATACCTTTGCAAGATAGGTATCTAGGGTAAGTAGGATGTGTTGTTCTTGGGAAGTCTCTCCCCTGTTAACTAAGACAGTAGTTTATCCTGGATGTGTACCTTTCATATGGCTAATATTTGGTGAGGTGAGTCTGACCCACAGATGGGAAGGCAGCCCTTTTGACATGCTACTTAAGACGTAAGTTATTATAAGCAAATAGAGAAGAGATGAAGGATAACTACGGTTAACTGCAATAAAGTTATGTTTATTCCGTTCACATGCATGTAAAACTTGAAGTTTGGTCATTAAAATGGAGATGTATTTGCCTATGTAATGTTTTGGTACAAAAATAGTTACCTCTGCATGCAACCTTTTTCTAGAAAGGCTGACCCTTTTCTTGTACGAAAGCCAGTAAGCTTTGGCTAGATTTTCCCAGGCAATGCTGTTTTCCGAAACTCTGTATGTTATGACATGCTGATGAAAGCCAATGTGATTCAGTAGAAGAACTTGTTCACAGAAACAGAGTCTTCTAATTCAGTTAGCTATTTAATTGCAGGTCTGGGAACAGCTTGCTTCTGCATATATTCAAATTCTAATTGTCTGCTGAGTACAGATCTTTGTATTATTTCTGAAATTCTGGAGCTGTATCATAATTGTACTTAGTCAGACAGCCTACCGGAGTTCTAAGGCGACTGCACCTGCATGGATGTAGGTGATAATAGCATTTAGACTAATGCTATACAACTTAAGTAGTGAGCAAGATAAACTCTCCAAATGTTTTGGAGAAAGACAAGTCCATAGAAGTAGAAGTCCATTGAACACCTTCCCAAAGTACTTCCATGTATTTTGTCTCCAGCTCCCAGATCAGGACTTTGAATCTGCATGTCTGATAATCCATACTTCTGCCTTAGCCTAGAAATTTCTGCAGTCAGGCATTTCCTTGGTCATGTCTCTGAAATGCCACTATTGTGAGTTCCTTCTGGGTAGGCAGTCCTCTCCCTCACCAGCACCTCTTCTGGCTCTTAGTCATTTTTTGCCGTAGGGACTCTTCCCTTTTGTTTGTTGGATCTAGCTCTGGACTCTGATTTTAATCTTAAAACTTCATTTCTCCCTGCATGTTTACACAAATGGACTTCTTCTAGGCAGAATTGCCTTGAGACGTCTCAGCCATGTGGGCACAACTGAACTTTGCCACACAAAGGATGGCAAGCCATGGCCAGGCTTCTCCCCCTCTTATCAGGGAGGGAATAAAGCCAAGACAGGGAGTGAATGAAATCAGCTTTGCTTTTGCTGCTCTTGCTGCTGCAGGTGCAGACAAGAGAGAAAGGGGACCTTGCTTTTGGCAAAGGTTTTTGTGTTTCTCATCAAATCTTGATTCTGAGTTGCTGGTGGCAGCAGGACCAGTAATCTTGCCTTTCCAGTGCACTGTGAGTCTGTGGCTGCTTTGCCACCCCCTGTAGAAAGCTGCCCTAGGTGACTGCCTTCGCCTTTGTCTAGAGCTGGTCCTGATCCTCCGTGTGAGAAATGCACTGTGCATATGATGTCTGAATTCCCTTTCTTGTGTAGATACGTAACTAGTTTATCCTGGGAGATTAAGATTGCATAGCTCACACAAGGGAGGTCAGGGTTCTCCAACACAGTCACTACAGAGCCTTGCCAAATTAACTTTCTTCATGGAAGTCCCTCATAAAAACTTGTTTATACTGAGCAAACAACTTTCAGGGGAGGAAAAAAGAGAACAATCAGTTATTCATGCAACAGCATTGGTTTGGTTAGAGGAAATGTTCCTAAACCCTTACAATTGCTTTTGAAAGCTAGCCAGTGTGAAATGCAGAAGTAATGTTAAGTTAAATGCAATTTCAAGTAGCTAGCAAGGAAGGAGCTTACCAAGGACAAATATTTCCAAGCACTTGGGGTACCAGACAGACAAAAGGAAGAAGGTGACTTTTCTCAGACAAGGAGCTACGAACTAAAACCTTGTCATCATATTACAGGCACAATAAAAATGAAATCCACAATATTTAGCTACTTAGCAATTTTCAGAGTAATTTTAACCTGAGGCATATTTAAGATTATTCCTTCTGTCTGATTTCTTTTATCTGATGTGTCTTTACCTGTCCTTATCTAACAAGATTGCTTTTAATTAAGGCAATCTGGATGTGGACTTGGCAGCTGTTGCAGTGGAGTAAATCACAATCAAGTTCTTGAGTGCAGAGCTGCAGAGGGGAAGGAGGCGTCATGGTGCCGATTTACAAACGATGCATGACATTCTGCATTTCCACGTTAGAGCTGGGTGTGTTGTCAGCTCCTCCTGATATAGAACATGGGCCCGGATTCATCCTGTCTAAACTGAGGCACTTATCTGAGGCATCTAAACTAGGAGCTTACTTAATGTTGCCTTCATGTCTAATTGGAGAGAAGCGAGCACCTCTGGAAGGTAATTCAGCCCGCTTGGGATCTGGCTGATCCCCTGCAGGTGCCCTTAGCTGACTCCTTTTGGCTGTGCAGAGGGTGGAAAGTGACTAGGGTGCCAGTTTATGTGCCTTATGTAGGTGTCTACAGTTAGATGGGGAAATTTAGGCCACCATAATCTTCTGCCTGGTTGTATTCTAACCCTCAGTTAGGCTCTGAGGCTTTGCATATATTGAATGGAGAGAGGTAGGTACATAAAGATGAAATTCATAACAGCCAGCGTTCTCTGCAGAGAATTGCCTCAGCTGAGGAGAACAGTGTGCATCAAGGTCATACTGCTGTTAATACCCTACGTAGCACAACACCCACAGCTCTAAATCTAGGCATGTTACTTTGCCTATGCCTTGTCCATGTAAACATGGACATTGCATACTGTTTCCTACTACCAATAGGAGGACAGACAACTTCTTTAGATCCACTTACCTTCTTCAAGTCCAGAAGAAAAAATCTGTGTATGACTCTGAATCCCAAACAGTGAAAATGTGCCAGGGTTTCTTCTGTATGTGAAAGTTCAGACTGTTCTCCCAAGGAGAAGTTTTTCATGTATTTGTCAGACTTAGCAATTTGGTCAGTGTTTCTGACTGCATTACCAACATACTGCTCTAGGCTTAAGGAGTTGTACAGCAAATTAGGGCTACATCCAAATGGGAATTTAAGTGTTGCAATGCTGGAGGCTTGCAGTGCTAGGTGTTTAGGCACATAATCTCCACAGTGGAGTCCCAAGCTGAAAGTGGCCCTTGATTCCTTCTGCAATGCAAAAGGAGAAACACATTCCTCAAAGTCAGATTCATAACACAGCAGCACATTAAGCAGGGACCCATATGCATCATAAGTGGGAAAGCCTGACGACCGCAGTGTGGCTACAGTCATTTGCTGTTGAATGTTAAAACAACAGTAATATATATACTGATAGTTCAGAGTCCAGCGAAGGATTAATTTTATTTCTGAAATGAAAGGGGACAGAGTGCTTCTCCTGTTTCCTCTGAGTCAGTCTGTGTACCCATGGCACTAGTGCTGCTGGTTGAATGCATTGCCACCTTATTAACAGAGGCTTTAATTCTGATGTACTACTTAAGTACTTTAGTGGCAGGGGAAAGCCAAGGGGGTTCTTCCCAGAAAAATAACAAGCAAATGGAATGATGTTGGAAATAAGGCATGAGGAAACAGAAGCCGTGTTTGGTTTGTGTGTGAAGGTGCCATTTCATCGGCTGTACAACTCCCACAGCAGTCTTTCAGTGCCAGGAAGAGTGAGTGGGCAGCAATTTGGACGGGGGTGCTCACGCAAAGATCACAGGAGAAATGCTGGCAGCAGTTCCCCTCCTTTTGTTTGGGGCTGTGACATAAAGTGGATGTGGTAGGATCAGTATTCAGGAGGGAGTATACAAATAATCCCTTGACTGAAAATAGTTCCACCAAGACGTTAGTCATCTGGGGTAGGACCCAAACCACAGCATACTGATCGAAGAAAGCTTGGGGCCTTGCCTAATCTAAAAAATATGAAGCAGGAATAGGAACCAAGGTCTGTCTGCTCTGCTGCTGTGCACTGTGTGTGCTGTAGGATATGTCTAGATTTGCCATGGTATATGTCTACATAGACAATGTCACCTACAAATGGAAGAAAATGTTCTGTATTTATTGCACAGCTTCACAATATGGCCTACTGTGTTTCATCATGGCAAACAGAAGTGTTTTTCCTAAGCATTTCTGTTATTTTAGTTAACAATTTTGGTTTAAAAGTGAATCTGCCAAGGTCCAGGAGAAATTGCCATTGGTTAGAAGTAGCAAAACAAAGCCTGCACCTTTAGTTGGAGGTAGAATCACCTACAATGTTAATGGGGAAAAAAAACAAACTCACGTAAAACAAAAAATTCATTAAAGTCCAAGCTTAAGTGTTTTTAAGAGTCTGCTTGACTTGCAAGGATAACACAACAGTGGGTTGCTTTTCACATGGACTTTTTGCCATGCTGCTGTCAGAGACCCAAACCTAGACTTGAGTCCGTATGTGATACTTCTTGGGCAGGTGATCTAACTACAAGCGGCTATGCAGCAATTTCCCTTCCTCCTCAAAGGAAACGCGACCTTGTTTTGCATGTGTGAATTCATACCCTACATGCCCAAGTGCAGAAACTGTTTTTGCTATTAGTTAAGTTTGGAATTTAAGTCTGGAAGAAGAATCTCACTGTATCCCTATGATAAATACCAAACCTATATCCCCCAAAACAGGCAACAGAAAGCAACTAATCTGAATTGTGAAGCAGAAATCAGATTCAACGTCTCTCTTTTCTGTCTTTAACTGGTCTAATGGACAAAGGATAAACAAGGCATGCTATGTCATCTGATTTTGACGTTATCCATATTTGTTTTCCCTTAAGCAAACTGGGGAAATACAATCTAGATGAAATCAGCATATGCATGTGCTCAGCTGATAGTCAGTTTTACAGTATTTATCAATGTGTTGCTGTCAAACTGGGACACCATTTCAAATCAATCCCAAGGTGTCTTTTCTGGGCTGAAGTAAATCCATCATTTCTATTTGGAAGTGGGAATGTCCATTCTGCACAGACAAGTAGACAAGCAGACAAAAAGGCACAATATTAACCTCTTGGAGCCATCATTAGCTGTTTTGTCTCTTTCAGACAGTGTCTGCTGTCATGCATAGTTGCAAACTTCTCTTAAAAACTTGATGACATCCTGAGTGTCTGCAGGATGTGACAAAGTCTACAAATCAAACCTGAAGAAGAGTTCAATTACAGAAACAGGAACACAAATTATAGGACCAATGCAAATATGAATAGTCTTGCTTTGATTTTTGAGATTTGTGTAAATCTGCTTGACATTTTGCTATAAAGCTCTTGTTTGGGACATGAAGGGTAGTGCCCTGTCCTAATAATATAGGAAATAATTCATTTAATAATGGAGGGAGGTTGAATATTTGAAAGTAATTGCTTATTTAATTATTGTTAGAAAAAACACCATTGTATTTTTTCATAAGACCAAAAAAAAAAAATATGGGTGTTGATGAAACGATTTTTTCTTTTGAACATTTCAGAAATCTGCACCAGTCTCAGATTTTGGAAACACATTTGTGTTTTTAACAGGAATTAACAAGCATCAAGAGTGGGATTCTTTACTTGGCTTTCACTTTTATTTCAGTCTGGGGAAAGGTGATGTCAATTGTTTCTTTGTCTTTCAAATATTTTCTAACTTTTATTGGTGTAAATGGGAAGAGATTTTAACCTTTTACGAGCAGCCCATATAGTTTTCAGTTCTGAAGGAATGACACAGAAAATCTGGCATTTCACAATGGTTTTCACTGAATTCTCCTTTTTTCTAAATAGTGATTTCTGTGAGAATTGACCAGAGTGACTAGTGACCACCACTAAGCTGGTGGTTGACATTGATTGCACTGAAACACATTTCAGGCTCCTGTTGTTTGTGCTCTGCTCAGTGTATTTTGTTGTGTTTTTTGTTTTGTTTTTGTTTTGTTGGGTTTTTTTTAATGAAGCAAACTTAAAACTGAGTTATCTGACTGACAACTCATTCTGCTACATGTAAGTTTAAAGATGTCTAAAAATGTATTATCCATCATTGTAATGCTGTCAGACACTGGGGCTATGATATACTTTTTAAAAACCATTTGAATAAATCAGTATACTTCTTAAAAAAATATTTAAGCAAGTCAGTATAAAACATGGTTTAATCAGATTGGTGCAGCTTTCTTTTCTGGAAACATTTGCGTTAATTTAACTCGCACCCATGTAAGTGATACTTCTAGTGCTCCAAGAAGGTTGTTTTTACACTGAGGCAGCTCCAGCAGGTTTATCTCAGTGTGAATCATATTTTCTTGCTGTCCAGCTGAAGGATATGTTTTAGTCATGTGGATGCTGGAAAAAATTGCTGGTGTCAGAAGGGACTTTGTTGTATTTGCAGCACTGACACGAAAGGGATACTGTTAAGTTTTGCAACAAAATTACCTGTGATTTAACCAAGATTGTTGTATTGCCAAAGCCAACCTAAAGTGACTATTCAACATTATAATGGAATTGAAATTCTTATTTTATTAGAAATTATATACTGTAAAGAATTACGTAGTTCAGGAATTCAGTAGAGGGTTATAGAAACTGTAAGTGGGTATATTTGTAGCTTAGCATGACTGAGAATCACATATCTGATGTCTACTCTGGTCTGTATGAAATGAAGTAGGTGTTCTCCAATTTTTGCCACTATTAAATTCAGTGAGTGTTACTGAGCAAAGAAATGGATTGATAGAGTTCCACTAAATTAAGAAAGATTTAAATTAAAAAAAAGAGAAACTATTTATTATAAACATTTAAGCATCGTTAATAGAAGTGTTATATTTGAACACTTCAAATAAATGTGGGTAATTCTTCCACCAACAAACACCCATCTCTTGTGGGTAATTAACATATCATCTAGAATAATTTCCAAATATATTTTCCATAAATATCTTAACTCTGTCATGTAGGTCATCTCACAAATATTAGCTTTGTCTTACAGTGAATTCTTCGAAAAATCCTAATTTTTGTCTTTCTCAAATCAGGATTTCGTTTTACTGTTTGAAAAATTTATGAAGTATATTTAGTCATTATGCCACATTGGTTTACAATAAGTTTGATTTGGCAGACTGGTCAAAATAATATATCATCAAAAAGATGCTCACATTAATAAGGCTGTAACAGCAGCTAATAGATGTGGAGCTGTGCTTATGCAATGGGTAGGTAAATTAGATAAATCATTTGTATAAAGAAACTTCTACATATCTCCATAAGGTACAGATTTAGCATAAAAATCTACTTGCCCTATGCTGTCCTTATGCTTGGAATTTTATCATTATCAAATATATGCATATCATGCAAGACTTCTAAAATACATGTCAATGCATATTACTTAAGTAGAACAAGCCTGACTATAGCTGTTATCATTCCATTAGTCCTGAATTTATAATATATGGTTTCAAATTAATGTATCTGAGAGTAGAATCAGGCCTTGTGAGTGCATTTATAGTGTTATAAAATTCCCTGATTAAATTAAGGGTCATGCTGTCCCAGCCTTTTGTTTTGATTCACCAGAGAGAGTTATTTGATCTCAAGGTATTTACCTTACCACTTTCCAAAACACAATACCATATGAAAACAAGGGTTCACAAGTATGCGGTTGGTGCCTGAAGGGACTCCTGTCTGTTTTGACTATAAACACTCCAAGGATTATATCTTGATATATGTTTTTATGTTTTTATTGCATATTTAGATCTATATTAATAGGTGCTGTGCTTTAGCATTCAGAGTCATAAGTCAGTCCTTCCTGACCTCTATTTGTTTCCAGTACCCTGATTCTCTGTGACCAAAGTCTGCATGATTTTGCACTCTGTATTGATTAGGACTAGATGGGAGGCAAAAGTAGCCCAGGGCATTTGATTATGGAAAATATTATCCAAAAATTACTTGATTATTCTGGAAAAAGAAACCATTTTAGAGAATATACCATTTCCAAACATTTGGAAAAGTGTTTTTAACTTAAATTGGAATAAAACCTGCCTCAAGTTACTTTCATTTCAAAGTTTTATGCAGTTCTGCTGCTGCTACATTGTGCCTTTGCAAAGACTCAAACTCTGAAAGTAGGACTAAGACTGGATCAGTGTGATCAGAAAATTCCTATCTAAGTTCAACTTTGGTGTGTGCATTAAAAAAAATCCACTGTTGTAACATACTTAGGCTTTCAAATACCACATGGTAACGGCACTTACGAAAGAATATTCAGAACAATAACCACTTCATCATTTTTTTCCTGAAAGTGGTTTTGTTTGTGGGAGGCACAAGCAAGGCAGATCATAATAGATAAGATGAATAACAGAGACAGGTATGACATTTTTTGAATGCTAGGAAAAGAGATAAGAGCAAGACTGAAACCTGCAAAATAAGCAATTTGGACAACAGAAAAAGGTTGTAGTGAAGGAAAGGTCTGTTCCTTCTTACTAGTTCTAAAAGACCTTTCCCTTCTAAGAAATTAATAATCTTGCAAATGCTTTTGTATAGATGCATTATTTACAGATAGATGGAATTACAGCCTGACACTTCATAGATTTAAAAAAAAATGCCCTGGGAAACTTGCTTGAAAAGAATCATTGTCCCTGTATATTGCGTACACAGTGGTATAACGCAAGTTCATTTCATGTCTCAAACAGAAACATGAATGTTTTAAAAAATCAGGAAATGTTATGGGGTGGTCACCAAAAACTCAAGTATTACTCTGCCAAGTGTCATGTAATACCTGGATAAATAGTTGGATATAGAATAAAATAAGAATATTGTATTTTCAGAGGTTGGAAATACCTGTGATTTTTAATCCACTCTGCTGATAGCGACCAGGATCATGTGGACTTCTCACAAGGAAAATCAGTTGAACATGACTTTCCTTGGTGAAGAAAAACAATGGCATGCTCAGTTTTCTGGGAGTTTCTCTTAGTCTGTTCCTTAATTTGGGGGAGAGGCTGATGTGTGCTCTGCTGTGTATGTCCCAGACTGAGAACAGCACTTGAAAGCATGGGGCAACCTTGAGGAGATGCCATGGCTCTTTCTGTGTGCTTGGGTGAGAGTGTGGGTGTGTTTGTGTCTGTCTCTGTAGTGTAACACAACTGAAATGAGTTTGTGAGATGTATTTATGGGGGAAAGAACTTTAAAAATCAGACTCCAGAGTGCTTCAAGTGAAATGCTGGTATTTCCTTCCTCAAATAAAAAAAGTCCTTTGTAGGCCTATATAAGCAAGTCAGTCTCCAGTCAGGCTGTCTGAATGCTGTTTTAATTGTATTAATATATTTAGAATTTCATTCTCCTATTTCACAAAGCTGTGAGATGGCTTGTTTTTCAAATACTTGCTCATAAAATGACAATTTTAAAGCTCTTTTCATTTTCCCTAAGATCAGTCAGAAGGTGCCTCAGTAGGAGCAATGACAGCAACTTCAGATGATGAGGTTAATAAATACCACCTGGTAATACAGTGCTTCTCATCAGTGCAAACAGAAGTAGCTCACCGTCTCTGTTAATGACAGAGAGAATGTGTTTCTGGATGAAGGGCAATGCATCTGTGCAGCACAGCATGTCCAGTACAGCTCAGTACAGTATAGGATGTTCCACGATTATCTAAACGACAGCGTTGTTAACGCTGTCCAGTTTGCCTTCTAAGTTACCTGTTCTGCCAGGGACACACAGGGGCTGCTACATAAACTGAATCATAGCACCATGTGTCAACTTGTGACACAGAGAGAACCACCAAAATAGAAAACAGACACTGCTCACACCCTGTTTCCTGGAGTGTTTGCAATGAGCTGTGCTTAGTTTCTGTTTATCTTGGGGTAACTCACCTAAACATTGCTGACCAACATCTATTTTGAGCTGTGCTGAATCCTGCCATGCTCCATCAGAGGTGAATCTATAGAAAAGGAACAGTTTCTGAAGTCTAAAATCTCTTGCTGCAGTGGAAGGGTGTGTTGGAAGTTCATGATGGAAACTGTTACGAGGTCGGAAAAGCCATCTCAACTGAGGTTCCTACTGCACCGTACAAGATGCAGTCAAGTGATCTTTAATCTAGTGATACATGTAATGACATTATGTCATAAGTCCTATTGCCTTAACACAATTGCCCTTTGTACTCTTTCTGTATTCTAGGGGTAGCTTGGACACGACAACTCCTTTTGCTTTGCTACACTCAGCACTATGACACACCGTTTTGAGCAGAGCCTTCAAAGTACATTTCAATAATATGTATGCACATCAAGCCAGGTTTTCTACAGGGTCTCTGAAAGAAAACTGAAGAACATGGCACTGAGACTGATGATGGAAACCTTGTAGGAACCTCTAGAACCAGTCAACAGAGGAATTTGCTCTGCTGAAGTTTGCCCCTGACTGTGGAGGTGTGGATTTGCCAGATCTATCAGTTGTTTACTTTGGCTTGAGCACATGACAAGACTGTGCTGAGAGAGCTGGCGGAGGAGCTAGACAAGCCACTTCCCATCATCGATGAGCAGTCCGGGTTAACGGGGGAGGTCCCGGACGACTGGAGGCTGGCCAATGTGACGCCCATCTACAAGAAGGGCCGGAAGGATCTAAGACCACCAGCCTCTGCTTTGGTTACAGCTACCTTTGGTCGCTTCTGTCTTGCCCTCAACAAGTTCCTTAGGTTATGTATTTTAAGTGAGGAGGCAGAGAAACTGTGTTTAGGGAAGCAATGCAGAGCTCAGAAACTCCCTTTAAACACTGCAGGTTATGCAGAAGTCGGATCACAGCCATCTGTGTGTTTTACGCACTCTGCTTCAAGGGCGCTGGTCATTTTCCTAACTAGGACAAAAGCAGATGTAAAAATAGGATCGGAATTTATGACCTAGAAAACCAAGATGGTTAATAATGCAATCTTTGAAGCAATTGTATACGTGTTAATTGGGTCGTATAAATTTGTGGTATGACAGCTCATACAAGGAAGTTATAAATAGATGGCAGGAGGAAGTCACATAAGAAGTGACAAATAGGAGGCAATGCAGATAGAAAGGTGACATTTTGATTCTGTTCTTCCCTTTTTTTAACATTTTGTAGCAAGAGACTTCCAAATCCCAGACCTCGATTTCATTAATGGAGAAAATGCAGTGACCTTGTGATGTTCACATCTCTGCTTATAGCAGATTCATTTCAGCTATATGAAGCTTTGCAGGGATATGGAGATTCCAACTTGTTGGTAGGAAGTGTGGTTCAGGGAGTTTAATGAGAGCAGCCCTTCCCCATTCAGTAAAAATGAAACCTTCAGCATGTGGGTGCATCAGTTCTGTGCTGACACTACATTTATGGGGCTGGAGACTGGGAATGTGAGATGTGCTGAGATCCTGGATGTTCCTGATTCCCCTAAGTGGCTGGCAAAGAAGACAATTGAGGGTATGACCCTGTATCT
The DNA here is from genome assembly GCF_000699105.1 of Pygoscelis adeliae. Classification (NCBI taxonomy): domain Eukaryota; kingdom Metazoa; phylum Chordata; class Aves; order Sphenisciformes; family Spheniscidae; genus Pygoscelis; species Pygoscelis adeliae. The sequence goes on from NW_008825255.1 coordinate 194,085, forward strand.
TCTCTGATCTTCAGGGATGGTTAAATCCATAGGGATGTTTATTCCTATACACATAAGGACAAAAATTGGGCTTTTGAGGTGTATTCACGCTGTTTGTGATGCTGTGGATGGGGCTGATTTTAAACAGGATAAATACACCAAAGTCTCTAGCTATTAAGTCACAAGATTTTTGCCTTAACTAATGGTGTTAACTACTTTACAGCCAACAAATTGCTATTTGATTTCCGGCCCAAATGGTGAGGGGATTTTTACTTCTCCTTTTGTATGGAACTACCAACTTGTATTCCTGATAGTTTTGTCCCAGAGTTGGTTGCATGTAGCAGTGACTACCAAGACTTTTTTGACAAAGCATTCCAACATTCATTGGGTGCATTGGCATTCATTTGCGTAAAGGATGCTCCATAGTCTAAATATGGTTTTAATCAGCTTGTAAAACCACACCAACCAGCGACATTATCTTCTGCCACAGAATTTTACAGTAGGTTTATGTAAGAGATCTTAGGTTTCATAAAAACAAGATGCTCAGCATTAGGCAGGAAAGAATTAGGAGTTCCAAGTTCCCTAAACATCTGAAATGTTATGTAAAAATTTAGGTCTTCCATGAGACATTTTTTAAGCTTTTTTTAGAGGTAGCATTGCAAATACTTTATTTCAGAATGTGCAATTAAGAAGGGATTAAAGCCCAGGTTTCTCATACTGCTTGTGTTCAAATGTGATATCTTAAAATATGCTGAGTTATTGATGGTGTCACTTAATTTTTCTTTGGGGATGAAGCTCACCTTGGTGCAGTGAGCCAGGACAAGGCCAGATATTACTTAGCTGCTGTTTATGTGCATGTGTTTTATGCTGGCCTATTGCAGAATTGACTTATCTCCCCATCATAAGACTTTTATTAACTTTCTATCACTGGCTTTCCTTGTTCAAAGTAATCTCTAATCCTCTTCATCGTGTTGTTCCAATACTTGAGGGGTTGCTTTTCTTGACTCTCTTGAAGGCTTCATTTTGCACTTAGTCCAAAGCTCCTTGTAACTCAGAGCCTATCCCTACTGTGCAACGTAGCACGTTGCATGCATGCCTGAGCTAATGGAGCCCTGGAATCTGGAGGAGGATGGCCATGTCAGCACAGTGATGCCGAGCTCATTGCTGGGTGTGGTATCACACTGATGCTGCTACCCTACTTCCAAGACACGAGCTAGTAACCTGGCACTCTGCTATGCCATGTAGACAGACCAGTTTGGGTATGTGCTAGCTCAGGATCTCTGCTTTGCACACCCTTGCACAATGCAGACATGCTTTCTGATTCTGTTCAAAGGGCTCTGCCCATCCCCATCTCTACACAGCCTTTATTGTTAAAATCACGCTGATGTTAACTTTTGCTAATTATCCCATTGTTTGATTGAGTGCAAATAAGTCTTTGCTGGAATACAAGGTGTTGTTTTTACTTGCACACTTTCTCAATAGAGCACAACACGCTGAGGTGTCCTCGACATTCAGCCCTCAGTGTTCTTGGCTTAGCCGTGCCTCGTAAAAGCATTTATATAACACAACTGCAAAAAGAGAGAACGTTACTAGATTACGCATCAAAGTGATTCATCTCAGGTGCAGAACTTTGTGCAAAAGCCAAGGCAATTGTTATGACATAATTTCTTATATGCAGAAATATTTACATGTTATTACACAACTTCTTGTTACAGCACTGACAATTATCCTGTCCAGGCTGTCCAGGCTGTTTGGTACAATGCAGTGCCGAGTAGAAAGCTTTAACAAGAACTTCTGTTTCATATGAAATGTGTTGCCCATAGATAAAGAATCTGTGTTATTGTTTCCTATACTAACAGAAAGCAAGCAAGATGGGAAAGTCCATTTTCAGAAACAGCAAAAAGTCATCTTGACAGCTCCCACAGCCTGAATCCTGTGAGCTGAAGCTGCTTAGCATCTCCTGGCATCCAACCCTTGCCCTTGCTTACTTTAAATACAATGAAGCATGTATACAATGAAGCATGTCTGATGGGACGGACTGGGTAGTATAGTTGTGGAGATAAATCCACAGATTGCACCAATTTGCTTCATATGAAAATACCATCATGTGCCTGAGTGATGTACTCTCTACTCTGATACATGAAGCAGGATGACCCTGGCCTTGTCTCTCTCCTTGTCTAGGCCAGCTGGAATCACAAAAAGAGGAGGGAAGGACTGCAGTGGTACATGGAGGGTGTACAGTGGTACAAGTGAGGGAAAAATAATTTGAAACTGAAGAACCTAACCCACAGCTGGGACAACCATGGTGGTGAAGAGCAGTTTGATGTCCAAATTGTAGGGAACCGCTGCTTTCTCAGTGTGACTCGGTGATCTAAATCTACATGTTTTACTGACTTTGTTAACGCCAGGTAGTTCAGCTTTCTCCTCTTTCTCTTTAGCCTGCATTCCTTTTGAGATTTTCCCTTCCCTCTTCTCCACCATCCACTCATCACACAGCTATATCAGCCCTGGAGAGCCCTGTGCTATAGACTGGAGTATAGTTTAGAACTGACTTTAAAGATGCTCTTGAACATTCTTCGGTACAACATGTACCTGTTTACAGGAGCACAAGCTTAGATACAGGCTAATTTCCCTGCAAAGAAGGGAAAAAGCAGTGAATAAGCTTGTGGTGTGCTTTTTTTCAGGTATGACAGTACAGTCTTTTCAACCTAGCACACCTAGCCCTAAGGCAAAACTCTTGAGCATAATGATGACAACTGATGAAGTGGATGGCAGTCACTCCTCATGTATAGTAAAAGATATTGCTAGGCATACCACGTGTCTCCAGAGGTCATTCGTGACCTATTCCTATGATGTAAGTCTAAAGAAGGAATAAAAAAGTCTTAAAGCTAGGCCCAGAGAAGTCTGACTGCACGGTGTCCCAGAAAGCCAGCTGTCAGAGAGCAGAGTCATCAGCACAAGTCTGGGGACTTCCCCACCCAGAAGGCAAATGTTACAGCAGAAATAATGACTTTCACTTCTTAAAGCAGCACGCACATAAGGACAAGCACATGACTAGGTAGCGTGTGATCATTTTACACTGACAGAGGAAAAATTGGACCTCTCACTAAAGTGGATATTAATCTACAGAGTGTTTTATTTATCTGATTATTTCTTCCCAAATCCTTTTCTGTGCTGCTAGATTGCTTCACAATTCTGAAAACGTGAGCAGATTTTGCATGTTTTCTGTCGTGCCAGCTGTGAGTCTCAAGATATATTACAGTAATGCCAGAATGGACTTGGCAAGTACGGACTCTACTTTTCACTGCATAAAACTGATGAAAACACGGTCATTGTTCCACAAACTTTAGGATATGAAAGAAACTATATTTGAAAACAAAGAAATGGGAAGGGGAAGAAATCAATATTTGAAAAGAAAAAATATATTCAGATTTTAATGATGGTGTTAAATAATAAAAAGGAAAAGACTTGCTATAAATACACCTGGCAATGTTCTTTTCACAGAATTTGGGATTCAAGGTCTATTGAATTCAATGGAAAGAATTCATTTGACATCCAAAAGCTCTAGATGATATATTGTACTATTTGGGCCAGTCCTATAGCCAGTCTTAATCAGCTTAACTCTTCTGGCTTTCATTGTGCTAAGTTCTTTTACTGCATCTGAAAATTTTGGGTTAGATCCAGTAATCCAGTATGAAATTGAGATACCCACAGGTTTGGTCCCAAAGTAGCTAACTTCTTCAGCACCTGGCTCCCACAGTGATATTCTGGATGGAGATGTACTTATGTACTCAAGCTTCCTGCACAGTGTGTGGTGACAACCAGGTGCCTGAGAATAGTATCCTCAAAACCCATAAGCTGCTAAGAGCTAGCCAAAAGAAAGTGTTAATCATGAGGACATGTTCTCTGTGTGTGTGGGGGGTGGCAGTGGTGTTGGATCATAAATCTGGAGTTAATGCTTCAGCTCTTCCCCAGTTTTTATTTTGGCATTGAAGCCTTTCACTGCACATTGTGCTTGGCTTGTTGTTTATTATGCATCTACCATATTGAGCTTAAATGAATTGTAAATGTTTGGAGGCCATCTTTTATTTAAAAGAAAAGCTCTGTTGATAACACAGCAATAATTAAGAGTAAAGTATTGTGAAAAATTCAGCCCAGGCATTCTTTTAGGTAAACACTCTCAGAATGAGGGAAAACTGTGTGAAGATGTTAGCTGGTGATTCCGTGCTTTTTGGTTTTGTTTTGTTTTGTTTTTATTAGCACTTGGTCTTCGATCCTTTGCAATCGTAGTTGAAATTCCAGTTAAATGACAAATAGAAAGTACTCTGGGTGTGTGACACCATCTTCAGCATCAGCCCACACCCTAGAATAGCATGCACACTTGCAGACATGTGTATGCAGACTTGTGTATGTATACTGGCAGAAGTATCTCAATTGAGCATGATAGGTACTGACACTGTGCCTGGCTCAGGCCATTATTAACATTTAATTGGTAATAAAATTTTTTTTAATCTTCTGACAGCAGTGTGGGATGGATGTGGCATGTAGGAAGAACACCTAGCAGCACGGCAAACAAGGATATCAGGAATGCATACCAGAACTGGATTCATGGAGTCACAGGGTTCCTGTTCTTAATCCTTTTGCTTTATAAGGTGATTGTTGGAAGGTTTACACATGAATCATGTGATGGTCTCATCCTTACTTATCTGTTGGCAGCCTCTCTGAGGGCTTCAAGGTTATTGTAGCAGAGGCCTTGCCTGAGAGAGAAGAGGATTCTTTGGCTATATGAAGCCTATGGTACAACTTGTGCATGGACATATAAGATGGCAGGAAAAGGATCCAGTCCAACAACAGGAAAGTATAGCCAAGTCTGCATCATCCTGGATCCAAACTAATTAACTTTACTGGAAAAAGGGCTATTTGGCAATATGGCAAAACAGCTTTCAGGGCCTGTGGTGGCTTTTCTGCATGGAATAGCAGAAATGCAGGCTGCATTGCAATGCTCTTGAGTTCTCCTGTGTGCTCTAGTCTTATCTATAAGGCAAAATATTTTCTGATGGCTCCTTAAATTTGGAGGCCTAAGCTGTCCCATTGTCACTTGCTTCAGACTTCCTGCAGTGGCCTTATGCAAAATGTCATTTTGCAGTGAATCTGTGCTCCCTGAAATCTGGCTATAGTCTCTTACCTCTCCTGCAGAGTCCTGTTATGTGGTGGTAATGATGTGTTCCCCCAGTGGTTCCTGTAAAAAGCACATTTCAGAATTTACAAAAAATTGGTGTGGCTGAGGCATGTCATATCAAACCATTTTCAGTGGGCTCATTGTAATGCTGCATAACTATCAGGGCAACAACAAAGGGATCAAAACTGCAGAAACAATGAACAAGATATTAGAAGACCATCCCCTTCTGATGCTCAGTGTAAACACTGGAAGACTGAAAATGTAGACAATGTTTATAAGGAAGGCTATGCAGACTACCACCTGCCTTTGAAGGGTGATCTGTAGACACTAACCACTGTCAACTGCCAATTAAAACCTAACTTCAGGAGTAATTCTGCACTTCATCTTCTCTTCGGAGCTATAGCGTTGAAACCAGAACTGGTTTCAAGGCCCTCCCATCTACTCAGGATCTTGAGCATGGAGAGTATTTTGTTTGGGTTTTTTGGAAGGTTGGTGATATATGGCTTTTGCTCCAGTCACAAGGCTCTATAAAAACAACTTTTTGACACTTCCCTGTCTGGACCATTGCTCATGACAGCATTTAGGAGAGTGTTAGACACCCATTCCCAAGAAAGAAAGTGCTTCTCACCATGCGTTGGTACTTCATTTTGCTTCCTAGTGAGCTAGAGTGCTTCCAGCCAGTGCTGGGCAGGATGCTGCCTGGGTGCTTTCTTGGAAGTGTGTGAACAAATGCTGCCTAAAGGAACACTCGGGCAGTTGAGGGTAGGTCTGATCTTGCCCTTTCAGTGTGTAAGGCTTGATCCTAAATGAGGTTACAGTAATCAAAATGCATAAGCCGCAAGGTCTGGCTTCTAGTTTTCTGTGCCTGAGTGGGAAACCCTGAGCTCAAAGGAGGGTACTTGGTCTCCCTTTGGCACAGGCAAGGAAAGGTAGTTGCAAAAGGTAGCAAACCACTGGTGGTTCATCCTGGTTCATCGCTGGACTGGAAAGTCAGGCAGAAGGGCAGCTGCAGACCAGGCATTTCAGGGCCTGCATGTCGCTAGGAATATTGCCGGACTGTTACCACCTGCCTCCCCCACTGCGGGATCACTGCATACCTGCGCAGTCCTTACCTGCCCTGTTTGGCGTGGGACACTTCCACCAGGGGTTTTGCTACAGGGAAAATGGTGCACTGTTGCATATGCGACGTGCACCAATTTATGCTGTTGTTTCAGATAAACAGGGGTTCTACTGGACTGCAAGAGGGTGTAGGTACCTAAATTCTACCTCTGTCACATTAACATTTTGATCCTTGTTGTTTTTGTATATAGCACCTGTGTTTTTTCTGCCTGGAGCAGGCACATAAATCTCATTAGCATTATTTTCCATCACTAGCCCTTCCCAAGGTGTGGAAGGTTTGCTGGAAGACCTCTGAGCATCATTCCCCAAATGCCTGAGTTGGAAGGACCATATTAAAGCAAACACACAAAATCCTTCAGTTTGACCTTTGAAAACCGGAATAGCAGGCTTCATTGCTTGAGGCTACAGGACATACTGCTATGCATGTTAGGAGGGAACTTGAGTTAATGTTACGAGATAAATATAACTGCAAAACAAACCGGCTCAGATAGTTTTCCTTCCTTCACAGACTCATTTGTAAGTTCAGAGAATATCTTGGAAAGCAATAAAATACAAATAGAATAGGAAAATACCCACCCAAACTATCAGTCTGAGCTTTTGTTATTTTTCTTATTATGCAGGTATAAAATATCCTGTAAAAATATGTTAACAAAGCAAAATATCATCCCAATTATGCTTATTAAAAAAGCAGTTTTTAATGCCTCCCTTGGAAAATGTGGATTTCAAATAAAATTTTGGTTTTCAAAACATTTCAAAACCCAAGGTGCTGGCTTTCTTGCCCATCCTCTGGCTTTCAGCATTAAATGAGTTTACCCTCATGTCTATAACAAGAGCAAAGTACAAATGAAATGCCTATGAACTGTCGTATTCCTGGTTTGCCTCCTGCACCATTCCTCTTTAGTCCCCACAACTTTCTTCCTAGTCACTCTGTGAATATACGCATCTCCTAAACTCCCTCATTTGCTAGGGCAGTTGTCTTACTTGTCAAAGACTGGATTTCCAGTATGTCTCACAGTCATAACTAGACCCAAATTTTCAGGATATCAAAGCACCCAGAGAGTCTTCAACCTTTTTGTAAAAAAGAAACTGAATTGTTAGGGTGCTGTGACCCTGACTGGCGCTGGGGGACAGGGGAAGATGCAAGCTCCTCTGAAGACATCGTCTAGATAGGACTTACTCACATTACTGTGATACATATATACAATTCGTGGTTGCTGGATAATGATGTCAACAAACAGTAAGGCAATGAAATGATTCAGGCTGACTGACACTGTAAAAATCAAGGTGCCACAACTCGTTCTGCTGTAGACACTCTCCATAACTTTGTCCATCACCTATGGTCATGCTTTTGTGGACAGGTAGGAGTTATACACAGCTATGCATTTACAAATCCAAGAAGGGTATTTGTCATTAAGTTTTAAGGGGGGGGGGGGGCTAAAAATATTTAGATAGACTTTCCCCTTAACCTCCTAATAATAATCTCTCCTTTCTCCCTAGCCTGTTTCTATATTATCTGCTTAGATCAACAGGTCCTCAAGGTGGGAACTGTCCCTTATTCTCTGTTTGAATTGCCAGTGAATGCCAAGGGATTTCATCTGATGCCTCTAGGCTTTTTGATAATACACAATATTACAAACAGTAGTAGAGAGTTACAAACTGCCATGGAAAAGGTATAGGGCTTTCTTCCTGCAGGGATCTTTTTATAGTATTTTTCATTCCTATCTTTGAAGAAATGACTGCTTAGCTTTTCAGAGATATGCAGATAGGGCATTGTGAATAGCAGTATCAATGATATTTTATTGCTCAACATTTTCACTGGTATTTTGTTGCTCTACCTTTTAAACAAAAGCAGCAATTCCTATCAGAAGCTGCTGATAAGACAGATCTATTTTCACTAAATACATTACTCTCAGGTATGCCTTTTTCCTCAAAATAGCTTTTAAACTTTTATGGAAGATTTTGGGTATTTGGGTAATCTGCTCACTGCCAGACTGCGAAGGCTGTCCTGGCAGAACAGGGTAGTACCAGAAAGACTCTTGACGTGACACCTCAGTAACCCTTAAGGAATTTCATGATATTCAAGATGGACAAGATAAATCACCAGTGAGGTGTTGACAACCCTGAAATATTTAGGGTTATTAAGTCAAGTCTAGAAAGCATAGGGCTTGGAAAACTTTTGTAAGCTGAGGGAGCCAGGCGGGACAAAGGATTACATGCAATATTGTTCTTTTATTCTATTCTAGCATTTTGAAATGTCTCCCTGCAGTAATTTTGTAAACTGTGAAATTTGACTAAAAGATAGCTGCAAGGCATAACAAAAGAAATTAAGATTTCTTAATTTTGGTTCTTTTTAAAAAAAATGTAACTAGTTGTCACGAAACAAAGAATAAGAGCAAGTTTTGCATGTGAATACTAGCAAGGTGAAATTACTGGTTTGTTTGTCACAATCCTATAAAAGTTTTCGAAAGGCTTTTGGCGGTAGTCTATTTTAGGACCATGAGGTGAGGTTAGAGGAAGATTAACTAGCTAAACCTCAAATTAAGCCTAATATAGACACAGTTTATTGCTATTTACCTTGACTTAGTAACAGGCAGGGTTTGCTGTCGATTATGACTGACCTCACAGTGACTTTATATTGTAATCAAACTTATTTGCAGCAACTTGTAGGATTTCAGTAAAACTGCTTTTACAGCAGATGAATACCCTGGCTTCTGCCAACTGCTGTGGAAGCTGACATACTGTGCTGCTGTCTCCTGCAGATTCCTCTGAAGTTTGACAAATGGGTTCTTACAGTTGCAGAGGATAAAACAATAAACAAATTTTTCTGTACTGTTTTCATCACAAGTTGACCCTGAAGTAAGCTGATAGATGATCTGTGGAAATTTCTGACACTGATTCTGAGCTGCAAAATGTCAGAGCTTTAACTCATATTCATCACACCTAAAACTTGATGAACTCTGCCAACTCTCAACTGTCCAACAACCCTTTTAAAGCATTCTGTAATCCCCAACGTGTTGTTTTGTGGTCACCAGGGAGGATTTGTTATAAAATAAGACTTTGCAATTTAAGTATTCTTTGCTGACAGTTTGGTCTTTCAAATACATGAATAAATAAGTTAAATTAATTTTGAGGGTGTCTCTAAAGATGCATATAGACAAATGTGTCCATGTTTAGTTCAGGAAATATCTATAATTTAGACATAGTTTTCTTTTGCTGATTTCTTTTCTAGACTTTGATATAAGAGAGCCCTCAGAACAGCAGCCATTTTAGGTATCCTAACAGAAATGTTTTATATAGGAGTTAAATGCAGTGGAGGGCAGGAAAAGTGCTATTCACTTTGGTGTTATTTATCTTCATGTGCAAAATCGTAGCTCTGACTTAAAATTTTAAGACAGGCACCTCTTTCAAAATGCTTTGCATGTGACCTTGTTTAAAAAGGAAGTTTTTTAACATGCTGTTCAATATTTACTTGTGGATGTCTGGCTATTCCTGTACTTCTGACATAGGTGCTGCTGCCTCAAGCCATCTACCAGAAACACTGTGTGTAATCCAAGCAATGGAGAAAAAAAATCACTTTGCATTAAGCCACCCTTTGAAACAACATTTTTCCATAAAAATAACAATTGTACATTGAGAAGAATTAGTTTTAACCTGGCTTTCCCTCCTCTCCCAATAATTTATGTGAATTTGCTCTTCTAGTTGTCCAGAACTGCTGTAACCTGTGAATTTAATTTACAAGCTGCTATTAATCTTTTTTGGGGCAAAAAGGGATTTCTGATGTTCTTATGTGAAGAACTCTTCACAGAGTTATTGTTTATAATCCAGATTTTCACTTTTGTAGTGTGCTGAACTAAGCTTCTAGAAAAGTAGTTAAAACCCGAGGGCTTGCATTTTTAACAGCAGCTTTGAAATGTTGTAAGTGGGAAACCTTTGTCTTCTTCCTCTGTGCATACTTATCTTTTCATGTGGCAAGAAGCTGTGAATCACCCTGGGTGTAGATTCCAATCACTTGTCTCTCCTCTGCTCATCTTAATACCGATGGCAAATAAGAGTCAATGATGTGGAGTATGTGCAGGGAAACGCAACCCACGTAGGAGAATCAAAATGAAAATTTACTCCTCTTCTGGCATCACTTTCCTGACCCTCAGATTTCCCCAACTTTATGAGTATGATGATACTAACTGGCATTTGGAAAGTTCTTTAAGATTTCCAAGTCCAAAGGCCTAGTTAACTGTTACTTCACTCAGAAGAAAAAAACCCCATGCATTGCATTAATGTACCACTGCCAGATATGGTAACAATCCAATGGCAGTGGTAACAATTTTTCTGAGACAAGTGGGAAAGTTGCTTTTTCTTGAAGGCATTCAATGACAAACATACTAATGATGTCAGCTGAGATCAAAGACTGTCCTGGAATACATGGGCATGTTTATGTTTTATATGTTTAAACTTGATATGTCTTTCTACTAAATTCATTTACAGCTTAGCCTTGTAAAAATCCCAGATTTCCTGGTTTATGTGATTTCATTTAAAGTGGGTTGCACTTGATCCATCTGTTTGATGGGACTGTTGTGCTTTTGTCTTACTAGTAATAAAACTTCTGTGGGTAGAACATGGCAAGTTGTTCTGGCAGTCCCAGGAAACACTATCACTAACTTCTGAACAATAGGTCTTTCTAAGGACTGCATAAATTGTTCTTTGTAGAGCAAGACAACTAAGATTTCAGGTAGTCATAAAGAGTAAATAAAAAGGGAAATTTGGGGTCAAAGGGCAAAAAAGATGACTCAGATTTCTTTTCATTGTGGTTGAGAAGAGATACACAAACTGCAGATCAAAATAATTGGTTTCCTTCAGAGCAAGTATGCCATTTTCTGAAGTGCGCCATCTTCCAGGGACCGCAGGCGTCAGAGCATACCTCTGCCTCCTCCAGCTGCTGGGCATTTGTCTACGTAGCCAAAAGGCCTTGAATTGCAAAGCTAACTTATTTCAACTAACAAGATGTTAACACCAATCAGCATTTAGTGCAGACAAGAATAAGCCTTTTTTTAACAGTGTTCCAATTGGAATAGTAACATTGGACTGGAAATGGCCCCAGCAGCAAAAGAGTCTGTGCCTTGCATGCAGACATCAGAAAAGTTCTTGTGCATCACAGCCTTCTGCAGCCCATTATTCACAAAACATTTTCTGAAGCCTTTTAACAAGTCAAGACCTTTAGTACTAACCTCCAAAAGTCACAGCAAAGCAATTTGCCAAAGGAGGAGACTGGGAAAGATAACTGCCAAGCCAGTGTTCCAGTCCTGCAAGAGCAAAGGGTTTGTTAGGTAAAAATGCCTACAGGAGCCTAGGAAATGAGAGAGTCCAATTCTGAGAATGATGCATCACTGCCTTCTCCTCTGCTGCCAGCTGGACTTGGAGGAATACACCCTCCAGGTTTAGCACTGAGAATATGAAAAAACACTCTAACTAAACATGTGAGAAACTTTCAAAAAGCTTTGAGTTTCCTTTTCAACGAGGAGTGTTTTTCTGCTCTAGCAAATACCTCTTTCTGTCTGTGACCAGCCTCTTGTGCTTCATATCACAGTGGAGATACCACCTTCACATTTCCTTCACCAGAATCTGTGTCAATTCATCAAAAGAATAGAAATTCATAAAGTCCTTATGGGTGGTCTATGTAAGTGCTAAAGCATAGTAAGATACAAATACTTCAAAATACACATCCTTGACACAATTCTTCTAAGATTACTCAGGTTTAGGTATCTGCCCTTCTGCATGAGCTTTGATCCTCACACTATGAAAATCACACTGGGAATCCTAATAAAAATTTTCTTAACAGTGCTACTGTTTTCAGTGCATTATGATAATATTTCAGTGCATTATGATAATAACAGAATACTTACGTACCTTCACAGGCGTTGTAAAGTAGAGAAACAGACCTTTTATTTTCTTTGAGTTAGCACCACGTCCACCCTGCTGACCCACCAGAACTCCCTCGGTTAATGCAGAAGGGCCTTTGTGTGACCACAGAGTGACGGGAAGATGTTTCATCACTGCATCAAGTTGACCGCATAAGGATGTGTGAGCTCGGGCTCTGCACCCTGATTTATCCACCGTGTGATTCGGAGAAGATTGTAAAACTTGTAAAAACTGCTCACAGGAGGTGGGGGGGCCGAGGTGCTCTTGTGCAGGGACCACTCGCTCGCTTCGGGCTGCCCAGCTGCCTGGGGAAGCTTGGTGGCTCCTGCTCAGGATGAGGAGGAGGAGGAGCACATCACAGGCAGGCGCTGCGTGTTGCCCGGATCCTCCAAGCCCCATCAACCCCCTGCCCAGCCGGGGCTCACGCTGGCCGTCCGTATGCAGAATGGGAGCTTTCCGCGCGGGGTGGGGGTGGAAGCATGTTTGAGCCGGCAGAGGTTTCCTACGAACGGTTTCAGGGAGCTGCACCGACCCGTGCCTCGCATGCACGTGGCTTTACAGGAGCCAGACCGTGTGCCTCGCGTGTGCCCGTCTGGGAGTTTCATTCTCCCCAGTGATGATTGCACCTTCTTTTACAGGCAGGGCTCTGTTCTCAAACTCCCGGGCTGCCCTTAACTTCTCTACCTATTCTTAGCAGACTTTTTTTTTTTTGTTCTTTACTCTCAAGTGGGGCTGAGCAGTAACTTACGTTGGGAAACTTACTCGCTTAGGGACATGGTTCAGTGGGCATGGTGGTGTTGGGTTGACGGTTGGACTCGATGATCTTAGAGGTCTTTTCCAACCTTAATGATTCTATGATTCTATAATCACAGTCTTTGTAGCAACAATAGTAACTGGTACTAAGAGTAAAAACTCCACAAGACATTTGCAAGGAGTCTTGTTGCCTTGCATTTTACTTTAAAACAATAGTGTGCTAAAACAATAGCGAAGATTGTAAAAAGAAAATTTGCTTGGACCATGATGCTGCAAATTCCATATGTAAAGATTGGGAGACAGCATAATGGAGCTCAGTCTAGGGAGGAGCATCTTTTCTAGATGCTTCTGATGCATCTTGTTTCAAGGCCAGCCTGCCTTGGAAAGCATCTATCTGTGTAGAAATATCCTTTGGGATATTTTTTTAATTGCATTAAAAAATTTCTATTATCTTCTTGAGAACTTTTCTGAGTGAGGTAATTGTTCAGCGCATTGTGCCTTTTTTGGATTGTGATGCATGGGAAAAAGATGAAGATTGTTTTGAGAAAGCTGGAGAAATAAGTTTTTTCTTCCTATGAGAAAACATATAAAACACACAAACACATATATACAAACAGATATAAAGTCCACATTATTATTACCATTTCAAAACACATTTACTCTTTGCAAGTATCTGAGAGGAGTTTATAAAATGTTATGGGATGAGGTGTATTCCCTTAAGAAGAAACCTCCCAACCCTGCATTAGCCAAGGAACTCCCAAGAAGGGCTTTCTAGTGCATCTCTGCCAGGGAGGTCTGGACAAATCTTAGACTGCCTCTTTCCAGAGCTAATGGCAAATTCAATTTCATTCCCCCATAAACTTATTACCAAAGACCTTAAGTGAAAACTGGAAGAGAAGGAGATACACTGGATTACGGAAGAAAGAGGGAGAAAAAGCCTCCAAATTTTAGCCCTTGACTGCAAAGAAGATGTTATTAGAGCTGATTTTGACTGTACTTCACTCCTTTAAAAATATTTCCTTTGGTGCTGAGATACTGATCAGCATGCTACAAATACCGCAGATAGTGCTGATGCTGCTGACAGCAGTGGATCTAGGGAGACCCACAGGTTTGCAACATGCCACACCAGTGACAGAGCTCTATGTGGAAACTTTGTAACTTTTTCCTCATGCCTCCCTCTTGGCTGTGGATTTTTCCATAACAGTTAGAGATTCCGAAGGAAATAGAAGCACAAGCAAATAAATGAATGGACTGCGGTTAGAAAAGGAAATGTTTGTTCAAACACATGAAGAATGCCAGTTGTAAAAGCCTGGATGCTTCTTGTTTGTTGCTGTTTCTGAGGACATCCAAATGGGTAATGTTTACTAACGGTGAGCAGTATCCAAGAAGCCTTCAGTTTTATACCAGATTAATTTATCCGTTCTCAATGTGCTATTGGCTTTTGCTGAAAATCTATTGCTCTGTAGGCTTGAGCTATACATGGCAATTTGCATTCTAGATTTTCAGATAGAGACAATATTTCAATTACAATTACTAGGAATCAATACAGCACACACACTTTATTTTCCGTGTCTACTAGTACTTTTTAGTGCATAATAAATATAGCATATTACAAAACCATATAGGAATGAAGAAGAAATTAATCTTCTTGTTTTAAATACACATACGTACAGTGAGTGACATTAAAAATGTAGTGTCATTATGGTAGGTGATGTGCATTTTGCATATGCAAAATTGATCTGCTTTGAGCTAAATGTGCTGTAAGATACTTCTGTTTTGTACACTGGAAAGTAGTCAACAGCAATTTAATTTTCAAGGAATAACTAGAGATCAGCTTGGAAGAGAGCAACGGTTAAGGATTTTTTAAAAGAAAAACTTATTACTTTCCCCAAACTAATACTCTACTTGCCAATTTCTGTCACTTATATTGGCCTCAGAAGTCGTGAGATTGACGTACACAGCCCGAGATTAATAATAACAATGCTGATAATAATAACATATATCGGGACTTGAGAACTGTTACCACTAACAACATGAAGCTGAGAGCAGGACTGCCCTTCTTTTTGCGTGTTCAGGGAGGACCACTCATCCCTTAATTTATGCATAGTTGTTTTAGGTTCAAAATTCAGCTCAGAACATGTACACAAAAATGTTGTTCTTTCTGTTAACTGATTTAGGAGAATTCCATTTTCCCTTGCTTTGAGATGAGTTTACTGCAATTTTGTAATCATTTTGTGTCTGAATGTCCCCTATATTAATTTATCTTTTTTTTTTTCTTTTCCATTCTTTACCACAGTTGAGTTGGAAAAGTTTTGCTGTAGAAAATTTCTGTGTAATTTCCATGGTCTTATCTGATGGTGGAAAAGGAGAGTGACTTCAGGTCTTCCTGATCTGCAGGGCACTCCTAATGTGTAGTTTGAAACCCTGTAGCTGAAACCACCCACTCTGGATAAGGCCTAAAATGATCTCTGGACTGGGCCTTCCAGTGTTGCAGATGGTGTCTGAACCATCAGGACACCTTCCTCTCTGCCAGAGTTTTTTGAAACATTCAGTCTAAGGTGGATGAAAAAAATGCTTTGAAATCTCAGCTATTCTTGCTAAGTAGAAAGGTAATGGGTTAAGTTGAAAGACGGTTGACACTGTTTCTGGCTCTCACTCCTTACACTTCACAGTTTTTCCCCTATTTTTTCTTATCCATAAAGCAGATGGGGTAGCCTTTTTTTTACGTGAATCTTAATTCATTTTAGGAATTAATTAAATGACAGCCATCTTGACCAAACATAATTTCTGTTTCAGGCCCATGGAAGATAATGAATCATAATAGTTATTTTAGATAATGATAAACATTTACATCAGCCAGAAATAAAAACCAGCTATTTAAAACAAATCACATGTGACAACACCATTTTCAGACCTTTTTATTCTGCTGTCTTTGTGAGTATGGCAATACAGTGCAACATATTTTCAACATATAGTATGGGAAGAATCCCGTTTCAATATTAAAATGGAGAAAACAGATGTGATCATATATTCTGCTGCATAGCCTAGTAAATGAGATTTGTATAGCACAGCAGGAGAAGTCAACGGTCTTGTTTCTTTAACAACAACAACAACAACAATAATAATAATAAACAACATCTAAACTATTATATGTAAATCTTCAACCAGAAGCACTTTAAGCAATGGGGCCAAAATTATATAAAGAATGTTTCAGTTAGGTCCCTAAATCTATGTTTAGGCATCTGCTTCACTTTCAGCTACCAACAGCCAGCATTGTCTTCATGGCCCTGAAAAATCTCACTGCCAGAATGGGGTGGATTTATGTCCATTTTTGTACAGAAAATCATTAAAGACTATGGGATAAGGGTGTAACACATTGAATGTAGAACTGGCAATGTGTTCTCGCTGATCCTGGTGTATGTGCATCTGGGATGTTGACACACGAATCTAGAAAAAGGCATCAGAACCAAAAAATCCCCACCCAGCATGCTGGGCATCCCCGAACAGCAAGGATGTTAACCCTGCGCTTCAGCTTTGCTCTGTCTGTTCATGAGAATCTGTCCGAGGTTTTAAAGTAAAATGGATCATTTTGTTTTGAGGTTTTGAGTTCCTCTGAGTTTGAAATTTGGGAGTGGAATGAAGAAGAGCAAGAATAGCCAAATACCATGTCTGTGTCTCATACTCTCTGAGACTGAATCCCCAAGGACATGCCTTCGGTCAGGTTAACTCTTCCACTCCCAGAGCTTCATAGCAGCACAGTGGCAGTGAGTGGCAAGATGTAGCTCTCCAGAAATCACCACCATTACTTATTGATGACTCAAAGGGCTGCAAATTCCTTGGACCCCTCAGGGAGCAGGGAAAGTACAACTGAGCAAACCCAGGAAAAGGAACAAGAATTACAAGTTCCGTGAACCTGCACAGGAACCTGTCACACTGGTTGGGCCCATTGTAATACCAGAGGGGTAGTTTTTAATACTGAAACCAAGTTATTAAAAGGATAACAAAAGCTTTTAAGCCATACTTAGGCCAACTCTTCATATTAGGAAACAACAGTCATTAGAAATAACAGCAGCTAGATTTTTAAATAGTTCTGTGGAGTAGAGTCCCTCAGTAAGGAATAATATTCAGATTTATTTTATAACCAAATCATGTATGCAGAATAAGTCCACCAGGCTCTCTGAGTGGGGATGTGCATCCTAGGCTGGTTGGTGGGTTAGAAGAGGATATTCTGTCTGACAAATATTGATGGTGAAGAACTGAAGTTAAGGTTAAAGTTTAGAGTAAAAGATTTGAAGGTTTGTCTTGCAGCACGGAAGAGAAGAGACATAAATGTGCCAGTTACTGTAGCTGAACAGTCAGAAGAAGAAATCAATGTTCAAACTGGTGTAAAACTGTAATTTCTCCCCAGAGAAGCCTCCCTTGGTCTGGTGAAGCACAGGGGCCAAGTGCTGTGCTGCAGGCTTTCATACCCCTTAGGAGAGGGAAAGGAAGAAGGGAAGATCCTGGGGCTCCAGGATTCATTGCTATGCTTTTGCACAATCCCTGATCAGCCTGGGAACCTGGAGCAAGACCCAGGATTCCCATCTCCATGCATAAAACACTGATTGCTGGACTGCAAGGCTGCACATCCTCCTGCACAGTCTCTTCTACCTTATGAATTCTTTTCTTTCTTACTTTACAGAGGCACAGCTTTGCAGCTGGGGAAGAGGCTCCTCTAACGTCACAGGCTTACTAGTGCAGGCTGAACCCCTCTGAGCTCGTGTCTTTCCCCTGGTATTCCACAAGTGGGAGCCTCGCAGGTGATTGCGCCTCCGACCATAAAAGGGAGTTTCTAACCGGGCATACGGCTGCGTTGCTTCATCGGAAAAGGGCTCCCTGTGCATCCGCCCAATTTCCATGGCTGCATTTGCATACAGATCTGACACAGTTAAGAAAGAACTGCAGTTTAGGTGAAAAAAAACCCTCTGACAAATAATCACTTCCATGAAAGCAGATTCATGGAGACAAGAAGGTCTCAGAGCTTGCCATGCTGCTAAAGAACTGCACACTCCCACATATGTTTTTTTCTTTTATTCAGGATCTAAAGACAAAACAAAAGGTAAAGTTTCTGCAGATCCCAAGAATTTGATAAACTATGTCTGATTCCAAATACTTCAGGTATAAATAATATCCCCACATAAAAAGCGTTGCCTCCATAGATGTACATAGTCGTAAGAACAGCTACATGACCCTTCCTGTACTGCACATTTATACATTTTTGGGTGTAAAATGAGACTTAAGGTAGAAACAAGGGATGCTTAAAAATTACAGATTTCCCAAGTCAGGACCTACAATAAAAAACAGGCCTTCTCACCTACATGAACACCAGAACTATGAGCATTTCCGTTCAACTGCTCCCAGCTTTATCTGTGTTAAAAAGCTTGACTTCTTTTTGATATGTTGACACTGAAGAAAGGCATGTGATCTTCTAAAACTGTGACAGTCCTTGCAAGTTTGTAGTAAATATTAATTTAATTTTTACTATTTTTAGCTGGCATAGAGTAAAGTAACCCTTGCAATCAGTATTGCATGAAGTCAGTGGGAAAGATCAAATAAAAAGATTGCTGTGCAGTCCACATGGCCTTGCTCTGGGATTGACGTCAGTGCTATCCGTCATTTGGAAATGTACATTCAGTGTAGGCACGAGTTGATATCTCTTTGGCTACTGTTTAAGAGAGTCGGGAGTTGGACTTTACTCTCATTTGTGACTGAGAACTTGGATTCTGTTAAGCTGAAAGGTCAATAATGCACTACAGAAATTTCCAAAGAACTGAATGAGAAAAGTCTTACTTCAAATTCATATGCTACAGCATATGAAGGAAAAAATTCCTTCAACTGTCTGCTAATATGGCACATATAAATCTTCAGGCTTGTACATTTATAGTAGGATGCCAATTGTTAATATTCCCGAGGCAACAATTAATTCACCTTTCTTGTACAATGCCTATATTCATTAAAATACGCCATTATCAATTAGTAACAGACTAAGAAATTTGTTTTAAATAAAAGAATAAGTTGATATTACCAGAGTAAAAGCAACAGTGCCTGAGAAATTAGATTTACAGACTCTCACTGGACATCTGCTTCAATACATTTAGTTAACCCATCAGCTGCTAATTACTAATACCTTTATGTTCCCTTCTATGTATTGTCCTTTATGATTTATATTGTATTTTATGATTTAGGTTGTACTTTATCTACAGGCTGGAGGTACTGGATCTCTGCCTTTTTAGCCTCCTCTCTGGAAAAGTGGGGATTGCAATGTCAAACTTTTAGGCAGGGAGATGACAGCCACAATTACATTAGGAGGGGGTACTGCTCTGTGTGTCCTTACAGCACTCATATGGAGTCTTCATCTCTTTGGCTTTGGAGTGGGAGCAGGAAAACGAGGCAGGGATGCATGGGGCCAGGTGGAAGGGGAAAGCACTGCAGAGGGACAGAGCACTTGCTGAAGGCTTTGTAGAAGCACAATCAGAACGTTTCTAAACTGTTTCCATCTCTGGATTTTTACTTTTATTAGTGCTGCACCTTACCTCTCAGTTACGCTGGAATAAATCTGCAGTAACTCCACTGAAGTTATATTATTGTAAATTACCTTTAAGGGACTGTGGTACCAAAGCCAATATCTTTGTTATAGGATTAGACTAATTCTGTTTATTATGGATTCTGAATATGCATAATGAAGTACAAGCCTTAGATACTTGTTCTGTGTGTTAAACTTTATGCAATCAAGTTTAAACATGTGCTTAAAATGAAGCAAACACTTCACTGCTTTAATGAGAAAGGGTTTTGCAGCTGAAGTTTTTAATCTAAAGTTCATTATCTAAATCTCTGTAAATTAAGTGGCTTTGTTTCCAGAGTTACTGAGTACCAAAATTTGCTCACTGACTTCATACAGAGATGAAGCAGCTTATTATTTAAGTGTATACATATCTAATGCCCAAATTCAAAATATTAATCCCTTTTATAACAACTGCAAATGCATTTATTATTTTAATTTCATTGACTTCTGATGTTTTTATGTCATAAAATTAATCTTGTGATTAAAGGAAAAATATCAACACTCTGTAAACAGCAATGGACCAAGAATATTGAAGACTAGGATGCTATTTTAATGATATTGGGGGAAAAAAAAGACTTTGTTAACCCTACTCTATAATATAGTTCATGAATTTAGCATGTTCTGGAGTAGTCAAAACCAGTATCTTTATGGGTTTGTTGTTGTTACAATGGTAATATTGCAGCTTCATTTTTGATGATAAAATTCTTCTTTACAGTAGCAATGTCTTCTTAGGAAAAGAAGCAAAGTGAGACATAAGCAGGTCTTAATGGAGACAGGCTGTAGACCCGTGTAACTTTGCTTGATACCAGAAAGTTGTGTGGAAAATAACAGTGGGTTCCTAAGTAAAAGACTAGTTTCAGTTGCAGCATGCTGCATGCTGGGAAGTGAAGGGTTTCAAAGTCTAACCACTTCCTGTATTTTTACAGCATTAACCTCATCACATACGCAGTTCAGGAAGCTAGACTACAAGGGAAGTTTCCTTTTTTAAAAAATGTAGTGTTACTCCACCCTGCTGAAATGCACAGAATTGCTTTTTTTTTTTTTTTCCAAGGACCCCAAAAGTTTGATCTGATACATCTTATGCAACTCTATTTTGCAAAATCATTTGCAGCCAGGACTCATTTTGCCTGGATATCTGCCAGTTTGCTTAGATGTTAAGCTTTTGAGTCTTCGACTGCTTTCTTCCACTGTTTTTGTACACTGGCATGCAGTGTGGATCTGACAACTGTCTGGGATTCTTTTTGATTACTGTGAAGCAGAGATCTTTGAGAATTTTCTGAAGATAAAACTCAACCGAATGAAGATGTTGGATATTGTAGCAGTTGGGGATTATGCAAAAGTAATATAGATATGTTGAGATTTTTGGTAAGATGCAAATACATGTGTTACAATGGTACAGAATCACTGGGGTATTTGAATAGTAAATAGTATTTGGCTATCTAGATTTTTTGTGCAACTTGCATTTTCTTGCATCTTTACACTGCTGAAACAGAAAAGCTTTTTTGTTCTTCTACCATAAAGGTCAAGGCAAGGAAAAAACTCCTCTTAATTACCATAAACTTAAGGTGCTGCTCTAGCACATAGAAAAAAGGTAGCTACAGGATGGTGAAAAAAGAAGACAACTGTTGGTATTCACTTTTACAGATAACGTGAGCTCAAATTATGTCTCAGAAAGGTGGGATGGTTAGCAGATGATCAGCTAATACACTCCTTAATTGACTGAGCTCTTACTGTGCCGTAAAGTCCATGGGAGTCTCAGACATCTCCAGTGAGACTGAGAGGCTTGGTTTAGTTAAACCAAATGACCTGGTGGTTGAGCGTGTTCTCTTCCCCCAGTGGATGTTTCTCACCTTATTTATTGCATTTCCATTTGTTACTCTGGCCTTCTTCCTGCCCTATTTCTCCTCTTTGCCTCAGTCTCACAAGCTCAGTTCTGCAAACCCTTCTCACATCTCTGGCAATTTCCAGTTTGAATATTTTTTTCTGTGGACACAGAATAAAAGCCCTCTGAGAAAAACACCAGAGCCAGGCAATGAAGGGTATTAATCGTCCTTCTTTTCACAGTCTTACCTGCACTCTTTCTTCCAGTCTACCTCCTGCAGGACAGTTGCAGGAGTTCCAACCCCCTGAACAACTTCAGACAGCTCCTGCAACTCATGTCAGTCTGTCTTTCCCTCCAGAATTACAATGTCTGTGGCCTAGGATGAGCAAAATTGAGTTCTGGATCAGCAGCAGTTCTGGTAGGTCTTGGCTTGTGTAGTAGAGGTGTGTGAGACAGGACCTGGAAAAGTGCTTCCTTTCCAGGAAGGCACAAGATAAATTTCAACTGTGTGTGGCAGAGTTCTCGTTGATGGTCTTTTTGGTGAACATCTACCTGCTTTTATAGCTTTATTTTTCTTCTAATGTCTTTTTCTGAAGTCCCTCTAAAGGTCACTTGTTACTGTGGTATCTTACTTTACTTACTGGAGAAGTAAAAATATAATAATGTATAAAATGTTTGTAATATTGTGGTAAGAGCTCCGTCGTGGCTGATCTCTAAGGTGTGTGAGGGAGTACAATTTTTATGCTCGTAGTTTTATTAAGCATTGCATCTGTAGGCGGTTTTTCCTGTCGTTGTGGTTTAATTAAACAGTACTCTCTGAAAATGTGCATCAGCTTTTGCAGTATCAGTTGAAAAGGAAAAAACACTGAGCAATGACATTCAACTGACATTGTAAGCCAGACACGCATATCTCAATTATATGCTGATTTGAGGAATGGGAGGTTGTTGACTTCAGGGCTGTAGAATATGTTCTTGTTTTCTTTCTTTTGATGTAGACTCCCAGTAAACAAAATAGCAATGGTGCAAAGGAAATATGCTGTAAATATTATTACCATGCTTATAGTAGCTGTAGAAGGAGTTCACTGTGTTCTCTCCTTTAGTGTCATTTGTGGTGTCTAAAGAGCAAGGAAGTGAGCCGATCAAAAGGCAGATGAAATTGTGCTCTTCATTATTATGCTAGCAAAATAATCTATACAGCATTGATGTGGATAGCTTGTCAAATAAAACAAATGCACAAAGGCTTTGTGGCAGCATTGCGGGCATGTACAGACACTTGCTCAACCAGTTAATCTTCAGATGTTTCCACTCTAGGTCTGTGAGGTTGCCTGGTTAAAAACATTTATTAGCAGGTATTAGAGATCCACTCAAAATGCAACATGTTTCAGAAGTTCAGGTATTCATGACGCTCCACTGTAATAGGAGAGCTTTGGGCATTCCTTACCCAAAAGAAGTAAGGGCCTACCCAAACATCCAGTCCTAGATGTCCCCATTGTACTGGGCGATAATCTGCCTAATGCTTCTAAACATTGAACTTTGAAACATTCAAAGTGATGCCTAGGCATCAGCTATGCTGTCATGGCTAGGAAATTCTTGAATGAAGAAGAGTAGAGAAAAAGTGTCGAGAACTCGAGACCAGATTTTTAGCCGCATGTCACGTCCCACCTGCGGGAAGGGGAGAGTGACTAAGGTCCGCAAATCCCCTTGGTGTGGATTAAGGTGAAATAACACTCAAGGTCCAAAAACAAACTCCGACTTTAATGGCACGAACACTTCTATAAGCATCAACCCTCTATGTCTTAATATATAATACAAGCTAAGCGGCTTTGTGAGGAGTTGAGGTAGGCCTTGTGTTACTTTGCAATATCAAAAGCTCACGTGTGCCCCTATTTATTGGCTCCAGCCCAAGGTTTCTAGTATCTTTCTCTCACCCCAGCTCCAGGAGTGGTTGAGCCATTAGTCAGTCAAGGAGAGTGACACCGGGCCCCTCCCCGTGGCTGGCTTCTGGAGCTTTCCCTGGGGCATTGTCTGTGCTCACAGCACAGCCATGTGGGCCTCGTCCCTTACACCGCACTGCAGTTCTTGTGCGCTGCTGGGCATGGCAGAGCTGGAGAGCAAGTTAGCCTGGCTGCTGGGTTATCAGAGCAACACACACGTGGGCAGGTCTGGCACAGTGACTCACTGTCATGCATCCCTTTGCCTTAGGTGTAAAGTGCATAGCTGAGAGAAGTCTTAGGTGTCTGATAGCCCCAGATACTGGACAGGCTCTTGTGTAAACCTAAAAGAGCTGAGGTGGGAGTAATGATTAATTAAGGTGGGGTTGTTCAGCCTGGAGAAGAGGAGGCTCCAGGGGGACCTTATTGTGGCCTTTCAGTACTTAAAGGGGGCTTATAAGAAAGGTAGGGACAAACTTTTAGCAGGGCCTGTTGCGACAGGACAAGGGGGAATGGCTTTAAACTAAAAGAGGGTAGATTCAGATTAGATATAAGGAAGAAATTTTTTATGATGAGGGTGGTGAAACACTGGCACAGGTTTCCCAGAGAGGTGGTGGATGCCCCATCCCTGGAAACGTTCAGGGTCAGGCTGGACGGGGCTCTGAGCAACCTGATCTAGTTGAAGATGTCCCTGGTCATTGCAGGGGAGTTGGACTAGATGACCTTTAAAGGTCCCTTCCAACCCAAACCGTTTGACAATTCTATGAATTATACCCCAGGGGCTGCTTGCCTAAGCCTCTGGCTTTTATTCTTGCATGAGGAGATGGGAGAAATACAAAGTTTCCACAAATGTGCAGGAAAATGACAGGTAGACAGATGAACTTGTCTGCTCTGACTTGCCTCTTTTCTTTTTGCCATCAGAGAAGAATTTGATTGCCAAGCCAATTTGTCTCTTTAACTCATTTTAAGAGGTCATAAATGAAGTCATTGCCGAGGATACAGCCATCCTAGAGGAACCAGTGCCAGGATCCTTTTATCTATCCATTGACTGTGTGCTTCTGGAATAGCTGTCCAGGCCTTGCGCCAGGTCTGCCCATGCGTGGGTGTGTGAATGAGCAGGTTATTGCTTCAGTGGCTGGCGCACAAGAGTTGGCCTCTGCCTCCTGCTGAGCTTAAAGATGTTCACCTTGAAGCACTCGGCTACTGGAAACTGTGCACACACACACACACACACAAACCTCCTTTTTTTGTTAGATTTCTATATGAAGAGGTTTATATATAAATGTGTTTTTTTGAGTATATAAAGAATTTTTTTGCAGAAAGTGTTAAGCTTGTAGTATATAAGGGATTTTTTGCAGAAGATGTTAACCCTGTATGAAAAGCTTATGATCTCCCAGTGGTCTTATATCCACTGTATGATCCATTCCATTATGTGCTAATCTGGCTATAAGTAAATGAATAAAGCTGAAGCTGTTCTTTTTTTAAAGAAGGATGTATAATGGATGTATAATGTAATAATGTATAATGTAATAGAGGATGTATAACGTAATCTAATCTGGAACCAAGTGTCAATGGAAAGATTTGATTTGTATGATATGTTCACAAACCCTAGATAAAGTCCCTAAATATCTGTATGACTAAAACCATTCTTATTTTTAGGTACTAGTAAACAAAGGATATCATAAGTTTTTGCTTTGCTTTGTCCTTAGAGGTCTGTTTTCTGTAAATAAATTCATAGCAGAGCAGAAGGACAAAAATCCAAAGGATGAGAACACAGCCCCAGGTGACAAAGTATCATGTGAAAAAGTTAGTCTATATGCTGTTCAGCATGAAGAATAATATCCTGAAAATATACTGTAAAATAGTGTAGTAAACCCTGTTATCTGTAGGCTACCTTGATTTCACATTTACAAGTAGAAAAACACTCTTATCCTAATACCTTATGCTTATCCTAACACCATACTCTGAACACCACTAGTTTTCACCGTGATCTGAAAATTATCAATCTTGTAAAAAACACCAGAAACAAACATCTCCTGTATAAATCAATTGTAACTGCATCCTATGTCTGGTGGAAGTGATTGGAATTTAGTCGTTGGTGCACGGAAGAAACATCTTTATCTTAGCATTCCTTATCTTGTGTCCTTTATCTTATATAACACAGTGTCAAGCTATTAGTTTGTAGATTACTGAAGGGAAGTGAAAAATAACCTTGTTGATCACTATTCATTAGAACAGCTACATAAGAGTGGATCTGTTGAGCAAGAAGCTTGCCTTTCAACATATTCTCCAATTTTAACAACCAAAATGGATTCTATAAATCTAATTTTTTGAAATGCATATTGATGGATGGAGCCTTTGTAAAAATTAGCCTAATGAGGCAGTTGGCTTTCCATGCCTCTTGATTATTCCTCACAAAAAAGATTCTTTTCAAGCAGACTCCCGTTTGCTTCCCACGCAAGTAGATACGTCAGTCCCTTCCATCCCGTGTGTACACTTTTAATCAGGGCCCAGGCAGAATTACTGTCTCTGTGATTTTTGGGAGGAGGGAAATGGAAATAAACTTACATTTTGAACAAAGATCTGAAATTTACCCCTGCACTTCAAAATGGCAGCAGCTATTTTCCACAAAAATAATAAAAACGTGATTTGATTATATCCCATCTTTTCCAGAAAACTATTCCATGAAAATTTTCAGCTGCTATCGTACATCATGATGGGATACACTGCTTGGTGAGTTGGAGAAATATATATTCACAGGTGACAATGTTATATATGTATGAACTACTAGTGCTACGAAGCTGATGTAGCTGTTCTGTGTTAAAGGTTATCATAATTTCAGTCCTACACTTTCCTTTAAAGTATCCTAACACTAGCAAGCCTGTGCATAGGGATAATTCCATGGCAACCCACGCAGAGTTCGTCTTACTTATTTCTCATAGTCCAAAGCTTGTCTTGCAAGGGATGCAGAAGAGGTGCTGTCAGGGGAGTGAATTATCCCAAAAAATCCAAGGATGCTCTAAATTGTTCATGGGAGATATCCACCTCTCTCCTTTGAGTGGGAGCTTCAGCAGCTGCCCAGACCACATGATGGGTCTCCCCAGTGATGCTGAGCCAGCACCAAGCAAGGTATACCTCCTTTTGAATGACCAGAATTGAACAAGAGTGGCCACCTCTTACACAAATCGATGAGTAGGAAAATACTGAGGTGGAAGAGGGAGAGAGAACTCCATGTGTTCATGTGTGTGTAAAACAATAAGTTTTTAAACTTAATACACATTCCACTGGTGGAAAACATTAATCAAGATAACTGCAGAAGAGGAAAGGGAAAAATTAAATTTAACACTAGTCCTTTCAGACAGGAAACATAGTCTCAGGGACATTTTGAAAGCAGAAGGCTCCATGCGACATGTCTGGTTTTTGCGGATCTCCTGTTGACTGCAGAGCAACTGCCACACAGTTGGTGGCTGGCTACAGAGAAGCTGAGGAACAATTAATGTGCTAATTATAAAGGTCTGGTGCGTCTTTCCACTTAGATGCATATTCTCCTTTGCAGTGTTTCTTACTATTTTGCCTATGGAGTAAATTTTGTCATAATCATGTGGAAACAAAGTGAAACGTTTGGAAAATCAGAGCAAGTACACTGCATGAACCTGTAGCATTTTACGAACTGGAGGGCAAAGAGCATGTGCCAAAATAACTTAGGAAAGTTGGAAAAAATTGCCTGCTAGGCAGCATAGGCTAACAGTTAAAGGCAGAAGTTTTCAGGATGGTACTCTACGGGTACAAAAGTACCTACTTTTCCCAGACTATCTCCAGTTTCTGTTCTTTGTGATAAGAAGCAGTCAAGTTGTGGAGAGTCACACAGGTTCTGTGAAACTGTAGTGGGATCCTATATACAAAATATTAACTACATTTTCCAGAAAAAAAGCTTCTCCACTTTGCTTGCTTTTTTACAGCTGCTACCTCTGTACTAGTAAATGAAATTATTTGAAGAACAGATTTTTGAAGAATGAACTCCCACTTTGACCCTGGATTTGTTTATATAGTCACATTCAATAATTATGGTAGTAGTTGATCTTATTACCAGAACTTGTCCATTATTTTTATTTTGAAAATGAGAAATATCACAGGAGTTGAGGCCAGCATTTTCAAAGTATCAAAGTTTAGCTATTCTTGTGTGATTTGCAGTAAGTCCCATTTCATAAAAAAAAGTGAAACATCTTATTGTATTGAGTGTTTAAGTCTCTGTGTTCAGTTGATGACCCTCCTAACTTTCAAACCAGCTAAACCTCCGCAATGACTACTATAGTTTCACAGCAGCTCAGTACCTCTAAAATTGTACTCAGAGTAGTTGCATGATAGAGATCTAAATATTAAGTTTCTCCAAATCAGGATGCTTCTTCTAGAATAGATTTAGTTGAGTCACTTGAAATCAGCCAGTGGAAGAAATCATGTGTCTGGCCTGTTTCTTCAGAAGTCCAGTACAGATTTCTGTTTGACAGTACATGGAATCGGTGATTTTTCACTTGCCATTTAGCTAAACAGCAACTGCCAAAGTGTAAAAACATATTTCTTTATATTGGTTTAGAAAACAGTGCTAGGTTATGAACTGAGTAATCATGTTTTATCCAGTTGCCTTGTTCAACAAACATCCTGGAACTAGTGAACAAAGCTTAATTTAGAAAATATTTGTTCTATATATAGCTTCTTCTCCCAAACACATCAGCTCTGTATCGTAAAGAAACTTGGGCATTTTCTTGGTTCATTTTCATTATAGACAATGTTGTACCTAGCTATCCAACTTGCACTTTCTTTTCTATGCTGTACAATGCCATTCAAATCTGGGACACAAATAAAAGTAAAATACAGCAATAATTGCAGCAGTGGTAAATTATGTTTCCAAGACTCCCCTTAAGACAATTTTGGTTATTTTTAATTCATTCTGTGTTTGCTTAAGGATTTTCTCACAAGTTCCTGAAAAGCAGTGAGAAGCAGTCTGATCACAGGACGACAGGGTTATAATCCAAATTGAACTTGAAAAAATGGAGATATAGTTATAAAGATAAGGACACAAATCTATGGGTACAAATGCAAAACTTAGGTTTAAACAATCAATTGCACAAATAAAGGATAAGGCCAGCTATTGAGATTGCATTTCTTACATCTAGGGATTGTGGTGGATCCTGAACTAAACAAGAACATCAATATCATGTTGCTGTGAAAAGATAAGCACCAGACTGGGCTGCATAAAGCAAGGCATGAGCTGTACTTGTGCTCTACTCAGCATGGTTAAGGCCTCAGCTGGATTACTAGCTGTCACAGATAAGGAAGATTCAGACTTACTGAAAGCATTATGAAGGACAGCAACGAGAATGATTGGGGATGTACAAGGTACCACTGAATGAACAGAGGGGTTTAACCAGAGGAAGAGAAGATGGGGGTGGTGGGGAGAAAGAAGGAGGCAGAATGGCACCACATACAAAAAAGTGATATAAAGATGAGCAACATAATTTTTCTCCCTCTTTCCATGGCACAGATTGTTTCCATGTCTGTATTTCTGACAGTCTCTGGTTATGGGATATTTAACTGTGAAATTGCCAGAGCATCCTTAGTGGCTGTCCGACTTGCCTCCTTACTGATCCTTCTACCTGACCGTTGCCTCTGAAGAATATGACATCTGGGGAGTATAAACGTGAGGGGTTTTTTTGTCTGTATTAAAAAACACTGTGACTCAGGCCTAAAGAATTAAATCCTTTCTTTAGTCACAGAATGGGCAGAGAAAAGCAGCAGCATACATTTTTCTGTTATAGGAGTGAGACATTAAATTTGCGTGTGTTTAACCTCTGGCGTTGCTCCTGACATCATCAGCATGTTAGCTACAGGGGGATAGCCTAAAACTACCAAACTCATAATTACAGATTTTAAAAGGAAAATAACAGATCTGCTACCCCAGTTTTCTTCCTAAATGGGCCCAGAAATACTGCGTGACTTCACTGACTGAACAGTCATGGCTCGGCATAAACAAGCACTGAGCCAAATTTGAACCAGGGACTTAGAGTGAAGATTTCTCTTGTTCCCATAATCATCCTAACTTTCTCTGAATTATTTAATTACTGTGTTCAAGTTAATTGGTGTGGGTAAACATTAGATTATTCTTCCTGAATGAAGCAATGTAGAACTATCCGCAATATTTTGTGTTGTGAATGCTTTCATATAAAATAATGATTTCTATGCCAATAATCATTCAGCTTCAGTCTTCCATATCAATATAGGTTAAAGGAAAGTGCTTTTTCCAATAGAAAACACTGCTGTGCAATATCGTGTAACACAGCTATGGGAATTCATGAGATCCTTAAGAGCAGTTAAAACACTGTCACCCACTGTTAGCCTAACAGGGAGTTGTGCTTCAGAGGAAGATGGATTGCAGCAGCTCATGACAGTGTATCTCATTTTCTAAGGGGATTCAGTTCATTTGTGCTGTGCACATGTTATTTCCACTTCCAATGACTACTTAGTCATTGGCCAGGTTCAGCCACATCTGACAGAGATGAGATTTGAAACCCCTCGTGCCTGGCCTTGTGCAGCCTGCAGAGCTGTCCTAGCTCTGCAGAGACCACGTGTCCTGCTTGGCTGCAGTCTCAACACATTACAGCCTGCATCTTGCACCAGGAGGCAAAATGAATGTAAATACAGACTATGGAGAAGAGCTGGGGTCAGGGCACTACCAGGCAAGGCTGGGACACAAAGCTGTGGGGAATCACGTTTCATCTGTGCTGCTGCTCATGGAGCTGTTTGTTTTTCAGAGATCAGTCAGTGTGCCACGAAGGTCACAGATAGCTTTTCTGTGGGTAATCTTTATCTTTCCTTTCTGGAGGTCTTGGTTTGTATTCAAAACAAGAAAAGAGAAACAGATTTGTATAACAAACTGGCTGATGCACATCTGTGCTTCAGCTCAAAGGCTGAGCAGCTATTTATTCTAACATTGTCTAGAGCCAAACAAATGAGACTAATTCTCCTTCCCATCCTGGCCAAATCCAGAATGCTGAGCTTGGTGCCAGAGGGCTCCTGAGGGAGACAGTGTCAGCTTCCCCTGGGTCACAGAGGGTCCCTGTCTATAGCATGGTGTGGTCCTGAGGCTGTCACAGCCCTTCCTGCCTCTGTGCTCCTTCTGTGGGGGAAAAATAGCAGATAGTCCATGTAGCAGCAGAGCCATGCTCTCTGGTTTTCCCCAGCTTGTGTGCTCCCCATCTACATATAAACTCTCCAAGTCATTATACTTCACCTGTTTGGCTGGTCATGGGGCTCTCTGGGGATGTTTAGAAAAGGACTGATTTTTTTAAGACCAGTTGCTCAGGCGTGAACATGCCCATCATGATGAGAAGTCTGTGGAGAGTGCAGAAGCTGTGCTGCTGCCAGTCCTCTGGAACACTAGTGGCAAGGGTCATCTTGTGGTTATTAAAACGTGTAAACAGGAACAAGTGACTAAGATGATGGAGATTCTATTCAGGTATCGTTAGTCTCTGTGTTTCAGTGTTTCTGACTATGCATCTGGGGCAGTAGCATGTCCCTACCTCTCACATCTTTGGTGAGGAGTAATTCATTGGGCTAAGACAGCGTGGCACGCAGATGAGTGTTTCTAGATGAACGAAACACATAGGAACATACCTCCATTTAATTTTTATCTGCATTATTAGAGGTTGGAGTGATCTGAACATCTCGCTGAGCTCACACTTGGGCCCTGATTTGGACTTCTATTGTACATACCATGAGAAACAGAGCAACTTTTATGGCACTTCCCTTCAGCAGAGTAGAAGTCTGAATGCTGTTCCCTGAAAATCAATTGATCTGGTTTTAATTTGCTGTGAGCAAATCCCACATTTTTCTGTGGCTGATTTGCATCCTGCAGGGACCATTTCCACTCCCCCCCGCAACTGATGTTGCAACTGGAATAATGCTTAGAATATTTATAGTGTTGGTTTTTTTCATGCTTTTTATAAACAATCTGTGTACTGCTCTTCCTTTTCCAGTTTCACTGTCTATATTTCCAGGCCACCCAAAGGGACCCTTCCTCTTAGGGCTATTTAACTTCCTTTGAAACCCAGCAGTGAGCTAAACCTGAATTTTTTTCAAAAACATTTAATTTTTTTTTAAAAAGGAAATAAATCCACTGCTCTGAATATCAGTTCAAAAACAGGCCATAATGAACCAAAGCTGTAAATCATATTCAGTGGGACTGCTATCAGTGCAAAACTCAACTCAACCTCTTCTATCTAGCCCAAACTCACTAACTTCAAGATAAAAGACTTCCAAAGACTTTACATCAGCTTTAAGGTAGGGCAGGATTTGGTCCTTTATCTTTCGTTTACTTTAGGTGGTCTGATATTATTGCAGGTGAACTTGGAGAGCACCTCCTCCCTCAAGCATATGCTTAAGGCACAGAAAGTTACCTTAAGCTGCAACATGTTTAGTATTTAATTAGGTTTAAAATATCAGTCTTCAGTGGGAGCAAATATGCTCATTTGATGTTACGTCTTTTCATTCTGCAGCTCTCACTGCTACCCTCTGTTGCTGTCACTGCTAAGACTTGCACCATTATTTGATCAATAAGCTTGCAAAATACTGTGGCCAGACTCCTCATGAAGATGTTGTGCAGATTGTACACGTAATGACTATATACATATAAAGTATTTGAAATTGGTGAAATAGTTTTAAAACCCCTCATAAATAGTCCTAAATCACACAATGGAAAAGATAGCATGAGGTGTTGTGTTTGCCGAACAGACTCTAACCGGTCCCAGAGTTCTTGTGTTGAATTTATTTGAGAGATTGTCCTTTTCTAGACTTTGTTGTTGTAAAGAGGTAGGCATAAAGGGTTTTTAGATAACAATGCTCGCAAAAGAAATAAAGATAGTAGTTGTCAGCAACTCTGTTCTGACAGCAAAAAGTCAGACGAGCAATAATACTGCTAGAATGAAGGAAGGAATTGGAAAATATTGTGAGAAGATTAACTGTAATCATGATATACCATTAGATTATTTTGTAGACCTTTAATGTTAATTTTCCATGATCTCTGATTTTTTTTTTCTTGGTATGAATATATGAAGGAAATATATTTTAATATAACTACTTACTAAAAGATTATTTTAAATGTTGAATTAGCTTGCCAAAATCTGTTAGCTTTGTGTTGGTTGGTTAAATAAATCAGACAGACCTTGAGAAAATTAATGCTATATAGGTCTGTTACAGAATGAAAGATAGCTGCAACTTGACTGGCAGTGTGTGTGTGTATATATATATATACACACACACACATATATATTCACCTGCAAACCTAGTAGACATGTGTGAATTCTCTCTCCTACACACACAAACACAGACACAAACAGATTTAACATCCTTGATTTTCTTCTTTCCAGCTGCATCTGCCCTGGCAGCTCTTGGATATCTCACAGTCTAGTGTGGATCAAACTCTTTAGAGTATTTTATGTCATTATTACTCGTTGGAAAAGATATTTACTGAGGTGGATAACATCTTTTTCTTGAAGTACATCCCACTTTTCCCAACTTATAACCTGGGTTACCCTGAATGAAAGTTCATGGGACAATAAAGGGACTTCTCTAGTTTGTGGGCTTTTGCCTGTAGACTACTGAAATTATTTTGCAAATAATTGAATTGCTTTTCAAAGAAAGCACAAAAAATCTTGTCTAATAGAAAATGTTAGGCAGCTGAAACTTATGAGTTTGTACCAGCTCTCCAGTAACAAAATAACTTGAATGACAAATAGAACAATAGTAAATAACGATTCAAATGCTTACCTCAGGTGATGGTGAGTCACTGCACAAATGCTTTCAACATGCATCCTTCCTCTGAAGCTGCCCGATTTATCTACACATTGTTTCCCAAGTGTCTTGGATATGCATGGCTGGCAGGGATCTCAAGAGATCCACTGAAGACATCCTCTTGCTTGGAAGAGGATTGACTATATTGAGACCATCTATAACAGATGTCTGTCTTAAAATCCTCCAGTGAAGGATTTTCTCCAACAACTGTAGGTAGCTTTTTCCTGTGCTAGACTCTCTTTATTGTTAAAAACTTATTTGTGAAAGCAGCATTTTTTTACACAACAAATTAAATTGAATTCTTTTCCTACCCCCAGTGGGCATGAAGAACAATTGAATGTCATCATCACAGTGTTAGGTTTTCTTCTTTTTACTCTTCGCTTTCCTAACCTAAACAGTCCAAGTATTTCAAGCTACTCATCTTACCCTGAGGAAAGTCCTTGGAAAGTGAACCAAATTTGCTTTCTTAGTCATTGTCCAGTTGCTGGCATGGTCGATATTAAGCCTGAAGCTGTTTTTACAACACAAAGAAATTAAAAGAACAACTGATTTGCAGGAGTATCTTGCAGAACTAGCTTCATCACACATTGATGTAAAACACACACATATTTTCACAGCACGTGAGTATCCCTGTCTAGCTACTGCTGGACTCACAGTGAACTTTGGGGCCTTCAGAGGAACTCCTCATATCCTGTTTCTTTCCACTTTACAGAAATTATACCAAGACTATCATGAGTGAATTTCATCAGTCCCATAAAACATTGTTCTGACCTTAAACAAGTTAGTTTAATCAATGAATTGGAGCTTTTCAATTATTTTAGAGCCTTAGTAATCTGCAGGGTCCCTGCCTTCCAACATCTCATGGACATCACAAGGAACCTCTATTTAGTGACTTTACTGTGCTGTTTAAGATGTTACTGTGAATTTTCTCCCATTTTTGTGCCATTTCAATTATTAATATGTTTTTTGAAGATTATCTGAAATTAAAGGTTTCAGGACATAAATATCCTTACAGGTCTAATACCCATGATTTTCTTTCCAGCTAAAACCACATAATAAATAAAGGAATAAATAAGGAATAAAAAAAATTCAGCCTGAAACAATCAGTGGCAAATAAGGCATGAGACATGCCATCTTAAAAAGAAATTAAGGTTATATTTTACTCTAGCTGATGTGGAGGACAAACTCCTATCAACTTCTGTAGTGTTGGTTTAGGGCTTTAGTGAGTGTATAATCATACCAGGTAACATGGGCCAACAGCCACATAAACCCAATATTCCTTCTAGAAACATGCTTATTGCTGTATTTGAATTCAAGTCAGATTTTCCCTGTTGCATTGCTGAGTCCATGTGACCAGCCCTGTGTCTCGGTGCAGGATGATGCATGCCTGGTCCCCCTTGCTGGGGAGCAGAGGTTGCAGGGGCTGGGCACCAAGGAGTAATGGGACATGCGGAGATGCCCCATGGCTGCCGCAGGTGGTCTGAGTTCCTGCCCCACTGCAGTCTCACCTGAGTGTGAAACCAGTGGGAAGGCTAGAGCATAAAACAGTAACGGGATGCCTTAAACGCATTAATTTCATGTCCTTTTGCATGTCCTTTCTTTCTCTCTAAGAACTTTGCATGTAGCCAGTTCCTCTCAAGTGATTAATATAAATGCCAAACAAATCTGAACAAATAGACTACATTTGAGTGGAAGAAGTGTCGTATTAAAATTATTAACTTCAGGACATCCAAAACCTACTATCAACTGTTATGAACAGTAGCTTTGGGTCAGCACAGTGTGTTGAAATGGTTTACATCTGTGGGAGATTGGCTGTGTACTGTCCGGTTTGCTAATCCTCAGGCATGTCTTTATCTAACAAAATATCTGATCTTCTTCCACAGAAGAGACGTTACAAATAATCCCTCAAATCAGGAATTTCCAATATTAAAAAGTGCTTTTATGAAGTGTCTTCTGAGGTTGCAGTTGAAATAGGAAACTTGTACTTGGAGCTAAACAGCTGCTAGAAATAGGCCAAACGTATTTAATTTGAAAGATGTAGCAAGTTTCAAGTTTTAATATAAAGCTGTAACATACACAAGACTTAGAAATCCTACCCTCTCCAAATCAGGAAATTCAGACTGCAAGATTGACAGCTTCACATTGATTTCATTAACCTTTTAAAAATATATCCCCTTCTGAGTGTTATGTGTTACCTTCCTTTTAGCTCATAATTTATCAACATAGATATAATGAGCATAAGTATAATGAACCTATTAGCTGATTTATCTCTGTAAATAAATTTACTGTGTGTAAACTGTGTTATTTTTATCCTAAACATTGATTTCTATTTATAAAGTGTGAAATAAACTATTAGTTTTATTTGCATCAACCTCCATAATAGCATCTGTGCCATGCTTGCCAAAAGCCCCATTAAAGACATATGTGTTTTGACTCAGTAGTTCCAGTGACAGAATGTGTACCAGTTCCTAGCAGCTGGAGTTAAACTGGTTGCTGAAAATTAAACTAAACAAACTGAGATCTACTTTCAAAAAGTGGTTTTGGTAGTCTATCTAGAGTTTTGCAAAGTAAAGTTCCAAGCTTGACATTAAGAATAACTCTCCCTAAGTCCTATTTCAATCAGATAGCACCCACTGCTTTCTAATTTGTGCGTGAAGGAGGACACATTATTCAAATGTGGCTTGTATCGGTGATTGTGTGCTCACTTGATTCCCTCAGTAATATATAATAATTGCAAATGATGTTTATCTTGAAGCAACACTATTCTTGGAACAGTACATGATGTGACTCATGAATGGAAATGAGAAGAGAAGAGCACTTGCTCTTTTTCCCAGTAGCAGCCTCGCTACTTTATTTACCCACCCCAATAGTGTGGGGTTGAGAGACTGGATTTTTGAGCAGATGAAAACTCTGGCCTTTTATTTAACATATGTATTTTTCATTTAGAAAGTGATTTACCAAGCAAGCTAATGCAGGCTGCTAAATACAAATCACTTTGATTTACACCAAAAATTTCAATGTGTCTAGTAAAATTCTTCAAAAGTGTAGGGGAACCTTTGGGAAGGTGAGATGAAATGAACAGGAATTTACTTCATGAGCAGACTGGATCACAGTTTACTGAGGGCAAAGGAA
>NW_008825255.1:230399-235120 GCF_000699105.1 Pygoscelis adeliae
GAGTTAAAAAAAAGAATCAAAATGACTGCTCTGCTCTGAGGGCAACCCTGGTAATATCACAGGGGTTAAAACCGAAATCACAAATAAGAATGTCTATTTCAGAAGACATGCCTTATTTCTTTCCCTCCTAATCACTAAAATTTACATTCTTGCTATTACCTATGGTATATGAATCAATAAATTTGTACAAATCCTAACAGAACTGTGCAGACCATAGAGCTAGAAATTAGCATACTTTGCTCAGTTTGTGTCTAGGGTCAAGAAATTTGCAAAACAGACACTCATCAGAGGAAGGAAAGAAAGAAAAGCTGATGCAACCAACTCACAAAATATCTGCTAAAATTTAGTCATACATTGTAAAATGCTCACCTAATTGTCATCTTGAAAAATATTGTGATAAAGCAAATAAACCAACACAGCAAATGTCTGGAAATATCAGACAAGTTCACGAGAATTAGGAACTTACATTCCATTGAACCAAATAACAGCGAGGTGTCTAGGTCCCTTAGCCTCGAGCCCTACCTTTTATTTCTAGTATTCTATATAAGGATTGTTTCCTGTGATGGTAAGTATGCAGCACTGCTTTCACCAGGGAACTGCAGCTATTCATAAACCTGAGAGGATGACTTCCTTAGCAGGGTACAATTTTGACAAACTAAATTAGATGTTACAGAGAATACTTTGTGATCAGAGGAGTGTTTGTTCATGGTTTTGTGCTCTGGAGGATAAGTAGTGGAGTTCAGGCTGGTTCTTGTTTTATCTGGACAGGTTCATCTATACAAATACTCTATTATCATTTTACCATTTTTCAGAACATGGCAACACCATTTGAATTTAAAAGTAAAGAAGAGAAGTGTACATGTAAGCACCAAGGAAAATCTAGCTGAAGTTTCTTGGTTTTTGTAGCTTGATAAAAGTTAAAATATTTATTTCTCTCCCTTTTATTTTTAAAAATCCTATGTGCCCACATCACACAAAGAGAATGTGCTGTGTAAATAAACCCTGTGGGTTAGTGAGAAAGAACATGTGCATCCTGCCCCCAGCTGCTCAGTGAAGTGGAAAGGCCCTGTCATCCCCCGTGGAAGAATGGGGTTGCAGCTACATGACCTGCATTCTGTCTTCCAAATGGCCAAAAATAAAGATGGGATGTAGTCAGTGTGAACAGGGAACAAGAAAAGAGATGCCTGGTTTCTCCAGAGAATTGTCTTGGCTTGCTTTATCTATTGCCTGAAATGTTAAGGATACAACACTGTCTCACCCAAAATTCCTGCATTTTCTTCTTAAAGGTGGAGTTGAGTAAATTAAGCTTTTTGTGAAAAACATTTATTTTCAGTTATCTTTTTCAGAAATGTCAACTTTATTTTTCTATTTTGTTGTTTTGAGACAGTGTGATAGTAAGTCACACAACATCTGGGTACATCTTATAACCCAAGATACTGTTGTAAATGGATCATTGTACGATGGCATCTTGATACGACATCCAGCCCAGAAAATCTCAAGACAAAGTGAGATTGTTCAGCAGAATACCAGTGGAAACTACGTACTTCTAATAAAAATCTTTTTCTTTAGAACAGTTTTTCAGGAAAAAAGACATGATAGTTGCAATTGAACTGCTACTTTCTATAGATGCTCTCCACCCTATTTCAATTAATGTAACACTGAGAGATCCCTCTCAAGTGGAAAATTAGCAGGCTTTGCTCCAATTCAGACTTCTTCTTTCTGATTTCTCCTCCAGAAACTAGGTACAAAAATGGCCTCTTTATGCTCTATCAGGTATACAAGAGCAAATATCTCCTGACGAGATGTGCCAGCCAGGGGTCCTACTATGAGAAGCATTTCCAGTGCAGCACTTTAAAAGCAGCTGATGAGCCCTGGATGCAACTTAGGGCAGGAGAAGCCTTCTTAGATGCTAGCTGCTGGTTAACAGCTGAAGGGCCAAGGTAGCAGCCAGCGTTGCTGGGGTACAAGAAAGATCCTGCTGTGCTCCAGTTTCTGGTGCTCACCTCTTCAGCACCTGCAACCAGATTGGTGACAATAAACATAAATGATTTTCCTACATCCTCTAAGGGACAGATCAACTGCATTTACTTCTGGTCTATACCAGTGGTAAGAGTTACAGAATGTGCTGACTGTAATTTCAGCTCCCTTTCATTGACCATGTTGGAGCCTGGTGTGACTCATGAGGAGCTCAGATATCCTCAGGCATAGCACCATCTCTCAGAGGGGCAAGGAAAAAGGCAGGGCCAAGAGCAGCTTAATCTGCTTGATGTTTATTTACTTCTGTGTATCCACCTGACCTCGAAGGTCACTTGAAACAGTGTGGCCTCATTGAAGGGCTCTAGCCTGACCTAAAATCACATCTTTTTACTTTCCTGAGATACTTAAGGGAATTTCTCAGCAATGTCTTCTGTGAAAGCAGCACAGTGTGGAGTAATGGAAAAATGCAAACAAATCACTTCTGACTTTTGCTGCCATCTCTGTCAGTGGCTGGCCTCAATTAAAATTTGTGTATTACACAAGCAAAGCTATGATACAAAAGCAGCATTGCCAGGATTTTTAATATGAGCAAAACAATGTATTTTTTCTTTGTCTTATGCTTGGAAATGACTGAGTCACATTGGCTAAATTTTCAAAAAAATTTTTCACTGGAGGCATATATGCAAATGAGAAATTTTATTGCAGAAATTTTGTGCTTGACAGTATGATAAGCAATGAAAAAATAATGTTTGTTAAAGCAGGCATCAGGTGCTGTAGGCTCTCAGGTATCAGGGAGGCATCTTCCCCTGTAATATAATAGGAAGAAAACAAAATGTTATTTAAATCTGATAGAGACGCAAAGGAAGAGATTTTTTTTTTTCATACGCCCATTTTACAGGAGGGATCTGGGATCCTTGCCCTGGGACTGGCACCTGGAAGAGCCACTTGAATCTGGAACGCAGTTTGATATGGTTTATGAGAGCCCACAGAAAATGCAATCTAAATTCATAGTTTGTCTCTGAGATTTTACACCTGGATCCTTACATGTCATCACCTCACCTTCAGCATGATGAACCTTTGCTGCATGGTATAATTTGCCCATTCAGTGCATGTCAGCAGGTGGATTTTAGCTGATGTCCTAGAAGAAGCCATTGACAACTGGTCACAGTGACTCTCTGACACAGCTGAGGTGTGACTCATGCCAGAGTCAGAAGTCTGGAAGTGGCTTCTTTCCTGAGATAGGATGTTCTCTACAGCCAAATTTCTCTGTGAACTATTCATTTGGCTTCTGAATAGAATTACTCCCCCAATTTTTCCAACTTCTACTTTCCAGTGAACATTCTAGGAAAATAACTTTTCATCAGGGATACTTTCAAAACCCAGTTGTTTTAAAGAGACAAAAAGACGGAATGATGGTGCTAGACAAGAATGGTACTGAAATCACACAACTTTTTTTGCACTTTCCAGGTCACTTATGGCAATAGTTATTACAGACCACTGGAAGGTAAGGAAAGAATGGACCTCAAAATGCGAACACTCTGCCTCTGTGTCTCTGTCAACACTCACAGATGTTAGTCTAATCTTTTCCTAAAGGCTGGTGATGGTGATGATTCTCCAGTGCGCACAGGCTCTGTATTCCAGTGCTTAACTGGTTTTAGGATTAGACAGCATTTCTTTGTGTTTTCTAATTTCTCATGAGTTTTCATGGCAGTGAAAGCATGGTACCTTTTTGTCCTATTTGCTGAAGAGAAGCAGGACTGTTATCCCTTTACTTTCCTGAGAGTCTTTTATGTACCTGAAGGGACATATGTGCTAGATCTCAGGCTTCTCTTCAATAGCCCAATCAACCTAATTTCCTTCAGCTTCTTCCCACAACTCATGTTTTCTGGCCCTCTGAGTGTCTGACCACTCTCCTCTGCACTTTTATCATTGACGCAAAGCTAGTGCAGCACCCCAAATGGGACATGGTGCTGGGGCCCTGCCAGTGCTAAGTACAGCAGAAGGATTGCTTCTCATCTGGTGGGCTATATTCCTCCAGCTAGGAGTTTGTATTTTCTTCGCATGATGATAACTCTTGCTCTGCCTGTGCTTCATAATGATCTTTAGATCCTTTTCTTCAGCGCTGCTGCCGAAGCTGGTTGTTCCTGTCCCCATGCAGTTGACACTTCTTGAGTGCTATGGTACCCTGCACTTCTTTGCTTTGTCACAGCTGTTTTGATTTCTCATTGCCTGCTTCAATGCGGTGGCGATAACTGTCAGTTTGTGTCACTGCACCTGTAATAAACCTGCTGTTCTCCTGCCCAATCATCAGTAGGAATACTCAACAGGACTGGATCTTGGACAACTGCCTGTTGCTCATCTTGCTGTTATCTTCTTTAGGAATACGTATAACAATTTAGTAACTGAAATTCCAGTAACTGAAATTAAATTGGGTGATCTGCGATGCCTTCATTGCCTTCTAACTTTTATAAAAGAGCCCAGTATTGCTCTTTTTCAATGTTTTGTTCCAAAAATTTTCAGAGTTAATTGCTTACCAGTTCTGAGATTGCTTTGTCCGGTTATTTTTTTCATCCTAGTTTGTCAGGCTCATGATCTGGTCTCTAATTTGCTCTTAATGATTCTAGTCTGAAATATTACCCATTTGTCACTGGTATTAGACAGATGTTTCTAGTGGATCTTTTCAGTGAATATTGATACAAAGAAGATATTAAGAGCTTTGGCTTTCTCAGCATCATTTGTCAATG
>NW_008825255.1:235155-257917 GCF_000699105.1 Pygoscelis adeliae
ATCCTTCCAGTGCTCCCCTCAGTCTTCTTTCTGCTTCCAGAACAAATTTCTTCAGGTCTCTTGTTAGCTGTATCTCCTTCAGTGGCTTGCCCTTTCTGGTTTTAACCATGCATGCTTATTTATACTTGTCCTTAGCAATCTGTCCTAGTTGCCCCTTCCTGCATATTTCCTTTCTGTGTTTGACCTTGGTGGAAGGTCCCTCTGCTCCTGCATCCTTCCTGTGTAATGGGGGCTTTAATTCTGCTCCCACTTCTTCAGAGGACTAATAACTCTTCATAACTTCCTTATCCTGCTACACTTGTTTCTCTAGCCTTAGTCCCTGAGCTTTTTAAACTCTGTTTTCTTGGAGGCCATTGCTTTTCTTTTGATATTCCTGTTTCTTTTTCTTTTCCTAAAATTAGTATTTTATTATTTTTCACTCAGTCTTGCCACCATTTTCTTCTACTATGTCATTCTTAACTGGTTCCTCCTCTGTTAGGATACAACCCAGAAAAATCTCCCAACCAGCTACTGTTTTTGCCATCTATGACAAAATGCTCACACCTGTTCCAAGTACTCTTCAGACAGTTCATGTTTTACTGTATTTTTTCTGACAAATGTTATTTTCAGATGTCTCATCTTACATTTAACACCTGTATGACAGTGTAGCAAAGAAAGTATCGGGGTTACAAGAAGGAACACCTGTTACATCTGGCAGCCATGATCTACAGTGGAAATTAGCCTAATTTCTGATGAACAGTGCCACACATTCAGGCAAATTGGCTGGAAGTATCAACCCTCTTTAAGCAAATATTGCAGAATAATACTGGACAGAGTAATAAAAATTCCAAAATGAGACACAGTCTGAACTGAGGGGGAATAGGGTCAAACACATTGCTTTTCATAACAATTCATGGTCAGCACCTTTTAGAATAAACTTTCTGACCCCCTGAAATGCATGACATAGGAAAAGGGAAACCAAATGGTGATTTTGCACATGTACACTGAGTAGTTAGGGGGAAGTTCTGAACAGAGGGCATGAATTTGCCTGGTGTCACACGCCTGCTATTAAATCCTTCTGTATCAGAGGGCTGAAAATAGAAAAGAAAGTAATTTTGCAATGCTTCTTTAGTAGGTCATGTGTTTGTTATCATACGTTGGCTGACACAGTAGCCCGATGGTTAGTGGTGTGTGACTGCTGCTGGTTTCTAGTCTCACAGCTAATTGTGTTGAGGTGGCACCGCAGGGTTCAGTTCTTATAACCTCTGCACCTCAAATGGTTTACTTTTAAGGTTTAAACTCCATGAAAACTAATTGTAGAGAGGAATTATTATTTTTATTAATAGTAAATTAGCTGAAAAGAGACATAAAGTGGAGGGGGGGATGTAAGTAAGAAGTAATACTCTTCAAAAATTTGTATTAAAATTGGGAAAAAAATTTAGATACATCAAAATATTGATTATTCCTTTTGAACTCAGTCACATCTAATCTGAATGTAGAAAGTATTAAGCAGT
The DNA here is from genome assembly GCF_000699105.1 of Pygoscelis adeliae. NCBI lineage: Eukaryota > Metazoa > Chordata > Aves > Sphenisciformes > Spheniscidae > Pygoscelis > Pygoscelis adeliae. The sequence goes on from NW_008825255.1 coordinate 236,649, forward strand.
AATCACAACCACGTGTTTTTGCTAAATAGTTACTGCAAAGTACAAAGGTGGCAAAATTTATGCATGCATCCATCCCCTAATTTGCCTGAATATTTTTCTGATTATTAACTCTAAATTTTCTTTTTTTTCTTTTTTTTTTTAAATTTTGGGGAGAATAGTTTAATTTGGAAGGATAGTTATCATATCAAAATAATACTTAATTTACTGAGATGTACTCAGCCTTCACTCTAGCTTTTCAAAACTTTTTGGGAGAGTGGGAGGAAAGAAAATGTAATTCAAAAATTACGTGTGCGGCACTTTCAAGGTGCCTAAAGAGGGAGGGAGAGTCTGAAGGGGAGGGCCTGACCTCTCATATTCCAAGAGCCAGCCTACAAACTTTCCACTATTCTATTTATCCTAACTCACATTTGGCAAGAAGATACTATCTGCTCAGAAAATTATTTTTATGTGTTCATTCCAGAACAGCCTGACTCACTTTTAGCGAGTGTCTTTAGCTGCATTCCCAGTTTAACAGCCTATATTTGTACTTATTTATTTCTTTTCGCTTTAATATAGGAAAGGGCTATGACTGTTTTTAAAGGTGGTTAGACCTTGAGTATTTAACAGTTATCTTCTTATGGAGTAAAGTATAAAACAATAGCTATCTGACATTGTTTTTAAATTAAATGACATAAAACACAATATAAGGCACTGGGAAAGTATTTGTTATTATCTCCTCAGTTACATTTAAATATTTATGCACATGCATCGGTTTAAGTGGAACCTGTCAGCAATGTCAGCAGCAGTTTTCCATAGACAGTGCAGAAATACAGTATTTTTAAAAGAAGTACATATAAAGAAAAAATAAGTTAATTTAAAGGGGATTCTCAGAAGTATGTCATAGCAACCAGTAACACAATATCTGTACGTAACTCCTAAGAAACCTTTCCTTACTACAGCTAACTGAGGCCACCACAATCTTTAATGGTTTTTACCCACATTAATGTTCTCATGAGTTAGGAACTGTAATTTAAATTAAAGATAGAGACCTGAGAAAAAGAGTGGTTCAGTGTTGCTTTTACTTTATTATGATGTTTTGCAATATCTGGTATTTTGCTGGAAAAGTCCCAGGTCCTAGAAACAATATTAAAATGATTGTAAATAAGAATTTGATCATGTGATATAATGCAAAAGAAAAAAAAAACCCCACTAACAAAAAAAACAAAAGACAAACAACAAACAGTCTTTTTTCTTCATTTCCTGATTATTTTTCAGGGGAAAATGAAATGCTAATGAGTTTTGAATGCTTTGCTAAGACATCTCTTGTGATTGAGAGGAAAGATCAATCACAGAGTCCTGACTTCAAGTTTTCAAAGTTTTTTCTTCAAGTTTGTTGAGGCCCTGAAACAACATTGTGTTTTACAATCCTAATTTCTAACGAAATCATGGGATCATAGAGTAACTTAGACTGGCAGGGACTTCTGGAGGTCTCTAATCCAAGCGTCTGCTCAAAGCAAGACCATCTTCAAAGTTAGCTGAGGTTTTCAGGGCCTTGTCCAGGTGAATATCAAATATTGTCAAGGATGGAGATTGCACAGCTTCCTGGGCAACCTGGTCATGCCTAGCCATCCTCACTGTAAAAATTGTTTTTGTTTTCCTTGTTGCAAGGTGCAACTATTGCCCTTTGCCTTCCCTGTGCACCTCTAAGAACAATCTGTCTCAGTCATCCCTGTAATCACCCGTTCGGCAGCTGAAGACAACAGTGAGGTCACTCCTTGGCCCTATCCTCTTTGGGCTAAGCAAGCCCAGCTACCTTGGCCTCTCCTGGCATGGCATGGCTCCAGTGTAGTGGCCCTTCCCTGAGGTTGCTATGGTTTCTCAATGTTTCTCTTGCACTGGGGGCCTGAAATAGTGCTCTAGGGGGGCTGCAAAGCTAAGCTGATGGGAATAATTGCTTCTACCTATCTACCAGCTATGTGCTCGCTAATACAGTCCAGCATGCAGTTTTCCTACAAGAGGCAGCTTGTTAAGGGGGGGAGTTACAATGCAAAACTCAGATCAGGTTCTTTAAAGCTTATGAATCTCTATTTGTATTTGGAACAATATGTTGTTTGCATCCACAGGCTCCAAGTAAAATCTTACACTCTTCCTTTGATTTGACAAACACATACAAAAAAAGCCCCAAATAGGTTAAGTTTTATAGCTTCACTTCTGTGCTTATTTGCTTCCCCTGGTAGACTTTGACGAGGAATATTCAGGTAGTTTGAATCTACATGAGCTGAAACAGATGCTGGTTTAGTACAGCTGTATTCTTACAGACAATGTCTAAAAATCAACCCAAACTGAAACCACAGATTCCCCTGTTCGCTTTAAACAGGAGTCAGTCACCCATGACATATGAAAGATATTCAAAGCTTTTCATTGAATTGTAACCTCTCAGCCACCGCAGATCATCTTGTCAACAGGCTACTGTTCATCTATCCTAATGCAGGTTCAGTCACAAACATTGTAGTATGTGGATGGGAAAACTGGGTACATGAACCGTGTATGAAGATATATTGAAGAAAAGGAATATAAAAGTGTCTGGACAAGATAAGATCACCTGGTCCTTTAGATGTTGTCTGGATGTTTTAAAGGATGATGCAAGAGTTTTACATTGGAAATATGGAAATAAGCCTTACTGAAATCAGCATAATACTTCAGATGAAATTATTAAGGTTATACCATTAACCATCCATTGAGTGGAATCAAAATTTATCCTTTCCTGCCGTTAGGTCTTCAACCTGCATGTCTTTCTAGGTCTTCATTTCTTGGTGGCACTTACTATCCAAAGTACCAAAACAGCAGCAGAAAGATATTTTCATATATTTCTGATTTAGCCAAGGCAGAAAACACTGAAAACATTGCAAGAGGTTCAAGTGTCTCATGAAATTTCCAAGTTGGCTGACCAAAGAGCTGAGATGATTATGCAGTCTGAACCACTAAACAGAATGTGTTTATCACTCATCTTTATTAACAAATCACACTCTCATTAAACAATCATTGACTCATATAGTTGACACAGCTAGAGATTTTAAATGGTGCTTGTTATGGCAACTGCACCTCCATGGTTATGAAATTGTTTGTGACTTGCTTGCCTTGAGTATTGTTCATTACTTGAGATGGGCGATTTATTACCGGACCTATGCTGGTACAGTTTGGTCTTTTTGGCTGAATGACTGAAACTTCGAGATTTCTGAACAGCAATTTGACTTGCAATATATGTTATCAGATGAACTGTAGCCTGTCCTAAAACTGACAAAAGTTCTTGAATATAGTAATACTTTAATTGCAACCTCATAAATCACAGGCAAGTAAGCTCTGTGATTAGAGACCTTCCAGCTCTAATATTCCAGAGAGTCTTTGGAGGTTTTAGTTTTCTTGGTGCTTGTATGTGGTTTACATGGCAAGGGTCTGGTTGCAGGGAGGCTGCAGGGGTGGGGTCTGTGAGAAGATACATAGGGCTGCACCCATGTCGGACAGAGCCAGTTCCAGCCAGCTCCAAGATGGACCCGCTGCTGGCCAAAGCTGAGCCCATCAGTGATGCTGTTCGCACCTCTGTGATAACGTATTTAAGAAAGGCTAAAAAACCACTGTGCAGCAGCTGTGTGAGAGAGGAGTGAGAAAATGTGAGAGAAACAACTATGCAGACACCAAGGTCAGCGAAGAAGGAGGGGAGGTGGTGCTCCTGGCACTGAGCAGAGATTCCCCTGGAGTCCCTGGGGAAGACCATGGTGGTGCAAGTTGTCCCCCTGCAGCCCAAGGAGGACCATGTCAGAGCAGATATCCACACTGCAGCCCATGGACGACCCCATGCTGGAGCAGGTGGATGTGTCTTGAAGGAAGCTGCAGCCCATAGAGAGCCCATGGAGATGCAGGTTGCTGGCAGGAGCTGTGGCCCATGGGGAGGACCCCATGCCGGAGCAGAATTTCTGGCAGGTCCCATGGGGGACCCATGTTGGATCAATCCATTCCTGAAGGACTATACCCCGTGGAAAGGACCCATGCTGGAGCAGTTCATGAAGAACTGCATCCCATGGGAAGGGCCCATGTTCGAGAAGTTCATGAAGGACTATATCCTGTGGGAGGGACCCCATGCTGGAACAGGAGAACAGTGTGAGTAGGAAGGGGCCGCAGAGACAAAGTGTTACAGACTGACCACATGCCCCATTCCCCATCCCCCTGTGCTGCTCAGGGAGTAGAGGAGGAGGTAGAAGAGTTAGGAGTGAAGTTGAGCCTGGGAAGAAAGGGGGAGGGGGAGGGGAAGGTGTTTTTAGTTTTGTCTTATTTCTTGCTATTGTACTGTTATTAATTGGCAATAAATTAAATTAATCTTCCCCAAGTCAAATCTGTTTTGCCCGTAATGGTAACTGGTGAATGATCTCCCTGTCATTATCTCAACTGACGAGCTTTTAATCATATTTTCTTCCCTGTCCTATTGAGGAAAGGGAGTGAGAGAGTGGCTGGGTGGGCACCTGGTAGCCAGCCAAGGTCAACCCACCACAATGCTCTTTCTCGTCTTATCATTCATTCTGATTTATTAGGACCAGCAAAATCACAATAGAGAAAAAAAAACCCACAATAATTTGTTCTCAACTTTCACACAGCAACTGAGGTAAAGACGAATATACAAATACCTAAGTGTGATGATGCAAACCAGTATACCTGAGACCCCGTATTTAGCTCTATACTGGTAAAGAAAACATGTCTGGGATGATCTTGGTTGCTTGCTAGAGTATCTGTTCGCTTTGTTAACAGGAGGGTGTAGGTTCATTTAGCTGGTACAACCCAAGCAATTTTCCTGACACCACCAGGACCAGAACTTATCTCTGCTCCTCTGATGTGCAAGGCCCATGCCATAGAAACTTCCAATAGCTCCTCTACAGCTTAACGGAAATAATTTGTATCCCAGTTTTAGCTATCCTGGAGAAATGTATTGGAGCACTTCACTCTGCAGGAGTGAGCCAGCACCAGATGCGAAGGTCTGCGTACCTGTCTTTGATATTTGCCAGATGCTTTGAAATCATCCTTACTCCTTGCTGGGTTAAGCTACAAGCAAGTAAAAGAATTTTATTTACAAAATCCAAACATAGCCAACAGGGTTACAGAAATTATGAACAAGGATGACTAGAAATAAAAGTAAATTGTGCATGTATCTGCTTCTCCAGGGATTTCCTCGCTGTCTGGTAACTGCTAGCAAGCTGTTTAGCACTCATCAAGCCCATGGCATGCATTAAAATCTTTAAATCCTAAACTTGCAGTCAGTGAAGGAAACTACAATTTCAAGGGGGGACAGGACATTTGCTACCCAGTCCCTTCGTGGGTTAATCAAAGATTCGTTCAGACTCATATCCTTTGCTCTTCCAAACCTTTTCCTTCTCAAGTAAAAACATTCTTTTTCTTAATTGGGAGATAGGTTTGACATACTTATGCCAGGATTCTTAACTATCCTTGTGCTTAATTAAACAATTAATAAATCATCCACCTTTATGATCCATCAACTTTTCTTTGTGGCCAGGGGATATTCATAAGCTATTCACAACATTTCATACATTGTTCTTCATGCAGAACATGTAACTTAACAACCACACTTACATGCAACCATCCAAGTAGGATTAATGCCTGTGGCTCACTGCAGGCTCTTATTTGTGATGGGACCTGCCAATAATCAATAACACCAGGATGATAATTCCAGGTGCCTGACCTTCCAGGGTCTTCTCTGTGCCTACTGCAGGTTGGCCGGATTTCACCATAGTTGCTCATTCTTCTGTTTCTGTTGTAATCTAGGCAGTTACTTCTTGGGGTTGAGCCTTCTTGGAAGAAATAACTACCACCCGTGGTACCAGAAGCAGCTCAGCCACCTGATAGAGCTGCCCACACAGCTCAGAAAGTGAGGCCTTGCTCAAGGAAATCTGTGGTTAATGAAGCTGAGGTGATGCTATCCAGAGGCAGGCAGCAGCTGATAATTTGAATTGTTCCACACCACCATCACCAGTGGTGTGGCAACATCACAGGGATGTTCAGTATTACAATCCACGCAGGACTGCTGCAGTATGTAAACTGCAAGCACAAGAAGTCTCATAGGCTTTTACTCTATGTTCTCCCAAATTAATGATGAAAGGAATACAAATAATAAAATATGTATCCCTTGTCATTTATGGATTTTTTTTTTTTTTTTTGTTATGGAAAGGACTGGATAATGACACCAAATTATTGTGGGTTTTTTAGTGTCTTCATTACTCAATCATTTGCACTCCAGCTATCCTTGTGAAATTGTATGGAGTTTGTTTTTGCAGACTACGTACTTAAGGGACCTTAAGCAAACTGGTGCCTTTCATAATGCCCCTCCTGCCAACATTTAAAATGCAGTGATTCATCTGATGGATCATTTAAATTGACTTAAATAAACAGAGACTTCCAGTAAAAAATGGAAATGGAAATGGGAAAGCTCAAGCAGCAGCCTAGAGTTTTCCAAAAAGGAATAAAAATAAATTTTTATGTGTTTTCACCTGTAGGATGGGACCTCCTGGAGATATCAGGAGGTCTAACAGCAGAAAAGTTACAGTTCATATCTTCCGCCTAACTTTCTCACAGATAACTGTTACATCATCACAATTTAGAGTCAAAGTATGACTGAGAAGTGAACTTGCCTGGACAGTTGGCCACTGTCTTTCCCATATGGAGGTGAAAGTCTTTGTTTAAAATTCTGCTTGTTTTTTTTTTTTCTTTTTAACATGTACCTAACTATAAACGGCTGTGCCCTCATGCACTGAGTTCATAATTTTGAACACGAAGAGAACCATTAAATTGTGATTTACATTTTGCTGTCACATGTTAAAACCTCCAGATCATTTCAAACTTGAGTTTTGAACTCTGGTGCTGCTCAAATGGCAGGACACAGACTGCCATTCATCACCAGTGTCCTCCCCACTGTGCTGCAAATGGACACAAAAAGTGCCCAGGACTCATCTCTTGAGCAAGAACATCTCCTTATCCCACCCTATCATGTGATAGTCCAATCAAGAAGTCAGCCCATGCTCTGCCAATCTGTCATCCAACATCAGAGTTGATGAATATACCTGATTTTGGTCCCAAATATTTTGCTGACTCTGCTGGTTCTTCAGTTCATCCATATCTAGTGTTAAACCTTTTGTCAACTTCTAATCTACTTATTCAAAACATGACCTAAGAATGCAAAGGTATCGACTATGAACCTTTCTCCCTCAGCTCTCTAACAATGCACAGCAGCTCATTATTCATTTGCATTACACTGGCATGTAAATACACAGAGGGTGACCAGGGAGACCGGGACCTTGCTGCCTTTCTGTGTTCCAGCGTGGCTACCCGCCGATGTGCGTGCGCTGCTCTCTGGCTGATGTTTGTTGCCAGTGATCTCTGAGCATGAAACGTAAATATAAGGTAACCTATATAACCGAGAGTGGAAGGTGTGTGTTACAGAAATTCAGTCAAAAAGTCCTCAGAAATATTCTGTTGATTCTTTCAGTTCTTTGTGAATCAGTGATTGGTGAAGTCTGGGTTTAGTATCACGCTGAGTGTGTCAGATGATAGATGCAAAAATGGACTGGCTCCACATGGAGTACCTGCATTGCTGCACATTTTGTGTGCTTGAAAATGGAAAGCATGCTCAAGAACACTACAGCATATCCATGTAAGCATTGATCAAGCCTCTCATCACATATTGCTGCATTAGTTTTGAGGTATGTTCTCAGGAACTTTGCTGTGTTCTCTGCAGTCAAGCTCATTTTCATCTACTAGGTTTAGTCTTACTTAGGTAGCAGTGGAAAAACAACGAAAGAAACTTTTATTTTTAGTCATATCAAATGAATATAGAGGGCCAAATTATCAGCAAGGAAAAGACCAGCAAAGACAATTAAGCTAAGAGTTTGATCCAATACACCTAATAGAAACTTGATCCTGGGAAGCGGATAATGTTGATACTGCTTAATGGGAGGAAATTAATAATTTGAATCATATTTTCTCCCAAAATAATGTGGTTCAATAAAGAAAAAAAGCTTATTTTATTAAATCAACTAAATTATTTGGAAAGAGGTTTACTGAATAGTATATTATAGTTCAGTTTCAATTGATCAGATTTCAGGGTTTGTCAGGCTATGTTTCCGTATGGTCTTTCATACAGCCCAGCCTGTTTTTTTTGATAAACACAATGTGCATTATTTCTGGTTAGCTGGGTTTTAGCTATTGCTTTCTTTTCTCCCTCACCTATGGGAAGTGGTTGTGCAACTTAGTGGGGACTGTTACCTAGACATACAGATGAGCCACCTTTTTCCATTGTGGGTCTGGGGTGGGATTGGTGCCGCACCTTCAGCATGCCACCAGCAGGACTTCTCTGCCCCTGTGCCACAGCATTTTGCAGCCTCATGGATTCATCCCACACTGTCTGCATCTCCTCAGCTACTGCAATGAGCATCCCCAGTACCAGCCCAACCAGCAGCTGGCAGAGAAATGCCCTGCTCTGCTTCCTCCAAAAGCGGAGTGAGATATGGAGGTGTGAGGCAACTGCTCCTTTTCTCTTCACACACTCATTCATAGCTGTCTCACCACAGTCTCCTTCATTTCTCATCTTAGGATATATGTACAGCTGCCATGAGACAAGGTCTAACCTTACTTTCTTCTTCTTCCCAGTTCTGAGAAAGATGCAAGTTGAAAGGTTAAGCATATGGAATATTTTAAAAGGAAATGTTTCAGAAAAGTTTGAACTGCATGTGCCATGCAGACCTTCCAGGTAAATATTCCAGAAACCAACATGATGAAATGTAAAAAGCAGATGCCTCAAAGTTTTTAAAAACTAATGCATTTGGAATTTTTGTTCTATGGGAAATTAAAAATCTGGGGATATTGTCATAATTCAGGATGAAATGACCGCTTCCATTTTTCATCTATCAGTAGTTATATCTACTCAATCTGCAAAAAAATTATCATCCTCATGCCTCTCTCAAAGTGGAATGGAGCTCAGCAAGAAAATCAGGATTTATACATACTTTTATATGGACAAGCAGGAATATCAATACTCAGTAGACTGCAGAGAGCAAAATACTAAGCTGAAAATATTAGGATATGGCAAACTAGACATTATGATACCTTCAGTTCTACATTGTAGTAGGGAAGGAAGACAAAAAGAAAAAGTAGGACAAAAAAGGATACACAAATTAATTAGTTTAATGATGCATCTTATTTATTTCTGTAGTGCAGTTGCATGTACAAAAGAACTTGCATTTGCATTTTATCTTCAAAAGCAACATTTCAGCTATCAAAGGCACACAGGTAGCTATTAGGATTTTCTCAGAAGAGAATTCTCATGACAGAAATGCAAGCAGTTAAAAAAACTACAGAAAAAATAGAAAATAGATGCAGCTGTCTAAATTTTCATATCTAACTTCAAATCTCTTCAATTTAATAAATAAATCCAATAAAACTGGATGCAGATATTTCCTTGACTTCCAGAACTAAAATGGAAGACATAAACACAATGAAAAAAAAAGAAATTTAGGAATCACCTAGGGGACCAAACAAAAATCATATATTCACAGACATAAAAAATAGAATGGACAATTTAAGCCTTCATTATCATAGTATAAACACCACAAAATATTTGTAGAGATGCTGTTCTTTCCATAGTTAAATCCATAAAAAATGTAACCCATGCACTTTGGGTGGTATTTGCCATAAGACATAAATACCTTAAGAAATGGAGCACAACCTCCCATGAAAACAGGAAATTTGCTTTTAAAATTTGCTTTTAAAATTTTAAAGTTTTAAAAGTTTCTTCCCTTAAGGAGGAAAATCAAACTTAAATAAATGTTAGATTGAACAGGAATTTCATTTTGACTCAGTTGTCCATTTTTTTCCATGACAGAGAGGGAGAGAAATCGTTTTGAGACTCCACCAGTAGTACAACTTTGTTTTGAAGCGGTCACAAAAATAAGTGGCAATCAAGTTAAAGAAAATGAAATCACACATACATGTGTACATGCACACAAACACACACAAATATCTTTTATGCCACAAATAGTCAACCTGTGGAGTTCTTTGCTGCAGTATGTAAGTCTCAGTCCTCATGGCTGGATACATAAGAAGAGAGGGATAAGTAGTCCAGTATAGTGTGCAAGTTAGTACTTCATTCTTAAAGGCTTAAGTAGCTGAATGTTTCAAAAGAACTTGCAGTAAACTTTGCAAAGGGATGCTCATGATGTTGGTAAAAAAAATGCCAGAGGTGGTATTGGTGTGGAAAAAGTGAGCAAGGAATGTACATTTATCAGCATACAGCTTAATGTTTTTTAACACCTATTGGCCTTTCTTGGATGCTAGGTGGCTTCACATTGAAAATTTATGATCATATGTCTTTCTAGATTTTTTAGACCTATTGGTATCACCACCTTGATAATGAATAACTTGTGATCAGAGCAGAAACTGTAGTTGTGGTAGTTCTTTGTAGGAAGAGTATTCAAACAGCATATTTCCTTTAATAAAACAATAATTAAATCCAAGTTATTTTTCCATTTTTGAAAAAAGTATAGTTTTCAGAAATGTCAAGGAGCCACCCATACTACCTTCCAGGATATTAAACACTGTTTCTTAATTATGTCTAGAAACACAGTTTGAGAGGCAGGATTTACTGCAGAGTATTTCAAAGGTGGACTTGAGGGGGACTTTAAAAGTATAATTTTTTGCCAGTTTATGAACATGGAAAAATAGTCTATTTGATGCTTTACTTTGGAAACACTAAGATTGTTAGGTCTTTTCCTACTTGATGTTAGTTTATTATTTTAGCCTAAATGGGTTCCTGTTCAGTTAGATCAGTTTAGACATGTTATATATTGAAGTGAGAGTCTATGGCCCTCTGAACCATTTTGACACTCAATTTTATTATCCCTTCTTTACCCTGTGAGAAACTCTAAAGAGTCTTTAGGAATTTTGCTGTGACCTGTCATGCCTTAGTTGAAATGGCAAAAATATCAGTTACTGTACTGGAGTGGTTAAACAGTCAAAAACAAAGGATTGTGCACAGTCCAACCAAAAGTCAGGTTTCCTGTCAAATTGCTCAATTGTATTCTCTTTAGTCTATCATGACGTCATCATTCAGCAGTTCCCCTGTCATCACACAGTCTTGGAAGAAAGACAAAACCTGAATTTATATTGTAAAAAACAAGCCAAGTAAAAAGAAAGATTTGCGTTTGTTTGGGGAAAAAACAAAAACAAACCAAACATGTTTCAGAACAGCTTTATGTGTTGCAAAGACACAAAAGGCTGCCTAGGTTCAATTCTTACTTTTTTCCACCACTGGAGAATTCCAAATGGTATGAAGATTTTCCTATACAAAGTGCCCTAACTATGGAAGGAAAGCAATATATCATGCATGGGCAGAGACGTAGTGAAGCCAGCGAGCCTCTGTGTGGGTGTACAATACATCACAGTCCAGAGAACCATATTTCAGGGGCTGTTCAGGGACTATGTTGCAACGAGGCCAGAAGTCTGGGGATGAGGGTGTGCTGGATACTTCCTGCCTTTGATCACTGCAGATCGGCAGTGGCTGCCAAGCCTGAACAAAGAGACGGAGTTGATCTAGACCAAAGCCTCGGGGCCCAGCTGCAAAAAGTGACCAGAGTTATGAGAATTTGGGGAATTTTCAATCTTTTTTTCTTTAAGCATAGGAACTAGGCAAATAAAACTAGCAGCTAATGTGACAGCAGAAGATGGCCAGAGGAAAGAGGATGCAAATAAAAAAATTGACTACAGAAGCTGGGCTACAGTTTCTTGACAGAAATTATCTAGGTATGAAAGGTAAGGGATGTCTCCCACAGTAGAAAACACTTGAAAACTAGGAACGTAGGCTAGAGGTGATGGTGAGTTTTGAATAGAGATTTGAAGACATGACGGAGGTGAAAATGGAAAATTCCACACAGACGCTATACAAATTACAACATCTGCTGATCTAAAACACCTAAAGGCACCCCATTAAGGGTGCTCTTATATTTTAGTAAAATTTAAAATTTTTAGCCCACTGCTCCTGGAAGGACTTTTTTATATGCCATCGCTTTTTTGTATCCATAGTTTTCAGCCAAAATATCTACATGACCAGTTTAAATACTTGGCTCTTGTGCCAGTGTTGTCCTGTAACATAAGTAGCTCTTTCCTCTCCCAGTTTCCCCTTCATTAGAAATTTGTAGACAGCAAGCATACTCTTAATGTTCATTCAGCCTTCATTTTCCTAGATCAGTCAAGGCTTTCTAGTGTCTTCAACTGAGAGTTGAAGTCCTCTGACGACCTTAGTAGCCAGTCTCTGTGTTTGGTCTATTTTGAATCTTTATTGAACATGGATGACTGGAGCACAAAATAAACTGATTATCATCAATATCTTGCACAATAAAAAAATGTTTCTCTCTGGGTAAATCCTGGGAATGTTCTTGCCCTTATAAATGCATTACTTTGAAATTTCATTGTTATCCTGTGGTCAACTCATATCTGTGGGTTTCTCTCCTCTCGAGATATTCCCAGCTGATCACAAGCATCTCTTGTTTGCCATGTACTTTATTCCCAGGCCTTGCATGTCCTGGAAATAATTAATTTCCTCCCATCTGTTACTCAAGTAAAGAATGTCATTTGTTCCTGTGCACTCTCCTACCTTTTGAGTTGAGTTTGTTAATGCAAATATTTAACAACCTCAGTCATGTGGCTGAACATGAGAAACTCCACTAACATTCAGCCTGGTATCTTCTCTTTGAGCTGTACCAGCTGTCATTTCCTCTTTAATATTCCCAGTCCCATATGTCTGCTGAAGAATACAGCATCCAGCTCCTTTCTCCTCTCCTCCATGCCCCTGCCTTCTGCTGCCAAGTCGACTCTACTCTAGCAGCACTCTTGTCTTGCTTTGATTCCTTTACCAAATATCATTGTTATCCTGCTCTTCTTCTATCCAGAAACCTCAGTCATCTCTCTCAGTTATTTCACCTTCTCATGTGGCCTTGTGGTAGTTGATTGTGTCAGGTGGAAATCCTTTCCTGTCCTACTTTTTATGATCTCTATGTTATGGAGCTCCTGCTGTCTGCATCACCCAGTCCTCTCAGCTCTCTGCCAACACCTGAAAAACTGAAATTTGTTTTTGAATGACTTTCAGTCCATCCGTCACCCACTTCTCTCATCAAGTTGACAGTTTCAAAGATGACAAATTATGATATAGCTGATGAGCCATATCTATCCATGAACAGCTGCCTGTTCACAACCTTATCCTCCCGGCTCTCAGCAGACTGATGTTTCTCATGTGCGCTATTCCTCTAGTCCATTTCCTTACCCAGTGACCTGTACCCAACCCTTTCTCTCATCTCAGGCATCTCTTTTTCCATTTGCAGAAAAGTTAAACTCAAAGAAGTTGTTTGTTGCTGATCTGAAATAATGCTGCTCTCTTCTTCTGAGCTTTTTTTATGTTCACATTCCTTCTCCCTGCTCCTTTAGCCTGTTTTATTATGGCCCTTCAGGCAGAAATCATGCCATACATTCCTGTTCCCTGCAAACCTGGAGTCCCTTTTCAAGAGCTTTGAAACACAGCATCTACAATTTTAGAAAATGCTGTGGACTAGGAGTAAGTCTCTCCTCAGCACAGGGCTGCTCTCCTAGGATGTCTGACTCAGAATCTAGCAGCTCTTGGAGCAAATTATCCTCTGTGACAAGGGTAGTGCAAAGGCAAGCCATTTAATCAACTCTTCCCCAGTCAGTGGGACTGGGCACAGGAGCAGCAATGTTGTGCCACTGGTTTCTGAGATCCAGGAAGCAAGGGCAGGAGAATCTGAGAGCAGATAGCCCTAACACCACCATGCGAGCAGGTATGTTGCCTGCACACATGTGCCAACTCTGAGTGGAAGACTCAATGTCTTCCACTTGCTTGCTGCTATGAAATGGACATAAAAATGTATTCTCACAGAGAAGTTCAGGACTTAAACCACATCCTATACTTTTGTTAAAAAAAAATTCTTTAAAAATGTGTTCTTTATGGTTGTGATTCCTTTAATGTTATTTGCATTATGAAGAACAAGGATAAATCCTCTGTCATGGTCACCACTCTATTTTTGTTTTTCTCTTCTCCTCGGTAAATTGGTATTATGTGTATTTGTTATGAGTCAGGGGACTGCTTAGCAATCCAGTGACTGCTAATGATTTATCTTTGCTTTATCCTTATGACTTCAGAAAAGCAGCATAGTCAGTCACACTGAGAACAGTTACAAGAGTCTAATAAGCCCAAGGTAAGCCTTAAAGATACATTGTAAGTGAATGCCAGTAAATCTCTAATAATCTCTAATACTGTATTTTCAAAGGTTAGATCACCTCACCACAGGGGAGGTTTAGATTGGACACAAGGAAAAATTTCTTTACTGAAAGAGTGGTTAAACATTGGAAGAGGCTGCCCAGGGAAGTGGTTGAGTCACCATCCCTAGAGGTATTTAAAAGACGGGTAGATGAGGCGCTTAGGGACATGGTTTAGTGGGCATGCTGGTGTTGGGTTGACGGTTGGACTCGATGATCTTATAGGTCTTTTCCAACCTTAATGAGTTTATGATTCTATGATACTTTTCATAGCCCATTACCATTATCATCTTTTAAAGAATGGCTCCACATTGGTAAGGACTGATATGAGTTCTACGGGACTTGTCAGCGTTGTCAGTGTTCAAAAAAAAGTTACCACCTGAACAAAAGCAGTCTGAAGAGACTGAGGTCAGGCTCTCATTATCAGGGTGAATGTCTTCATCACTACTTCTGCAAGTAAGAAAAATATGAATCCTAATATTGTCTCCAGACCACTGAGACAGCAGTCTCAGTCATAACATCCCAGTGGCAAAATAAGAAACTTATGAAGCTGTAAATACAAGCTTCTAAAGAACATGTGACTCAGAGATGATGCAAAGATTTCTAATTTCCTGGGTGAATAGGCAGTTTGGTTTGAGCAATATTCCTTCTGGATCCACTTAAAGTTTAAGGCTTTCTGAATAGAAATGTTACTGGGAGACAATACAGCTGTGTGCAGTAAAATACACATGTAAGTGTACCTGTCAGAGAAGGATTGACTTTTTTATGCAATATGGTAAATTACTCCATTACCTTGAGTAACTTTGCCCTATACTTCTTTCTCTGCCATGCTGTCATGCTTTGTGTCACCCTGGAGAGTATGACTTTAAAATCCAGCATGTATTTAATTTAATTAAAACAAGGCATGATTACTTGAGGAATATCTACCTAAGGAATATCTATTTAGAAAGAGAAAGTGTCCTGTTTTCTCCCTTTATTAATATTTCATCTCAGTCTAGAAGTCTTGATGTTGAAGCTGTGAAAAACATCCAGATAATTTCAAACCGTTCAAGACAGTGACTCACCTGGCAAAGTTTTCAAAAGACCTGGACTGTGATATCCCCAGACAAGAATAATCAATCTAAATTAAATATTAAATAAAATTATATTTAAAAAGGGGGAGAAAAACCCCTAACATTTGTTGTTACTTAGATAAAATTTCTGACCAATCCTGTTTTTTGAATGTGATCAAGGCTGCTCATGCCTTAAAAAAGGAATTATGTACCTCATTCAGATATCTCAGAAAAATCTGTTAGGTATGTACCTATCTCTTAAGCCACGTAAATATCTTTGTAAATCTTTTCCTAGATGTCTAAATTGTTTTTTAAGAAAGAAATTGTTGATTTAACAAAGGATCTAGGGGAAATTCACATAGAACTGACTTCACTGGCTAAAAAGCTGAATAGCAATAACAGACAAGCACTAAAACACATGCATTATTACCTGTATTGCTGCAGATATTCCTTTAAAAAATTCACGCAAAATATTTTGGGAGGAAAAGCAAGTGGTATGTTCAAGTATAAGCTGATAGGAAACTAGGTACAAGTAGTTTTATCTTGAAGATAAGTACTGTTCTTCAAACAGAAGAGACACCAGGAACTCAATGCCTAGGCAGCCAAACGAATTTAATTTCAAAGTTACAGCTGAACAGCCTCAATAGCTTATTCTGTTCAAAATGCAACTTACATGCCTTAAATAGATATCTCATCTAGGTGAGACAGCCCATGCTGGAGTGAGACCATGAGGAACTGAACAGACTCAGCACAGAGCAGTTCTCCCAACAGGGACAAACTCATTTTCCATTTGTATCCCAGGAAAAGCTAGAGGACTTAAGTTTTTGTAAAAGGGAAAAAAAGCTTTCATTTGCAACATGGCAGCTGAAAGCGTGGTCTGTGCAGGACACCACCTTTTCACGCATGGTAAGGGCAGTAGGAAGAACTTTACAAAAAGGCACAATAAATTACTTTAAAATACAGGATACATTGCCACAGTGACCTATAAACTGCACTTTTAAGAGCAGAATGAGCTATCCCTAGCTGCTGTAAGAATTGCTCTACCAGGAAAGTTTACTATCTTCACACATTGGACAAAGGACAGAGCTGAGAAGGAGCTTGGGCCTCTCCAGAGTGTCATGTGCATGGCACAGGGATCCCTGTGGCACCTCTTTTCTTCACCTAACCCACTTGCTGGTATAATTCAAGTCTTCATGCCTTATTGTCGTGATTTAACCCCAGCTGGCAATTAAGACCCACACAGCCACTCGCTCGCTCCCCCTTGGGATGGGGGAGAGAATCGGAAGGGTAAAAGTGAGAAAACTCGTGGGTTGAGATAAAGACAGTTTAACAGGTAAAGCAAAAGCTGCGTGGACAAGCAAAGGAAAGAAAAATTTCATTCACTACTTCCCATGGGCAGGCAGGTGTTCAGCCATCTCCAGGAAAGCAGGGCTCCACCATGCGTAATGGTTACTTGGGAAGACAAATGCCATCACGCCGAACATCCCCTCCTTCCTTCATCTTCCCCCAGCTTTATATGCTGAGCATGACGTCATACGGTGTGGAATATCCCTTTTGTCAGTTGGGGTCAGCTGTCCCGGTTGTGGCCCCTCTCAACTTCTTGTGCACCCCCAGCCTACTCGCTGGTGGGGTGGGGTGAGAAGCAGAAAAGGCCTTGACTCTGTGTCAGCACTGCTCAGCAGTAACGAAAACACCCCTGTGTTATCAACACTGTTTCCAGCACAAATCCAAAACATAGCCCCAAACTAGCTACTACAAAGAAAATTAACTCCATCCCAGCCAAAGCCAGCACACTTATTGAAATTGAAATTATTTTTGTGAACTTGACCATCACTGGCCAAAAAAAGAGAATCTAATTTATGGAATTGCTAATATTGACCTCAATCCTATGTTAGGCAAAATCAAACTGAAGCAATTTTTACTTGCGCTGTGATGTGCATCCTGAAATTATCCTATCTTTCTCTATTTTGGAGAAAATTATTATATTAAAAAGAATCTATTTGAAAGACAAAAACATTGATTCTTTCACTGGCTCTGAAATTTGATTCAAGAGGACACTTTTTGGCAGAAAGTATCTTTCTGTGAAAGATACAGAAATATGACCATTTAGTAGGTCAGCATTTGTTGGATGCTAGAAATGCACAGTACACCTCCTTTATGCCTTTCTTTACTGACACCAGGACTGATGTGTTTGAACATACTGCTTGGAAATGGTGATTGGTGCTAAGGTCTTCAGCTCGTGTTGGCCGTCACAGATGTAGGCAGCCTCCCCCACTCCTGCCACCCACATGTGTAAACAGAGGCGAAAGAAAAAATGTAACTGGCAAGAAGATATAAAAAGAGTCAAGGAAAAGCAAACACCCAAAACAAAAGATGGCCTCTGTGAAATGTCCCAAAGGTCACCGTTGTTAGCACAATGGAGGAAAGAAATCCCAGAGTTAATTTGTTTTTTAAATCTTTGGCCCTCAGTGCAAATTGATTCTAGATACTTCTGTTCCTTGAACTGTGAAAAAAGCTATTTTGGGTGTTTCAGAAGCCATTATTAAGCTCTAGTCAAGCACAGCATATCAAGGTATTCCTAATTTCTTATCTTTGACAGCACTACAGAGTTCTTGCTGTTCAGAAAATAAATGTCCTGTGACGTCTTTTTATTGCTTCTTGGGCTAAGGACGAGCGTTGCAGTTTCTTTTTTAATTGAACCCAAATGTTACACCGATATATATTTATTTTATTCATGCTAAATGATCATTTTAAGCTTTAAAATGCTCCAGGCATTATGTCTAGTTTGTGAGAGGAAGCAGGTTGTCTTTGGTTTCGGAATGGTGCAGTGGGGTTGCAGTCTGCGATGGGTACTTGGTGTGGTGTGGCTAGAGCCCTGTTCTCTCTTCAGTAACAGACTCAGACACACTGGCATTGAACTTAGGGATCCACCTAAAGGTTTTGGAGAAACAAAGCAGAACAAGTAACAGAAGTCCAGGACGATATAATAAATCTTCACATAAACATAACTACCCTGATGCTGTATCTGAGCACAGTCATTTAAAGCCAGTTCACATATTTCTGCCCGGCTCTGTGTCGTGCCATGTGGGTGACTTAAGCCACCTCTGAAGCAGTGGATATGAGCGTCACCTAACCAGGATGATGAAAACCCTAGGTTACAGGCAGGGCTGAGGTGTCTCAGATACTGGCAGTGCCAGGAAACAACCTCTCCTCTTCATCAGTCAGGACAGGGATGGCTGGAGGCCTCAGCCTGCAGAGGCTGATGGACATGTAGTTTCTGTCTTTTTAATTAAAGATGTTTTAAAAAAGCATAGTAGCTGAATTTATACTTATGCAATCACTAGATTTAATTTATATGAAGAACCTCTCTGTCAGGAAAAGTCTAGCAGATAAAATAGCAAGCAGAGGGCTTTTGACTGCAAGATGTGGTAGGTCTGGATTAGAGTCTACAAACCAGAAATGATTGGGAGCTTCTTTTTCTTGTTTTGGAAAATATCCTTAGGAATTGTACAGGTTGGTGTGAAGACATGGAAATGGAGTCCATCTAAAAATGATGAGAGTCCCAAAATCTCTGCAGGTCTGTCTAGGGAAAAGGGCTTGCAAGTTCTTCTGTTCAGAGCAAAAGGAGGCCAGAAAGAGGGGAAGGAGCACGGTGCTGGAAACTGCACCCAAACCATGGAGCTTTTTCCAGAGAGACCTCGCTTGGTGAGCCATGTCTGAGCCAGAGAAGAGAGGAGACAGATTGCTGCATGCTTCATCTGTCTGGAGCCAGCCAACATCCTGGGAATAAGACCAGGAAAGCTTCAAGCAGCCAACAGCATCTCTCTAGGGCTTAGTCAGATAAGCCAAGCAAGCAGGGACTGGCCCTGCTCCAATAATTAGGTGTTACAGAGAATAGTAGCAGCATTGCGCCTGTAGTTTTCCACCCCTCCTCCCATCCCACATCTATGGGGTCCGACTCAGACCTGGTGTGAGCTCAGACAAAGTGCATCCTGGCCAGCTCTCAACTTTGCCCACTGTATGAAATCAGTCCAGTTTTCAAATCCTTATGCAGGCAATAAATGGAGTCACTTATGCTATTATGATAATTCTGTTCTAGTGGAACAAGGAAGGAAAATAATTCAGAGTGATACCTGTGCTTGGGTACCAGAGGGTATCAGCCAGAAAGCATCCTGCTTTCAAGTGCTAGAATGCAACATTCTGAAACCTAATGCACAGCAAATGGCATCACCACATGAAACTCTGGCAGATAGCACTTTGATGCATCCTTTGGAATTTCATTGGCTGTTGTGGGCATTAAGAGAAAAATAAAATCAGTTAAAGCTATTTTCTTGGCTTCCTTCCAACTATGTTAACCTTTATGCTGAGTCACATACTGTTAATGTTTCTTTAACCAGAATGGCACCAAAGTAAAGTTCTGTTTCCTGCTGCCACAGCAGAGTGCTTTCAAAGGCCAGATTTAAACCATCTATTCCCAGGACAATTATCCGAGGACAGTTTCAGTGGCAGTGCGGTGGCAGGGAGCTGATGCTTCTCTCCACGAAACTGTCAGTGAGATTCCCATTCCCCACTTCTGAGCAGAGTCAGGCCTGATCCCACGTCAGATCTCGGTGCTTAGAAAGTACCATCAGCCCCACACAGCTTCTTGGCATATGTTCTTGCTGTGCAGACTGACTTCAGCTGTTTGACATTTAAGCTGAAGTATTTTGTAGCATTTATCCAAATCCAAGCACATTTGCATTTACCCATCCAGCTATTTACCCACTGAGAGCACTGCCTTTGGGCCTGCTGTATTTACCAAAATCCAAGATAACCCTGCTTCTAGAACAAGCTTATAAATTATCAAGGCTGATTTAAGAAAACAGCTTTAAATCTGTTTATACTACAAACCAAAGCACACAACATCATCAACAAAATAAAGAAATCCTAAAGGGAAGTACTGCAACAAATGGTACTGATTTCTCCAGTGGGGAGCTCTTCACGCCGATACCCAACACGATGTGTTCCTGGAAAGGTGCTGTTTCATAGTAATGTAAGATATCCAGAGTGTATGGGGTCAACTTGAAAAACAATATGCTTTTTCCCCAAAAAAAACTGAAAGTAAATTTACTTTTTTGACAAAGGAAGCCTTTTGTCAAATTGTTTCTGTAGTTTCCATCAATATACTTGATTTTCTTTAGTTTCCAAATAGATCTACATGTCTACCCAAATACCTTTACAACAAAATTGAAACCATAATCGTAGTATTTTTTGGAAACGGCATTTAAGTTTGTGCAAAAACTTTCATATCCGTATGTGAAGAAAAAAGCAAATGCATTATGGTATTAAGACAGAAGCAAATGTAATTACATCACTCCACTTAATCACAAAAGAAACTGAAGAATTAATCTAGATCCCACGTAAAATCTGTTTGAGTCATGAGACTCCTAATAACTTCGGTGAGCATAACTCACACCTCAAAAAGAAGGGATTTTCAAAAATACCCAGGTTACATCAGAGTAATGCCTTCTACACTTGCTTTCAGCAAAGTGGAAACATTTGAGCTCTGCTAGTGCAGAGAGACATACTCTACTACACCGTAAATATGAATACCACTTCTCGAACACCTACGTTTCCTTCAGAGATGCATCACCTCTTTAAATGGGAGATGCTGGGCATCTCGCAGGCTGGGGTAGGACAGCTGTTGGCCGGTGGCCTGGTGCCAGCACACTGGGATGCGGTAGCCCAATGGCAGGTGTCCCAGCCTGCCGCTTGTCACAGTGCAGATCTGAAATAACAACTACAAACGCATAGTCATGATCTTTTTCGATTGCAAAGAGGTATTTAGAGACTGGGGATCAATAACACCCTGTATTTACGAAGTAA
>NW_008825255.1:258007-289011 GCF_000699105.1 Pygoscelis adeliae
TGTGCAGGATGTGCTTCTTTTTGGTGCTCATCTGAAATGGTTGCTTTAGTGCCAAGGAATAATGACCCTCAAAATGCACAGCTCTGAGTCAATCGCAGGTTAAGCTCCACATTAAGTTAATGTTACAGCATGTGGCATAGTATCTGTGTGACTTAATATGAGCTGATTTTAGATACCGAATATTTCTTTCTCTCTGTCTTCTATTTTTTAAAAAAAACAGATTTCTTATTGAGCAGTGGGGGGAAAGCCTGCAGGGCCTGACTGGCATGTGCTGAGGAGCAAACCCTGCTCATTGCCATAGAAGGAAGGAGATGGAAAAAAAAGCAAAAATAGGAGACAGAAAAGCAGCATAAAAGAGGAGTAGGAAACAAAAAAAACAAAGGAGTAATGGAAAAAGGGATTGGCCAGCACCCCACATTCCCTTATCTTTGCAACAAGCAGTTCATAAACACATGTACGCACTTCACATGAACAAGGGGAGATCCGAAATAGAGATGCGGTAAACAGTAAAAACAACATCCCACTCATGATGCTCTCGGGGACAGACACCGTAAGAGCAGTTTCCAGTGACTTCAGGGGCATTTGCTTGCACACAGCTGATGTGGACTCAGGGCCCCTCAGAGTCTGAGAAAGAGAACCGTGGCAGGCAGAAAGGAAAGTGTCAGCCATAACTTCTCCAATTATACAGCAAAAATTCTATCTGAAACCATGCCAGGCTCCCTAGAAACCCTCCCCCTCGCTCCCCCCCATTCCTGCAATAGCTCACAGCATCACCCACCCCCCCTCGGGCTGCCTCAGAAGAAGCCCCCAGAAACCAGCCTGCCTCCAAAACAGCTGCTTTTGGTATGTACTGCAGCTCTTTTAAAGGGAAATGCTGTAATTCAGCTGCCACAAGAAAGGAATAACCTGAGACCTGTCCAGTCTTTCAGGCATGGCCTTACGAAGCGGACAGACCTTCACCCTGTTGGGATGCTGGGATGGGTACCGGCTCTCAGTTCCCTCCACTGGTCCTGGCCAAGAGCAATGGGCACATCATTACAGTGCTGCTCATTAAACTGCTCCTCACTTCAGTTCCCTTTTTGAAAGCTTAGCTTACCTGTTTTGCTTGCTTACCAAATTAAAGGGTAAAATAAATGCAACTGAAGGAAAAGTCAGTGCTAATGTCCCTTCTGCACTAGCTACCCATGTCTTGACTGATTACATTATCACTTGCAGGGGGATGAAAGCCCCTTTCTGTGGCTTCAGTGAACACAGGGGAAGAACAATATTGCCATAAGAACAGGATCAGCTATTCCACTTCTTCATCTTATAAAAAAAAATGTAAAATGTAAACAATTGTATTTCTTTTTTTTTTGTTTCTTTGTTTAAAATAATGATGAATAACCTCCTCCTCTTCCTCCTCCTCCTCCTCCTCCTCCTCCTCCTCCTCCTCCTCCTCCTCCTCCTTCTTCTTCTTTTTCTCCTTTTTCTACTTTTCCTTTTCCTTTTCCTTTTTTTTTTATTAGGAAAATATTCGTGTCCAGGGGCCTTTGTGCAGGAGCAGAAGCACCGTGATTAGCTGGCCCAGCTTCAAGAGGTTATGGAGGAGCCCCACAAGCAGGCTTCATTGAGAAGAAAGGTTGATGCTGCTCCACAGTTCTGCTCAGGGTAGGAGTGAGGGTCCAGTTATGGTATATTGACTCGTGATGCTCAGCAGCAAGAAGATGTTGGATTGACATGTGTGAGAGGGCAGAGGGGGAGGTAGACTCCTTGGTAATGTATTCAGAGTGCAAAAAATCCCCTTTGCTACAGAGTCATTGCTGTAAGCAAAACCCAGCTCATTTATTCACCTTAGGCTTTGCCTGCATGTGTGCTATTTCACTGGTGTTGGTGAAGGTTTGCCACACATGCAGGAGCAGAGTGTGCTTATACACTTACCTCTTAAACAAGATTCAACCTTGAAAACCAGAGTCAGTACTTGAGAAGATGTCTTGGTCTTTTCAGGAGCCTCTCACAGAGGGCAGATGCTTTGATGCTTTCGGTAACAGTCTCACTCCTTACAGGTTTCTGCAGGATGTGTTTAGTGAATCTTTCAGTGATAAATGACTCATATTGCCCTGAACTGAAAGTAACTGGCCTTTTCTCTGTGCAGCTCCTGAAAAAGTGCCAAAGAACCTCACTGCTCCACTTTACATAACTTGACTATATTTAGTATGTGCTATACCACAAACTGTAATACAGCCTGTGAATCTTGCCTTTTGTTCAAGAGATGCAGTGATTGCAGGCTATGGTTGCTTTGTCTCTTGTTAAACACATTAACAAGTTTTCACATCTCCTGGTCGTCCAGCTTCATCTCTTTCTTCCTAAACCTTCAGCACTGTGTCCTGCATAAGAGCAAGGTCACTGGTTTATGTATGCACTGCATGGCAATACAGGAGAAAACTCTAGTAAGATTTTAAAAAAAAAAACATATTTCACATAATAAACACTTTGGCAGACTTCTTCCCCACAGTTTTCTCCCTTTATTCAGAGGAGATAAGTGAGCGTTTAAAATGTGAATTAGTTTCTTCATTGAACCGGGATAGTTTTTGAGGGCAATCACTATGTGCTGGTTTACCACTTGCTGTTTTGTGGTCTTTCATATTAAAGAGATTTCATTTTTGAAAGATGAAGAAAGAAATGTGCTTGAAAAAATGAAAATTGGGGGATTTTTCACCAACATGCTTTTATTTTCAATTACAATCTATTTATTGGTGAAAATTGAAGCATTTTGTGGGAATGTGTTCAGACTCCAGTGGAACTCCAATGCAAAGCAGGCAGTCTTTCTGTTTATTTAAACATCTGAACTTGACTTATTTCTTGCCGTATTTTGGAAACCTTGGTGTGGTCATGCTGCTCCTACGCACCACCAGGTTCTCTCGTCTTTAGCTGGATTGTCCCAGAGACCAGTGATCCCAAGTTCACAACTTAGCATTTCAGCAGTCTTGTGGACGTGGTCTAGGAATTTGCAGGCTCTTGCGCTTTACTCTTCAGAAGCTTTGAACCTTTCAAAAAGATGGAAATGAAATATAATTGTGATTTCTGGAATCTGGGAATTTTCAAATGGCAGTTCAATGGAGATACTTTGCATGACCTTGAGTAGGACTGTTGCTGTTGGAGTCTGAACTGTCCTTTCAGCTGGAAAGCCAAGTTCCAGCTGACTCTGATTAAAACCCCATACTACTTTGCAGATTCCCAGACCAAGCAATAAAGGCTCATGGGTTACAATCCACATTTTTCAGAACTGGTCTCTGAGTTTGTTTTTTAACTGCTCCATTTAAGATCAGATTTTCAGAGAACAGTTGAAAGCTTAGGAGAATCCCTTACATCTATAGCAGCTTTGAACTGGTATATTCGATTAAAATGACAAACTGAGGCACGTGAGTTCAAAAAGTGTGATCTTATGTAACTTTTTAAGTTCATGTATTAGGTATGACCAAGAGAAGTCCTGGAAGGGTGGACCATATGGTGCAATAATTTGTGATCTGTCTTGCTGGTTTTTGTAGAAAGGGGGAAAGCTAGTAAAGTGCTTACCTCAGCACACTTTAGGGCATTTTACAGTTCTTACTGTTTGTACCTGGAATTTATGCAAGACCTTCCCAGAAATGGGTTCACAGAAAGAGATTCCCAAAGTGGTGTATTTGGAAAACACCTTAAAAATAATTACTGTTACAATTTTAGGAACGCTGCTAAGAAACTTAGTAGCATATTTCAGTGGCTGGCACTGTCTTCTGATATAGTGGAAGTTCAAAACGTCAAAATTATGCTCACAGCAGGAAGCTGATCTCTACCAGTCACTCCCAGTGTCTCTCTCTGAAGCATGACCGTTGAAAGGGCTGCAGCAGTTTCAGCACATCTGCACTTACGATTTTAACACCAAAATCTCTCTATTCTAGTTTTATCTTTAGTATCTGAAGAAATGCACAAATAGAAGCAGATGTCTTTTGGGAAAAAATATTAGTAAAAACTTAGGAACCAGTCCAGATTCTTTAGGAATCCATATTTTCTCTGTTGAATTTGGAAGGTCCTGCTTTTTGCGCAATCTTGTTAAAGGGAAATCACAATTGCTTTTGAACCAGAAAATGTTAATGTATTTGGAGCCAATGCAAAAATGATGCCACAGTCAGGAGACACATGTTCCTCTTCTGGAAAATGAGATCTTGTCAGTCTCCGGGAGAAGGCGGTGGCAGCTCGCTGCTGCCTGGGAGAGGGACAGCTTTGACTTGCCCAGCAGCCACCCTTCTGGGTGACTCAGGAATTTTGATGATGGGTTTGGGATCAAGCCATGTTCATTCCTTGGCTGGTAGGAGAGCCTGCGTGATGCATGAAACTACTGAAGATGGAGAAGATAAAATGGAAAAGGCAAGGCTGTTTAAAAGAGGCTACAAATAAAAGTGTTCCTGTAATCATCAAATAATTGTAAGGCATCAGAAATTCCAAAAGCTGAGAGAAGGACATTAAAGATGGCACTGCTCAATGAAGAATGACATATGCTTTCCAAAATACTATTCACTTTCTTGGTGTGTATGGAGCTGGGCAGGCATACTTCCTCCCACTCCATCTCGCCTCTTTTTTACTTTCCTGACTGTATGTAAAAATCATTAAAAAGTTATGAATTAATGGAAATTACAGGAGAATGAATTAATGGAAAAGCGCTCTCTGTGGACTTCTATTACTATACACAACCATGCGAGACATGAGTTATTCTGATTTACAATCTTCATCTTACTAATCAGAATGAGTCATTTAAATATAAGTGTTTTCAAATTAATATTCAGCCTTAATATACATGAGGGAAACTCAGTATTCCAAACAACCTTGTAACCAGTGAGAAAATGGAAAGGGAGGAACTCTGCAGAGTAAAGATTTACTGTTAAATTACTATTTTAGTGTATTTGTATGACTAAATTTGATAGAAAAACTATTTTATTTTTAACTATGTGGGTAGGGACTTCTTTCTGTGAATGCATTACCAGCTTTGTCTTTCATTCCTTGTTTCAATTTCATACATAAAGAGCTTTGTGCAAAACCCTAGTGATCTTTCTAGCCTCCTTTATTCGCAGTGATGGGGTGCTTTGAGAGATTAAATAAAAATCCTTGCTTTGTGCTAATCATAATGAAATACAGATGTTTGGTGTTCTCCATTTTTATCAGTGGCTGCATTTCAGAAAATTAGATGCACCAGCAGAGCTGTTAAAAGTATAACTGTATTCCCAAGGGCAGGCACTTCCAAGTGCATTTGGTCTGAAACAATGTTTGTTTCCATTATTTGTTCACAAGAAAGCACACAGTCAAAAGGCTGCTCATATTTGTGTTGTATGATCATTTGACATTTCCCTCCCTGTGTTTAACTCAAGTATCATTTTTAAATTAAAAACATTTTTGCCCCATGTTCCTGATTCCAGATGCTGTGAATAAAATGATAACATATCAGCCTACCATGTTGCTATGCATTTACCGTAGGATTTTCATTAGTAATGCCCTCCTAGATAACTAAATTTTCAAGGGTTACTGACCCCTCAAAAATAGCAAGCTCTCTTTTTAAGGTCCTGAGAACAGAATATTCAGCTTTAATTAACCTCAGTGAAAGTGGTTAAATGCTTAGCTTAAAGTCAAGTTAAATGGCAGTCAAGTTAAATGACAGTTAGGCACCTGATGCTATTCCTATAAAGCTGATGAAAATTTGCAGCTGGCAGGAAGAGGAATAGGACCAGATTGATCTGGTAAAGGACTTTCCTTTATAAAATGATGTTTAATAGCAATTTGGTTTGTAAGAGGAAGGACTTGCACCCAGACATATTCCTGCACATCAGCAGTGTCATGGCCATGTCCATGTGCACGCCTCTTGTCTGTGGCAATGCACAGGAATTTGTATGAGCTTGGTGTTTTTTTCACTGAGGCTGAGATAATTTGAATTACTTCACCTCCACCTGGGGCAGGGAGCATACACACACACAGTTACCCCAGCTCAGCCAGCAAATGGTAGCTTGCTAAAGCATGACAGTGAAATCTGATTACTTATGGCCATGTTTCTATGCATAGCCACAACTGCACCAAAGCTTGCCTCCACTCTGTGATTTTACTTCTGAATTAGACCGCTGCAAAGAGAAGAAAATGTTTGGCACAGAAGCCTGACCAGACCTGAACGATAAAATACCTTATAAGCAGGCCATAGCGATGGCTTTCGTCTGGGCTGCAATGTCCTTGTATACAATAATTTCCTTTTGTCATGTAGGATTTAACTTATGTATCAAAAAGGCACCTTTTGCTTGAAACAGCACTTACCTGACATGT
The DNA here is from genome assembly GCF_000699105.1 of Pygoscelis adeliae. NCBI lineage: Eukaryota > Metazoa > Chordata > Aves > Sphenisciformes > Spheniscidae > Pygoscelis > Pygoscelis adeliae. The sequence goes on from NW_008825255.1 coordinate 264,320, forward strand.
CAAAGCTCTGTCCAAGGTTTGATGGGTCCATGACAGCAGTTAAGGCATTAACCTACGGCTGATGAAGTATAAGAAAACAACTGAGTTAGCATCAAGATATTGCTGATTTTCCTACAGTGTTTCTGTGTGGAGATGGGTTGAGTGGGGGCATACATGTGCCTTGTACTCCTTAGCAAGTCCCTGGAGCAGTTCCCTTCCCCGGGCTCGCTGCCAGTGCGCTCTAGGCAAGGGGATCCCCAGCTCCCCATCTGCCAGCACGGTGTGCCTGCAGAGTCCTGGGAGCATGAAGGCACTGTTGCTGCTGCTGCTGCTTCTCTGGACACTGCACTGTCACTGGGAACAGCACTGCGAGCAGCACCGCCAGAAAAGCACGGTCACTGCAGTCCCTGATAAATGTGAACCTCATGCTCCTGACACAAAAATATAAGTGTTTTTAGACTTATTTTTAGAGCCACAAGTGGGATAAAAGTGCTACTTTGCATGTATGCACTTAAGAGGCTTTCAGGTCATAGGACTGATATGCAGTGCCACAGCGTGTTAGCGAAGACAGCAGCTGATTAATCTCATAACAAATCTGTTATAGATAAAACACAAAACAAATCAAAGTGACTTGTTATGTAAACCTGGGATTTTTCATGCTTCTCGTTGGCCTGCTGTTACCCAGCTACTGCCTGATGAAAGAAACACAGGTGAGCGTGATTTCATCCAGCACCTTAATTCACTATGCATGTAATAACTATCACTCTTCATTTAGATTCTGGGAAGTTGGTATTGTAGTTGAAAGCTCATGGTGTTTTCCTGTCACCCACACCTAGATACATATGATCCAATTCAAACACGTATGCTGCTTTAGTGAGTTACTTCTCTTAAAAAGAAATCCTTCCTTAGCATGCGTCTGGTTATGCTATCTTTCTGATTACATCTACCAAAGAAAAGATTATGCAGCCTTGCTCCAGAAAGTGAGCTATACATGGTTCCTTGCTGTCCTTTCTTCTTGCAGTGAGTAGGGGTAGGGAGCTACGTCACGTACACAGCAGGACCTGTGGGTTCACTGATGCTTAACTAATCAATAGCTTCATTTGGCTATTGCCTAGGATTTGTTTTCTCTGTTGATTTTCCATATTTCCTTGCATTTGTGGTATTGTTAATTTTGTTAATCTTAGGAATGGCTGGTACTGGAAAGGTTGGAATTAAAAAAAAAAATGTCTGCAGAAAGATAAATACCTCTGAAGGCATACAGAAATCTTCGGATAATTTTCAGATTTCCAAAATGCAAATCAACGTAAATCCATAGGAATTTTCCAGCATGAGGTGAAATAAAAAGTAGGAAGGACTCATGATGTGCTTTTTATGGTACCAAGAAATTTGTTCTACATATTGCATTACTATCTCAAACATGTTGGCCAAGTTTACTACACTGTATGTTATTAGGTGTAGATTTTAATTAGATTACTTTTCCTCTCTCCCTTTTTTCTTCCTCATTTCACATGAGGAAGAAATTTCTCTTTAAATTTAAGACTCTGTTCTCTCTCAGTTCAGCCAAGTCAGAAAAATTTAGTGCAGCTTTTCATCTGTCACTGGTAGAAAAAACACCCTAAAATATATATTACACAGCGGAGCTGTTTAAAATGATCTCATATGCATGACATTAGTGTGCTTGGATTTTTCATTAAAATTCTGTTGGCTAAGAACTAGATCACTTCAATTTGCTTCCTGGATGAAACTTTAGGGAAAAAAAAAATCTGTATTGAAATTGAATGGAATTTGTAACTTTGCAGAATTCCCACTTTGAAAGGCGTGCTGCAAAATGTGTGGGACTTCCACAGAGAGAGAAACCCAAGAATACTCTCTGTGATCTGCACAAAATGTTTTGGTTTTGTAAGACAGAAAGTGAGAGGCAGTGCACTGTCAGGGTCTTGAGAAGTGTTACAATGGCTTGGTAATGCAAGCCCCAGAGTGCCTTAATACAGTTATAAAATGGATCTGTGTAGCTATAAAAAGAATAAGTAAAAAGAATAAAACCTCTTTGAATAATTTCCAAGTCTGCATCACAATGAGCTTATGTCATTCCCTATAATTATGAAGCCATAATCGAAGAATCATGATTCACCACTAGGCCATCAGACTTCTTCAGTTCACAGGGCAGTTAGCAAGAGAGAAAAGGATAAAGAAATTTAGGAACTGCCCCACAGGAAAAAGATATCCTTCTTCTTTTCTAGTGTTCTGGGTCATGGGAGTGTGTAGTGCATGATACTTCAAAAGTCTCACAGTACACAGTTATACTTAAGTTTAAAAAATATAATTCTAAGCAATTTTATTCTGACTCAGGAATTTTATAGCTGAGTAAAACACTACTCATTCTCATTTTTCAAAATGAATGTTACTTGCTTCAGCAGTAAATGTCTTTGCTTCCAGAAAACATTGCATGTTTGAGAGCAGTTGGCTAGTATTGTGTTGCATGAAAGTTTATGATCTGTTCTGTTCTGTTCTGTTCAGTTTTTACTGCATCGTTGGTATACCATCCCTTAATCTTCTCATCCCTTTTAGAATAAATACTGTGCCTCAAAAATCTCCCTGGTGTATATTTCTTCTTATCTCTCAGGCCTTTCTCAAGGCTTCCTGAGGCTTTTTTTTTTCCTTGAGACGAACTCTTCCCACTTATTTCCAGCAAATGACCATTCCCACTCCTGTCATGCAATCTGTTTGATGTATTTGAGGCACATACATGTTCCTGACACTGCATTGTTCAAATCCTCTCACTGCCTGTTTAATTTAATTGCAAACAACTCCTGTAACACATGGAATACAGTTTTCACCAGTTTTACAGAAGTCATACAGAGTTTGAAGTCCAGGTTGAGATATTTGGTGCCAAAATCCTTCTCTAGAGACCTTAACCACAACTGGTTCAAGCTTTGAACTCAATTGAAACTGATACCAATGCAAAGATATCCATAGAAAGGAAAATGTCTGAACGTATTTGCATGAAATTTGGCTGCAAAATGTCAGTGTTTAGCAAATACTAGTTGTTCACTGGAGTGATTTATCTAGGAGTGAATTCTGGTTCCCCACATGCTGGACCCCCCTGTGCAGCTGCTGGCTGAGCTGTACAATTTTGGGAGACCACTGGGGGAAGATGTGACTCCCCTGGGAGTGCCGCTTTGGGTTTGCTGGGAATTGTGTGTAATGCAGCATTTCATGCTAATGTTTGATTCCTTTTCATGTATCCAGCAAAATTCAGAGCCACGACAATTTAACGAAAACACTGGCAAGTTTGTTTTACACAATTTGGCCAGTGCTGGCCTTAGAAACACTTCCATGTGTCAACAGCAAGAGAGTGGGGAGAGAGGGAACACTTATTAGGCTTGCACAAGAGCACTGATGCTAACAAGGAGCGAGGGAATAACTAAGAGGCAATTGCAGAGGCAGCAATACAAAAATGATTTGTTATATTACAGATCACCAATTCCCACCCCGATTTACATGTCATTTGTACCATTTGCCACTTTTAATTAGCTTCTAACAGGAAAGAGGAGTACTTGTTAGCAAGAGTGCTAATTCTTCTGGCTGTAGGTACTTAAGGCTTCACTAGTACCCTGGAGTAACATCCCTTTTCTCATGCATCTATTCTCTGTGACACTATCTGCGGGTCAGCAATCTGTGTGTTTGGGGGATTTTCCTGCCTCCATTTACAGCACAGAATTTGCCTAATAGAAGTATATTTGGGCATAAAGAGAAGTATCTGGGCTATGCCTTTTTTTCAAAAGAAGCATTCACTAGAATGAGTCCTCCACAAACACCCTGCAGAAGTGAAACAGCGCTTTGTCCCCTCAAGCAGGTTTTGTCACCATGTAACTACTGAGTGTGTTAAGAACAGGATGGTATTGACTGGTATTGTCTAAAATGCACTCTTATTAGTTCTAAGTGGATTTATCCAGCATGTGGAGAAGATAGAAATGAACAAAATTGTTGGCTAATTGAAAATAACATGATTGATTATTGATTTTCATTGGCTTTCCCATGGGGCATTTCCTTCCAGTAAATGCTCCTAGCTAAATGAGATTTAGTGAATTTTGTCTGTGCTGACAAACATTAGTAAATGATTTAAAAATGCATATTTATTTGAAAAAAATAGTGGCGGTGGGTAAAGGAATGAAGTCCTCTGTCTGGAAGAGAACGCATTTTGGCCCTGATTCTGCTGTCAAGGAAGTCAGCAAAAGCAGGATCAAACCATGAAGGACCCTTAATCAAGGAAATGTGTTCATTACAAGAGGTTTATAAAGTCTTTTCAAAGTAGAAAAATCATTGCAGTAATGGCTGTAGATAATTAGTATAAAAACGTGTGTTCCTTTTTGCCAATGTCACATTTACCTCTGTATTATAACATCATTGCTCTGCTTCACAACATGATTTAGTAGTTACTTTTCTGGAATGTGACTTCTACCGTTACGAGGAAGTCCTGAGCTGTGAGTCTTCTTTCAGGGAACTAGACATTTTATATTATCAGTCACTTATGGAGAAGTAGAGGGAAGAATTTAAAGACCCTTCTTCCTCTTCAGTTAATGCTACTCATCCACGACTGGTTTCACAGTCCCCAGACTGAGAATCCATTAACTGTTCCTTTAATGTTTCTAATGGTGTTATTCTTCTCAAAGAGGCCTATTAGAGCCTACAAAGTAACTGGACACAATTCTTACTTTTTCAGTCTCATGATCTGTTAACAAAAATGACAGCTGGCCATTGTAATTTTATTTTCCCTCTGAGAGAAGCCATCATGCCAGGAACCAGGGCCGATGTCATTGCAAACCTTTCTGGGTGGGCGGTCATCTTTTTTTATGCTTTATGCAGTGTATGGCATGTGGGAGTCCCTGTTGGTGGCTATGGCTTTTAAGTGCTGTCGTTACACCAAGTCTAAACAATGATTGAAGCTGTAAGCAAAGGTAATGCTTTTTGGTAGGAAAGGTGGGGATGCTGCTGGTATGGAGGGGAATTAACGTGATATGAATCACCCCAAAATGGGGGTGGGACTTAAAGAAGAAGCACGTCCTTACCTGCTGACCAGTCGTCTCTGACTGGGGGCACTGGAAGGAAGTTGGCATCATGCAGCAGCTGGGACTGTGGCTCCACATGCCTCAGGAGGAAGACGTGAAATGCAAGGCACAAGGGACCAAAGTACATCTGATGTAGGTGTACCTGTGCTAAAAGTATACAGTCGGAAGCAGATGTAGCTACCCACATATAAGCAGATTTCTGGCATCTTTATAGTGGAATTTGTAAATAAGAGGGGTGAAAGTAGTTTACTTATTTATGTATATGTCTGTGGACATAAGAAAATACAGTGCACACATGTGATACACTGATTATTCCCAAAAATTTCCCAGTTGCCTTGAGAAAGGGAATACTACTACCTCAGTACTTCTAGTATTAATAGCAGCAATATCTTCTAACCAATGTGACAGCCATGAGGAGAAGATGAAAGGAAAATACATTAAGAAATCAAGAGTTGACTGCAGGAGGTAGAATAATGACTCAACCATATGGGAAATTAAGGACATGAAATGCTTGCCTGCATCTTACTCAGGGAGTTGCCTGGAAGGTTAGCAATGAAACTTGAAACTATATGAAACTGGCTTGGTTTTATACTGCATTACGACTCTAAAAATCACAGCAGATTTCTCAGAACAGGCCACAAAAGGCCTGCAGGAAAGCTGTGTGGTGCCATGACTCTTTCAGCCAGCAGACACCAGAGCTGTAGGTCCAATGACTCAATGCAAGCACAGTGTGCCTCTGCTCACTGGGGGCTGGCCACTGTACAGCTGCATTTGTAGAGCCTGAGCTGGGAGGCCCTGCTGATAGACCACGGTGCTGTGTGCTCATATCCAAAGAAGTCATGAAACAGGAGCCTGCAACTAGACAAAAATACAGAGTAATGAAATACTTGCATAAGTTTGGATGTGAGGCAATAAGACAAACTCAATAGTTTTTTTATTCATTGGGTCCTACACCAGCATCTTCCAGTAACCTGCATCTGTTGGCTTCCAGTTTCTGGCATGTTTTTTTGGCAGACTCAGTTTCCCTTTCACTCATGAGGAATGTTTTCTTTCTGCTGAGACCAAAAGACTCTACCTTTGATGGCATACTGAAAATTGAAATAAAATAAACCCCTTCTCTTCCATGTTCAGAACAATCCTTAAAACTTTTCCTTTTCATCTTCCTAGCATGTCTCTTTGAGACCCAAGTCTGTTGCCTTCTTCAAAAGCCCTTGTTAGAACTCAGCAAACTCTGGAAAGATGCAAAAGGTAGGGTTCATTTTTCATATGCTAGACATTTCCAGCAAAGTTATCTACCTCTAAAGCTGTTGTTTAGACTGTGCTCAGAGGGAAACCAGGCACTTCTTGGGAACAATTAATTTCATCCTAAAATAGGCAATCTGAAATAGGTCAACTGAATCATGGGCTGGAAGCATCTATTTCTCTCAGTTGACTACAAAGGGTTACTCTCTCTCTCCAACCCAAGAGATGTTTGCAAATGAAACCCACCTGCTCTCACTCTCTCTGGATGTATCTGTATTAGAAGTGTAGAGAAACCTAACCTGTCTCGGTGCAAGCCACCTTTGATTTGAAATAGTATAGATATGATCTTGTGACTCTTTGCCTGTTCTTTGAAGGCTTTCTAAAAATTTATTAGGTTGGGCACAGAAGTGCACAAATTGGCTTTTTTCAGGTGTACATAAACTGGGCTTTTGTACTACTCCGGAAAGATTTACTAGCACAGGTTGGCAGTAGTTTGAGAAATCTCTGCCTAGCATTTCACCTGTAAGACATAGACCTAAATAACCTCTTACTGCCTTCCTTGATTGTCCCTTCTCTGAAGACAGGTTAGAAGGAACATATCATAGCAGCCCTTAATTCTTCTGAACCAACTTTTCTGATCAGGAGCAGCAGTCCTTTGCACTGAGCTCAGGAGTATGTCAAGGTCAGACTTTTAGCTTTTCACAGATGTCAGCTCTTTTTGCAACAAACAGAGGACAGTTCTGAGCCTTCCTTGGCCATGGTTATGTTGCACTTTTTATTCTTAAGCAGATTTTTTTGCCTGAGTGTTTTCTTGTTAGGAGAATTAATTTCTTCATAAATAACAGGTAGAGAACTTGCTGGCAATAAATTCCCGAAGGCCCTGCTGAATGAGCCATAATCTCCTATTATATGCAGACTTCCTACAGATTTGGGCTTTTTCTTTGGTTGGTCAGCTTATCCATTTCCTTTTTCATCTGTGCTAATAGTGTGGGAAAATAAAATCTCAGAGCTCGGCAGTTAGATGCATTAGATGTCCTCTCAGTCTCTTGCCTGGGCTTGTCACAAGGCTAGTCATGTAGGGAGAAGATTTCAACGGTCCCATTACCTTCAACCACGTGCTCTCTGCACTGCTCAGCTCCACAGCCTCATGATGGGCCTGGTCCAGCCAAATGAGCACTCCCTCCCAGGCACATCCCAGGGAGTAGCTTTTACCCCAGGGGGCTGCTGTGACCCTCCAATGCTTGCCGTATTCCTGGGTAAAGAGAGCTCTGTAAGCTCGGGTATGGCATGCGGGACACAGGTTAGACCTTCCCACACCAGCACTCCCACACTACCTGTCTGGAGGTGGGTGAGCTGTATGGTACCTCGTTCAGATGTTTCACTTCTGAAAAGCAGTCCCTAAGCTATGAGATATAATTTCTCTTCCTTCTTGGATGAGAGTATTGCTTATTTTATATCTTACTACATTCAATATATTTTTAAACTCTCTCATTGCCTCACTGTCAGTTCACAAAAGGAAAACTTCTAATGTACTCATGTCAACACAGATGCACATGTAAATATCTTAAAATAGTACATTCATGTATAGATCAGTCACTTTCTGAACAGCAGCATCTGAGAGTTGAGTTATCTGGCACTTCCAGTACTTTCTGCAGAAACTGAATGTACAAATACAGTCACTACCTGAAGGTTCAAAACATTTAATGCCAACATCAAAGTCCCTCAAAACACCCTCTATTATTCCCTAGTTTGAGAAAGACAGTTTAATACAGCTTAAAAGTCTCCATCCTTTCTAAGTCTATTATGTCTTTAATGTGACTGCAAGAATAGTTCAGAACCTGATTCCCACTACTGGGTCAGCATTTCTTGTTCTCCTGCAAACCACATAAAGGAAATAAAAGCATTTACCAATATCACTCATCTTTTTCAACTCTTCATCTACTAACACTACCAAGAAGTAACATTTCAGATTATGCACACAACTGCATTTCCTCTCTGTCAGTAGAATAGATGCTTTCTGCAATAGCTGCTGAGAGACACCTGACTAGTGTTTACTCATAATGACCTTGTATGCATGAACTCCTATAACAGCTCATATAAAAAAGAAGAAAAGGTATAATCACACTCCCCACTAGTAATCAACTGATTAGAAATGCAAAAAACTTTTCAGTTAACAATTCATCTTGACTGCTGGTAAAGTTTTGGGTCAAATATTCTGGGTTTTGGTGTTTCTTCAATTGCAGAAAGACCTTATCACTGTGACTCTCCCCCTCTCCTTCGTGTTCCCTTTTTTTCAGAGGAAAATGATTCTTAAGTGCATTTTGGACAATTTCTTGGCTGTAAGTTTAGCCAATCAAACTTCTCACACACAAAAATTCTGCGGAGTTTTGCCCTTTGTTCACAAGTACAACTGCGAAGAAGGCTTTGATGCCAGCATCAGGAAGCATGAGATCGTATGATGTTTATAGACCAGAATGGCATCAAATGTAGGAAATTGCCTAGTTATTTCCTTTACTATGCACAAAACATTGTATTTATTAGTCATTTAATTATGATTTCAGAAATGAATTTGTAATCATGGAGGGAGGACAATATCAGTTAATAATTAGGGAAATGAGAAAGCTGTATTTATTCAAATAAGTCCAGCCCTTCTGTTTCCTGGATGACCAAAATTAAGGAAATATGATTTCATAAGGTATGCTATCTTGTTTTGGAAATATGGGAACGAATTGTCCAACTGGACATGAAAAAAATTTGGCATTTAAGTGGAGCTACATTATTCTGTTTACAGAAATCCCCCATCCTGAAAAACACAAGCATTTTGACCATGATTCACTAGAGTACGTGCTTTTATTTTTACTTGTAAACATATTAAGTAACACACTACAGACAATGAAACAAATGGAATATAAAATGCAAGAGCACATTTCATTGAATTGGACTCTTTGATCAGTTAGTGAATACCTTACATTTTCTCATAAAACTTAACAATGCATTAGAATAACGCAATTTCAGTTCTTCAGAGTGCTCATAGTTAATACTTTATATGGAATATTTGCTATTGGATTTTAAAATGCTTTCTTAAACCATACCTTTTCAATTAAATGGTATTTACATTGTTTGTTATATGATATTGTTATTAATTGTATTAGTGCAGTTACTTTTTTAATTCATTCTTGTACCTAATGCTCACAAGACACATTTTATTTCTGTTTAGTCCCTGTTGGTCTAAAGTCCTCATGTTTATCATCCTTGATTCTACAAAAGTCATGCTTATCACAATTAATAAATAAAGTTAAGAGAAAAGAGATTTAAAATTTTGTTGCTGGTATTGTCATTGTTCGAATAGGGTGATAAAAATGATGTTACAGGTAACTAAATGTGTCGCTTCAAGAAATTCTCTCTATAACACAAGTGTGGAAGTGAGCTATAATTGTCTGCAAATATAGATCAGAAAAATCTACATAACCAAATCTGTTCATTGGCAATCACAAGAAAGAATCCAAGCTAAGCAGTCTCAAGAGCTTCATTATTTCTACACTGAATACAGAAACAGGAAATGAAGGGGGTGGTTATATAAATGAGTGTCATACTTTGGGCAGAATGAAATTCGCATGATTAGGCCAAACATTATACAAGTAGATCTATTGACTTCATAAATGGCATACAGACGTAATTAGGATTTCCCAATCCTTGTTTATTAAACTGTCCCCAAACTAGAGATCTGTAAACCAAAACCCCAAATGGTGAGATGCAGTCTGGTAATTTGTATGTGCAGTTTATATGCATGTTAGAAAAAGTCATGTTTAAATTTAGATTTTGAAAGGGACTTTTTTAGAGATTATAGAGGAATTAAAAGGTTTTTAAAAACTTACACATTATGATTTCATGTATGTATACTCATATCACCTATATACATCTTTTAATTACGTTTTATAAACATATTGTCACTGTGCTAAAACTTTTATACACAAATAGAAAGAACAGGAGATGAAGCAAATTGTAATTAAACACTATCATTGCTGAACTATTTTCTTTTTCAGGGATGTTTTTTGAATTGTGGGATTTTTTTTGAAAACTCCAAAACCGTACTTTGGTAATCCAATCCACAGTGGGATTGCTCCCATCTATGAACTCCATAGAAAATGCCTATAAAGAAATATATATTCAAAAGAGTAGTCAGATTTTCTGTCATCTCTGACTTGGGAACAAACAGTACAAAGTGCTCATTAGTTGGAACACAAGGATTCAATAAAAAAGGAGAGTTGGCCAGTGGGCAGCAGTTCCAGTATGTAACAAAATCTTGAAGTTTCAAAATTTGTTTTCATTCTGGGTTAGAATGAAAAAAGAAACCATGCAAACATTTTGGAAAGCAATTCTGTCAAAACACTCCTTTTTAAATTGAAAAGGTCTGTTTTCTTAATTTCTTTTTCTTTTTCAATGAAAATGAGCCTTGGCTGCTGTTGAAAACTGTAGTGACCCAGTGACACCTCTGCAAAATGCGGGCCTTGGCAAAACATTATAATTCAATAAAAATAAAATAAAAAGCAAAAGTATATGTCATCAAGTATTCTAGTGAATTCTAAGACAAAGTAACTAGCAAAATCTCAGTGATTATGCTTATAAAATGGCAACGATTAAGTGTTACAGCATCTTTGGTTAGGACTTTAAATTAATGACCTAAAAATTACAAACTTAAAATCCTATTCTTCTTTAAGGAAAGGGTGGACATGTCTGGGTAGCACAAACATAGTTCATAATTTCGATTCAATTATTTGGCAGTGAAATCTGCTCACCATTAGGTACACCCGCTCAGCACCCTTCTGTAAAGAAGAAAGCTTTCCACTAATATGTTCCAACAGTTTGAATGCTCTTCATGGTGTCAAACAACTTTAGTCAGGCAGCATATGTCATTTTTCATATTTCTTATCACTTTTGAGCAATGACCTGAGGAGCATGGTATCTGTATGTGTGGATTCAGCTGTAAGACCCACGATCTGGTGCAGCCCTTGGTGGTGGCAGAGCCCCACAGTGTTTGCTGTGCATGATGGCACTCAGGGGTCTCACGCCAGCATCCACGTGTCATCATGTAAACAGGAGGTCCATAGCACTGTACCAAAACTCCAGCTGAACATCTCATGGCAAGGATGTTGCTGTCCTCAGGTACACCTTGGTACCGCATAAGCAGAGGGGACCTCTCTCCACAGGGGATCCAGGAACCTGGGGAGACTCCCTCCTAATTTGGGAGTCTAAATTAGGTGCCTAAACCTAATCAGCAAGACTGTAATTCCTAGCACTTAAAAAAAAAAGAAAGGTTGCATACTTCCTTTCCTGTACCTTTCTGTTGACAGTCATTGTTGGCCTCTTACTGAAACAGCAGAAAGCTAAGTAAGCCCTTGGCTGACCCCATGCAACCATTCCTTCATGGTCATTGCTGGTGGACATCTCCTTTGTTTTCAAACCAGAGGCACAGGATATCAATACTCAATCTGCTCTGAGATCTGAGTTATTTATCATCTTCTCTCTGCGTGCATCTGCTACCAAATGCTTCAGAAGTGCAATGCTCACTGCCACTGCAGAAATTTCTTCCTAGGCTTTCTAATCAGAGGTGGCCTTATACTCTCAAGTGTGTGGGGTAACATATTTTTAAACTATTTTTTGGGACAAATCCTCTCAGCTGAGGTTGGTGGTGTTCACATCTTGTATATAAATCATCGTCTTTGAATCTCATTGTCCTTTTGACCTCAGTCACTATACCAGAGGAAGATACATGAAGAGGAATACAAGTTTCATTGTGATCACAGCTAAAGCTCGCAGCCTCAGCAGCGGCTGTACAGAGTGTTTTACAAGAACCAGAACTTCAGAATCATTTCCTTTTCATCCTTTAGTTCAAAGACATTAAGAGAATCAAACCTCAGCTCTTCTTTCTAACCACATACTCTTGTGGGCTACTTTGAGCATTAATGTTTCCCTTTGAAATTGGTAGCGTTCTTTGTATGCATTTATGTAATTAGTAGCAATGATTAAACTTCACTTTTTTTAAACCAACGATACTTTGAAATGGACCTTCATCACATATCAGACATATTTTAATGCATTTAGTGGATTGCACAGTACTTCCCAAGGCTTAGCCTGAGAATGGGGAGTGTAAGGTGGGTTCTTAGCAGTTCTCTTTCAAAATATATGTTGTAGGTATTGTGCTTGTATAAACCACATGAGGTATTTGATTTTGTCTGTCCTACGGAATAGGAAGATATTTCATTCTGTGCAGAGCTGAGGTGAGCTGCAGTCTGCTGTGAGCTAACTGCTACAAGGCGAGGAGGTGTATCTGGGTGGCATCTGGCCAGTGGGAATACGTTTGAGACAGAGGTTGGAGTTGTTGCCCATATGAGCTACAGATCACTTTCTGCTAAGAGAAAACCACTGAGCAGCACAGCATGAAGCTAATATACTGTTATCTGATTAAGTTATGCTTGTGGAAAGATGCTGGTACCTCATTGAGGTTGGGCCCTAGGGAATTCCATCACCAGACTGGATTTAGACTTATTTCTGTATTTAGCTGAGAATGACAACACCAGTTAGCCATTTTTCCATGACTGACATTGCTAGCAGTGTTGTGTGTCATCTTGCTTCATCTTTGTATATGTAAAAATACCATAAGACAGTTCTCACCTGTATCTTATAGTGCATTTCAAAAAATGCATACACCCCATGCCCAGAGGTAGCACATCACTAAGAACCAACTCCCATAAAATGAAAATGCTCGGGCCCAAGAAGGGAATTTAAGATATTAATTGACAGAGTTTAGATGGCCGTAGCTACCACCACTGTACCCAAAAACTCAGTTCTGAAGAAAGTATTTTCATGTTTACAGCTGTTGCAGACAAGCAATATCAACTCTGTCATAAAATCAAATAAATTAGGAGTGTAATGGCTGTACTAACCCAGGCCAGGCTTGAAAGCAGGGTAGTGCCAAGATGCTCCTTGAAAAATGTTTGTGGAGGAGGGAAGACTGCCTGGTGTTGAAGGAGAGCTAGGGGAGGACCACAGAGGCCACGGCTCTTCCTGGAAAGAGACATAATCGGTCCCTCTCCCTGCCTCATGTTGGAGCATATAGCAGGAAGTGTTGGTGGACTTACGTGGAACCGGAGGAAAAGTATCCTCAGGAATACATAGAATATAACATATTAACATATAGAAAGCTTGGATTAAAATGAAACATTCTGAATTTAAACATGCTATTTCAATTTCCACTGACAGGCCTTTAAATCATTGTCTTCTGAATATCATGTAATTAAGTCATTGCTAATATGCTCAACATTTTTAACCTATTTTAAAAAACCCCATGCAGTAGTATCTGCTCAGTAAGAGTTCAGTTTATCCTACTTAGCCAGATGATACTCAGTTTAACTTTACTTCATTTCTGGTGGCTCTAAATCAGGGCAGGAAAGAGAAGGTTTCAAATGAAAGGACTGACTGTATAGTTGCAAGTCATTCCCTCGTGTCTTTGTCTTGCGACTGTTTAATACATTTGGGGAGGGGGGACTGTGCTGAAGGATTAGTAGTGGTTGAGGATGACACAGGTTGGAGGCAGGAGGTGGCACAGATCAGCAGCTCTCCGGGTGGTGGCTGTCCTGCTGTGCCAGTTGTGCACCCTGGCTCAGACGGGTTATGGCTTCTGAGTCACAAGAGGCTGGTAAGCAGTTTGACTATAGTGTTCAAGCCAGGGTTACACCACAAGACAAAAGGTAGGTCTGGCATAGATATTGCTGAGGAATCAAAACTCTCGACAGCGGCAGAAAATGATCCCACCAGATCTACTGAGGCAAACACAGCTGGGTTACTCTGGGTGTGAGCTGTCCTATGGCCCCCACAGCATCCTCCAGCCATGTGCAGGGCTTGCTGGGAGGTGCTGCCAGCAACACCAGCCAACACCCCTCCTCCTGTGTACATGGAGGGCAAAATCTGTCTTGGGTTCATGGTCATTAAGGCATGGTTGGTAGGGCCATGGCTTCCTTTTGGGTATATGGGACTCTTAAGCAGTAATGCCAGAACAAGGGAGTAAATTGTGTTCAGGAGCTACCTAAATATTATGCAGACTTTTAGAAACGAGATCATTCTTTTGCCAATACCCATTCAGAATTTGTGGTGGTTTAAGTCCTGCTTACTGCAGTATGTGACTAAATGACATCAGAGGCTACTATCTGCATAAATTGTAAAAGATCTACCACATTATCAATGTTACAATATATAAGGTATAGAAATGATACATATCTTCATATATATGAATATAAACCATAGAGGAAATGCATATATATGAAAAGAACAAAAAAAGAAATTATACAAGGTCTTTGTTGCATCCACTCCAAGTTCAGGAATGTCACACAGTGAGAGAGAAGACAGTAGCTACATAAACGATTTTCATAGCTTAGTTTGGAATGATTTTGTAATCAGTGAACAAACATAATGATGTTAATAGACACATAAATGTCTGTTTAAGCCCGTGGTTATTGCAATCTTTTAGGTAATCAGCTTAATCCATGATGGTTGCGAATGGAACTTGAAATGTGGTTAGATCCTAATAAGGTTATGGATTTGGCTTCCCATCTGGAAGCAAAACCAGCATGGTGCTCTCTTGAAGGCATTTGATTGAGCAAGGCTTCTGGTTTTCTGCCTATGCATACTGCTAAGCTTCCCCCCACCCCCTTGGTATGTATATTCTTCTTTAAATACCAAAAGAAATTATTTAAAGTACTTCCTATGTGAATAGTAAATCTTTTTCCAAGGAATTTAAATGGCACTTTTAAAGCACTTTTTCCATTCAGTTTCCATGACCAGATTAACTCAGACATTAAAATATACAGTGCCAAAAAAGACATAGATTCCCAAAGTAGGACTAAAGCAGAATTAGATGCCTACATATAGCATCGTGGTCTGGAAACTCTTCATTTAACTGCCATTTAAAGTAAAATATTTTTAACTCTGTAGTTACCTTAATTTTGACCTTAACATTCTCCAGATGCCTAGAATTGCAGCTCTCTCCATTCCTAACACTGCAGCTGTGTCCACAGCACTAAGTACTTGGAACTTAATTAATGTCCAAGCTTAACAGGCATCCCAAAGTGAAGCATTTCTCTTCTTTGAGGCCTTGAATGGATTTAATCAGGAGGCATTTGGAGAGCAACAGAACTGGGCACCTGACAAAAAATGTCTGAGATTGTCACTGTAAGACCTCACTGTGTTTGAAATTCAGGTCTTCTGTTCTTGACTGAATGCAGTGTTAAGCAAGACAGTCCCGCCTGCTCTCACACCCATACTTTTTTACAGTCATCAGTGGTATATCTTTTTTTTTTTTTTTCCAGATTTACACAGCCTCACCTGGAAGTGTCATTCACTCCTGCTCCAGAAGAATTTGATAGCCTTTGGTTAGGGCATATTCCTGGACAGTGGAATACATAGGGCTGAAGATCCCCAGGCAATCCCTAGGCATTTCAGACCCATGTTTCCTCTATTACTAGGATGTTCGGTAAAGGTGACAAGGTAGGAGAAACACTGAACAGACCTCTCTTGTAGCAGTTGCAATGCTCTTACAATAAGGCTGATTGGTCAATAATATTCAATGTGTCCAGTTCCATTGTCTACTTTTATTTGAGTATTTTACCACTTATGTAGTCCATGTGACAATATTGTCAAATATGGACAATTTATTGCATTGTGAACAAAGGCATATAAGAATTTTCCTGAATGTTGCACTGGAAAACAACAGAATAGAGTAAATACTGCTTGAATTCTGGAAAAATGACTCATGGTACCTACACTGGGAGGGCACCTGGGCTGTGAATGTGCATGGATTTGGACACTTCCCAGAAAATCTTCTGAGAAGCATCTTGACCTCAGCAGTTTTCATCACATGCTCAATCAGAGTGACTGCTCTCTGAGAATAAAATTCAGTACATTGCCTGTTCTGAATGCAAGTTTTAGGCATCGATTTTTCTCAGATGTCATACAAGAAAGCAAATGATTCTGGGTTTCACTAAGAGCTTCTCTTTTAAACACCTGTTTTTGTTTTTTTTTTTTAAATTAGATTTTTACGCCACTTGTCCTTTATAGTGAGACAAAACCCCTAAGCTTCTTTTGACTTGCAGTCACAGAATCATAAAATAATTTAGGTTGGAAAGGACCTCTGAAGGCTGTCTCATGCAATATCCTTCTCAAAGCTATCTTCAAAGTTAGATCAGGCTGTCCAGGACCATGTCCAGTCAAGTTCTGAATATTAACAAAGATTGAGAGTCCATTGCCTCTCTGGGAAACCTACTCACCTGCTTAACCACTCTCACTGTGAATTTTTTTTCCTTGTATTTAGCTGGCATTTTCCTTGATGCAACTTCTGATGAAAGGTATAATTCTTTTCCTGTTGATGTGCACTTTTGAGATATGTCTGGCTCCTCCTTTTTTATAACTTCCCTTTTCCCTTTATATGGTTGAAGACAACAATTAGATCCTTTCTTAGTCTTCTCTTCTCCAGAGAAGAGAGCTAAGTTAAGCAAAGTAGCTCCCTCAGGCTCTCCATAAAAGGGTTTTAGCCCCTAATCGTTAGTAGCCCTTTGCTGGACTTTCACCGTTTTGTCCTTATCTGTCAGTATCTACTGGGAAAATCAAAGCTGGACAAGGTATTCCGGGTGTGGCCTGAAGAGTGTTACATGAAGGGGAATAATCACTTCCCTGATCTGCTGGCTGGATCCTTGTTAATGCAGCCTGGTATGCAGCTGGCCTTCAATCTCCAACAGCACACTGCTGTCTCATCCTTAACATGTTGTCCATCAGGGTTCCCCAGATTCTTTTCTGCAAAGCTGCTTTCCAGCCAGATGACCCCCAGAGTGCACTGCTGCATGGGGCTGTTCCATACCAAGGGGTAGGACTTGGCATTTGTTCTTGATGAACATAATGAGCTTTTGGTCTGCCCATTTCTGCAGCCTAAGAAGATCCCTGCCTATGAAAGGCATCCCTGCCCTCCTCTGTGCATTTTGGTGTCCTCTGCATTCTGTCCCTAGGTCCAAGTGGTTCATAAAGATCTTAAAGAGTATCGCACTCCTATTAGCCCCTAAGCAAGACCAGTCACAAGTAGCAAGTAACCACTTGGACTTCAAACCACTGGTCACTACACTTTCAGTCTGATGATGCAGACAGTTTTCTATCCACCTGGTAGTCCACCCATCCACCTGATAGTCCACCCATCCAGTCTGTATCTCACCAGTTTGGCTATAAGGCTATTACTGAAAACCTGTCAAAAGCCTTCCTAAACTCCAGTTGACTGATGCCCGCTGCTCTGCCCTTGTCCACATAATCTTCTGGCTGAAGGCAATCAGGTTAGTCAGGCATGATTTGTCCTTGGGAAGTCCAGGCTGGCTGTTCCTGATCACCACCTTCTTCCTCTTGCTGTCACCTCAATGAGAGCTGGCTTTGTATTAATTTCATTAATGTTTAGAATTTGGATTGTCTCTTGAAGGCTTCAGTTAAAGATTCCCCTGTGATTAGTTTATTTCTCTGTCTCAGGCTCATCTAAGCAGGAATCAGGCCTTCTGTGTGAGAAAACTTGCAGGACACAATTGCACAGGCTGCTTTACCAGAGGGAGCTATGAGGTTTGTGAGGCTGCTAGACATTTTCTGACCAGAATGGGTTTATTTTGCTATGATGTAAATAGGATGTAAGGTGAAGGGCTTTTGAAACTCTGACCCATAAAGCCATTCACCACTTGATGTAATGCTGCAAAAGTAAAAATGGCTGAAGAAGCCCTGCCAGGGTCAGTATAATTACCAATTCAGATTCACATATATGCAAATTTGCAAGCTGCAAAGCAAAGCTTGAAGACATTTCTGAGGGAAACTCATATGAGCAATAGGACCTGAGCAGACTGAGGAAGCTCAGCTTTGTTCTGATAACTGCTGTACAAAATGCTTTTCCAACACTGGCCAGGCTGTGAACACATTAAAGATATCAGTACTGTAGATTGGCTGCAAATCAAATCATTTCATCGCTCATTACCTTTAGTAAATCACTGAGATATGTGCTAAGTAAATCTGTTGCTAGCAGTAAAAGATTTATGGGGCAGAGGGAAGAAGGCTAATAGGACTAAATCCCCCTTAGTACAACTACCCAGTATAATCTGTCATCACGGAGTGGAGGAGAAGCTGTGCAACTCCTTCCCTAATCAGCCCTGAAATCATGCCCAGACCTGTCTGGCACATATTTTTAGGCATCCCTCTTGTCTTTTGTCATGAAGAAAACAGATTATTTCTGATGATTTTTATTTCTTCATGTGGGTAATTTGTAGTCATTGATCATTTTGCTCTCTCCCTTACCAATTAAGCCTTACATTAAGAGCAGTACACACTATATTTTATATATTTGCATTGTCTCCATCTATTTGAACTTCTCACCTGCAATACACCATACTCTACAGTGGAATTCCTGGCAAAATAGAAATGCTTTACAAGTGCAAAAGTTACAAGATTTGCTGAAGTTAACAGCTGGATGCAATAACAAAGATCTAAATGTTGACTTCCCACAACTTCACATCCTTTCATCCTTCCTCTAATTTGCTGGTCCATCTGTAGATGAAAAGAATTAGAAAGTGTTGGAGGAGGAGGCACTAATCTGTTTTGACATTTTGCTATGCTATTGTATTTTGACCCTTGGCAGGTAGAAGGCAGAGCACTAGGCTTGTTGGAAAAAAAAATGCTGCAGTCTGACACAAGCTGCACACAGAAAGCTGGCAAATACTGTTACTTTACTACTAAGGAACATATGAATACATTTCTTTTTATTGTTTCTTATTATTAGGGGAGAATTCAGTGTGATAGGACATGTGAAAGTGTTGTATTTTATCTGAACGGTATGTTTTAATTCAATGTGTTTGCCATTACATATCACTATAAAACTCCATTTGATGGTATGGTCTAACAAGGTCAGCTTATGAGGGCCTGGATTTATTAAAATTATTTATACTGCCAAACACTTCGGAGATATATATTATCTTTTGATGGACTAAAGCTATGGTTTATTGATGTTTTTTATTGCCAGAAAGTCTGCAAATTCAGTACTGGATTTACAAATCCAAGAGAGGACTTTGGTATACCTGAAGCATCTAATCAAAATACCAGCTCCAGTCCCTCTCTCTGCTCAGTGGACACACGACCGTAGCAGGACCTGAGTTCACACGGTGCTTCCCTGTACAACTTGGCCCTTCCCAAAATGTCCCCAGTCCTGCTTTTGTGCCTGTGCAGGGCTTTTCCACACTGGGCAGGCTGGTGCCTAAGCCTAACAGGGATTCAAACAACAGTGTAAGGGCAGTTTTCAAACCTCCCATGGGGGCTGTGCCCCTGTGCAGAGTGAGGGACAAAATGCATGAGCCTCCAGGCTGCTAGTTTCAACATGCAGCAGGGGGTGAGGAGGCGAGTTTTGGTGCTTCCCAAGGTAGCTCCTGTAACATCCCATGGCTACTGAATGTGGCAGAGATGGATAGGGAGGGATGGGGTGGCTGTGCTGATCAGCTGGAGGTGAGAGGGATGGGCTTAAATCTCCTCAGTCTGGGAAGGCAATAGGTTTAGGCTTCCCAGTTCAACAAGTGCTGTGAGGACTCGGCTATCATGCAAAGCAGAGGTTATTTCTGACTGTCCACAGACAAACCAGCCCATCCCATTTAGTCCTTTCAATGAAAAATATCAGCACCACCCTTCACAAGAGGATTCAGGGTTGCAGCCCCTGAGCATCTGAACATGCAGCCTGTGAGAGGTGTCTCAGGCTGAGGGCAGGACGCGGCGCTGGATGTACCCCTGTGCTCAGCAGTTTCTGCTGCTAGCCCTGGCAGAGCCCCGCTCAGTGTGCAGGGCTTTGCGTCATGCTTCCAAGGCTTCCAGCTCTGCCCGTGCCCTGCAGCACCCGGGCACCTCACAGAGCTGCTGGATTTCACCTTATGGTCAATGTACTTAAAAGCTACCCCACCTATTTTTATTTTTTTTCTTTTGCTTAACTGGACAGAACCTTTATGACCTTCGGGAATCTAAATTGCTCCATCCAGTAAATTGCTGTTCGTGTGAGAACATTAAGGACTTTTAATTATAAATCAAAATTACCACAGGTTAAGAGAGAGAGTGAGGAAGCTTTGATGATTCTTCTGCCTGCTTCATACGTAGGGATAATCCTGATTCAGCAGCTAGTGGTGTCAAAGACTCATTTACATGAACTTCAATATATTAAATATCCATTCTTGTAATTTTTCCAAAGATTATCTGAGCAATGCAAGAGGTTTGGCTGGTTGTTTTTCCTCTTCTTTTTTAAAGCCGTGTTTGCTCTTTGCCTATTAAGAAGCACGTCCATTTGTTTTGGACATGTCCGCACAGAGGTACCAACAGCCTTGATTTAAGTGCTAGTCAGTCAAAACGAGGTAAAAACTTAAGACATCCCTCATAGAGGACCCGGTGTTGTAGTTATATCACAGCATTACCTGACTTGATGATAGGGTTTTTTAATATTGTGACCATGGGTATAAGTGATGAGTAACAATTACTGCAGTTGGATGGCACTCCTTGTAGCATGAATTTTAAATCTGAGAATATTAAATACTTTATGCCTCTGTTAAATTTTCCCTTGTAATGGTTTGGAACACACAAAGCAGAAG
Source organism: Pygoscelis adeliae (assembly GCF_000699105.1). Classification (NCBI taxonomy): domain Eukaryota; kingdom Metazoa; phylum Chordata; class Aves; order Sphenisciformes; family Spheniscidae; genus Pygoscelis; species Pygoscelis adeliae. The sequence goes on from NW_008825255.1 coordinate 285,288, forward strand.
ACTGTTGTCCAAATACACTTATCATAATTCTTCCAAACAGGCAGTGCTGTTGTGTTATAAAAAATGAATTATGCATTGCAAGTTTTAACTGATGTTACCCCAAAACAGAGCTATGGCACTCCAAAAACTTCAATGAATATCAAAAAGAGAAAGAGAGCATTGTCAGGTGTCAAGGAACTGCTTGGTATCACTCTTACCTTCCTTCCTGTATTTGGTGGTAAAATACAGTGTATATGGCTGCGCATGGACCACTGAATAATGCTCCTGTCCCTAACTAATGCAGCTACAGTTAGCATTGCCATTCTGTCAGCAATAGCACAGCTCTCGAAACACCTCTCTTGAGTTGTGAGATGACTTACGGATCACAGGATTATTTTTGAAGAATACAATTTTTCTCCCATTAGTCTCTTGTTTCTGACCCATGGCACCACAAGATTGGCTCTGGCTGCAGACAGACATTGTGCTATTTACAGGTAAACCTCATGCAAGTTGACAGCAATAGAGTTTTGTAGAGACAGGGGCCAGCTTAAGCAACAATGATTGAGCTACCTTACCTTATGCTAATTTACTAATGAAGACAACCACAGGCTGCAAACCCAGTGATTCTTTTCCTGACTACACAAAACAATGTCATGATTATAATTGGGGAAAGATTTTGGTTGGTTTGATCAGTGAAAAGCATGGTAGTCCTCCATGGACAGAGGTCAGGAGTGGTCCTGCTGTCCTCAATCTCCTAGGCAGCGTAAGTGGACGGTGGGGAATAGATGATAAGGGAGATGTGCTCCAAGTCCACACTCCTTATAGAAACTGGGAGAAAGGGCTGAGCCACTAACACAAATCCTGTGTGGGACAGAACGATGGGAAAGGGGAACAAGGAGGGAGACAACCAGGTTGACTGAGAGATACACACACACACACACACACACACACGAATTTGAACCCAGGATAAATGTTAGGATCTCTCAGTTTAAATTAGGAGCAAACCAAGGGTGAGTGAAAGGAAGAAGACACGATGTATTGTGGATGAAGCCATGTACTGACAGAGGTGTGGATGACTCAGCCAAGTAAATGACTCAGGTGCTGGGAACTCTGACACTGACTCTTCACCATGATCCTGGGCAAGTCCCAGCTTTTCTTTGGGTCATGTCTGACCTCTGAGTAAGCAGGTTGAACTCCCACCACAGTCAATGCAGTTGTATTTACATTTGTTGGCCTCATATTTCACAGAATGCTTCATTTTATAGATCTGCAAATGTCTGTTTTATTTGAAGAGATGTCAGAATACCAACTTCTATAAAGAATTTCAAGCTGGAAATGCCAAGTCCAGAAGGAAGTGAGAGACAATCACCCAAATAAATGTCACTATCAGAACTAACTACAGGACTTTTAATCCTGGTTAAAATCACTGATCCTGTTTTCAAATCAGTTCCCTGCTCTGAAGTGAAGTGCTTCAGGCACTCAACACCTCTGTAGATCAGACCACAAGTTCCCCTTCTGGGATGTTAACAGGTCATTAAACCCCACTCTGTAGTCTCAGATCAGCCAGCTGTTCTGCTTTAATTAGCTAGTTCCCTCGAACACTAAAGAAAATTTTCTTATATTTTTTTGGATGACTTTTCTATGTTCTGATGATAAACCACAAATTTAATTTTTTTTTTTCCAAATAACACTTTCCCTTGGGCCTCTGCATCTGTCTGGATGTCCAAGACAGCACCGATCCCAGCAGAAACCTAAATCTATGCATGACAGAGCTCACCAGTGGGACTGTACACTGAACTGATGGGGAAGTGATAGTGTTGCTATCATTCCTCTACCTCATTCCCCAAAGCCAACAGTTATTTGTGCCAGCCAGGGCATTTTCATGTAACGAATTCCCTTCTGTAACAGGGACCTAAGAGAGAAAAAAAATTCTTGGTCTCTCCAGCTCTTTACCTATCTCATATAGTTTTTGTAGATTTGGGTATTAAATTTCATTGGCAATGTTGGGCATGTTCCTGGCACATGGCTATATCTGGTGTGTGTCTGTTCAGGTGGTCATGGTGTTGCACAAAGCTGGACTAGACAACACAGGCATCCTCCAATCCTCCATCCTAAGATCTGTGATTAGCTCAAATTAGGCTTTTTTTTTTTTTTTAAAGCACATAGGGCATCCTAAATAATACAAATAAGTAAATTCCTAGCTTTCCAAGCTTAACTGAACTAGATGCAAATATTTCCAAATCCAGGGCAAGATCCCATTGGCATCTGAACTCATCTGTGTTGCATAAATAGGAGCAAACATGTTACCTTGAGAAAAGAGAGGCTAAGACAAACAAATAAAATAAAATAAAAAAATCAACTAAACTCAAACTGTAACAAGTTAGTGTGCTTTTCACAATTATCTGAACAGCCGAGCAAAATGACTGTATTCCCAGAAACTAAGTTCACATCGTTATAAGAACGCCATCACAGAAATGACTAAGTGCTATCTCAGTGTGTGAACACTACACAACAGTGATTCCCAAATTGACCATTGGGGAAAAAGGATATCAGAAAGGAGGCCACTTGGCAAAATAAGAAAGCATATAAAGCAGTGAACTGATATGCTTGAGTCAATGAAACACTGAACACAGCTGACTACCATGCCCAAGGGACGAGCAGGAGTCTGGACGGTTCTGGTGACTCATTCTGCGTATGTAGAGGGTCGACTTAGGTGGAGATCCAAGAATGTTAACGATTCCCCATCTTTTTTTAATACTAAGATTTGCTATTTTTTGTTGTCTGCTGGCTTCCTTTAGCACTGTATAAACTTTAAGTGTCAAATCCTAAAGACAACAGCAGTTCAGCTTTTACCTCTGTGAAAATTTTCTCATTCAGTAAACTTCCCAATTTACATGGACATCAGTATATGTAATGTTAACATGAACTAAAGTGTTGGACTTTCAAAGAATTTGAGTGATCACAAAGTAAAAGAGCTATTGACATTTTCATAACACTGACTTTAAAAACAAATGAGGCTTGCCTTCTTTCAAGTTTGATACAAACCTGAAATTCAGTCCAGACAGTCTCAGATTTGCAATTCTTATTTGTCTACGATGAATAAGCACTACTTCTTGGAAAGTTTCAAATAGAACAGTGTTTCTAAGATTCATAAAATAATTCATGTTTTTTTGGCAATCAACACATGAAACTTACTGGTTTTACACAGGTTATTCTGAAATCAAGAAAGACTTGGAATTTTTGGCTGACTTTTTAACTGAAATTTGCATCTGTTCAATCAGTTTCAAATTCACATCAATCAGAAAAGCAACTGGACTACTATGGAAAAAGCAGTATGTGTACTTGAGAGTTACTTGTGGGGAATAATGTGGTGCTGCATGAAATGACAATGGTAAATTTAATATTTTTTTCTTCTAAGACCACTAGTAATGAGAGCAGACTGTTTGCTCAGTACATAAACATTTTCGGGGGACATTTATCACTGCTTGCTGCATGTTGAAAATAATTTTATGCTGCAGAAAGCATATAGTTTTTGACTTACATATCAAAACTTGCCAATTCCTGAAAGAGAGAGTGAAACAGGTGAGATTTTCTGAAGTGCACAAAGTTCTGCCCTAGCTGCTCCACTGCAGCCTGCAAAAGCCCACTGACATACAGGGACAGAGAAGTAAGCCAGTGCTGAATACGTTAAAAATCTCACCCAGCTTTGCACATTTGTGATTTTGACACATTGACAGCATCCCTT
>NW_008825255.1:289034-321455 GCF_000699105.1 Pygoscelis adeliae
GTGAAGAGGTCGCCAGTATGTTACAAGTTTATTTGTGTAGGTGTTTTAAGAGGGTAAGAAATCCTGCTGGCACACACGGAAATTACTTGTTTTATTTCATCTTGTAATGTTATTCCTTAAAAATGAACTGAAAGCTGTTTTGCTCTGGCAGGACATACTTCAGGACTTGGGTTTTTTGCTGGCAATCATTGAAGACAGTGCTTCACATCTTTAGCTGCTCTGGGAGCAGTGCCTTTTACAAGTCCTTCTGCTCTCCAGATAATTAACTTAGTGGCTCAAGCGTGAATTGGAAAAAACAACAAGAACAACAAACCAATCAACCAACCAACCAACAAAATTAAAACTTTAGTGCTTGCCTAATGAAGCTCTGAAGGATTTCAGGTAGTCTGGGGGAATCATTTGAAAACCACAGTCTGAAGACAACTCTAGTAATGAAGTTCCTGGAGTGAATACATTAGTCTGAAGTAGTCTATATGCACCCTTTTTTACTGTGTTTAATTGGAAAGAACTCAGAGAATTAAAAGGGTGACATATACAGTCATGGCCTGGAGGGAGGAACACCTTGAATGCACATTGTCTTAGTCCCTGTCAAAGCACTCAGGGCATTACAGAGCAGAGCCAGTCTGCCAAAAGTTGGGGCTGAGTAAGAAGAGAAGCAGAGGGAATGGCACTTGTTTTAGGTGTAAAAGAAGTCATACAGCCCTGAAAGAGGAGGTTTGTGATTATAAAGCAAACCGCAGAAAGGTCTCCAGCAAGTCTCACCTGTAAAGCCCTGTCTCCTCCCAGGATCCCTTATCTTCTCTCCCCGAAGCCCCAGCCTGGGCTGGAGTCAGCTGCCACCAAGGATCATTTTCTGGCCTTTATCCTCTGAAGACAGGCACCACGTCTAAAGTGCCTTTGGAGAGTGGTCTCCATCCTGTCTGCCTCCTTGGATTGTACCCAGGATTTCCTTGGAGACTAATTGGCTTAGGATGAGGCCACCTCAGAAGTCATGGAAGTGATTTAACAGTATGGGGAGCACAGGCCAGTGTTTCAGGTCACTTTCTGGACCTCTTTAATTTATTAGTATAGATATCCTAGTATGTCACGTAAATAGTACAGAGCTATCTCAGAAGGTCTCTGCCAGAATAGTGAAGGGTGTCCACATAGCAGAGTTTTTACATAGAGCTCCAAACTACCAGTGCTTCCTAAGCTGAATTAATTTCTATATTAGTATTAAAGTCCAGTAATTGGGGTTTTTACATTTAAAATGTGAAACGTTATTGGAGGCTGTCCTGTGCAAATTGTTGAGTGGCCTACTGCATGCTGGGTAATTCTGAAAATTCAGGAATTTAGGAAGCAGCTCTGCTCTTCTTTTCTTTCTGAAAATGTCCGGTTTATCGCCAGGAGAACTGTGCTGAAAGTCAGGGAATTCTTGAACATCTTGGCAACAAAAGAAGCAAGTGAACAAACCACTTCTGCTTCCACTCAGCTGGCAGTGGATCTGAGCAGAAACATGAAAAAAAAAGGTGAAATACCATGTGGAAAATAAAAGGTAGAGGTTGAAAAACAGAACCTCCCTGCATTTGCTGAATTGGCCAAATAATAACTGAGCAGTGATGAAGAGTTGAAAAGTTTTAGGATTTCTTAGTTGAAACATTATTATTACTAAAGTTAGAGGCAAAATCAAGTAATCAGTGAATCAAAAATTGCAGCTAGAAAGCAGGGAAAAATCCTTCACACTGAAAATGGATTTAAATAATACAGTATTTTGAAAAAATCCAAACCCAAACAACCAATTTACATTCCATGGATTCCTGGGATGGGCAAGGTCTTTTTTTCAGTGACAGTGAAATCTAATTTTAAGATAATTTACTTGTTTATGTTACATCAAGCACTGCTCCCTCAGCATAATAAGAGCTGTTCCTCTGTGGCACATTGCTACAGAAATGGCTCAGAGCAGAAAAATACAAAGATACTTGTCACAAGCTCTATGTAAAATGATGAAGGTTATAGCAGCTGTTTGTGTACTTTGATTTTCTTCTTGTCTGGAAAAAGAAGAAAGTGAGAACTAAATTTTAACACTGTATAAATGCTGAAAGTCTTGCTGTTCAGCTCCATATTTCCTCTTGGGGCTCTACTGTGAAATTGCAGTCCAGCTTTTAAGTAACAAAGGCCCATCATCTCCTGTGGTCAGGCTAGCTCATAGGTCATACCCTGTGGATTTTGCTATTCACCTATTCAGTGTGGTTATGGATGGAAGCTGAAGTTGTTCCAATCACACACAAAAAATCTACAACAAATGTGTCCAAGTAATTTTAATTCTAGAGGTTTTGAAAGGAAATTAATTTGGGAAGTAGTGTGGGAAGGTAGAGTGGCTGCATTTTTTCAGGAAACCTGTTAATGAAAATGCCAAATTTTCTTTTGGCATTTGGTTTTAAACTTTTCCTGCCTTCTCCTTTGCTTTTTCTCTTCTTTCCCTTCCCTTTTCCTCCTTCCTCTCCTCTCCTCTCCTGAAAGAATAGAAGGGATGGAGAAAGAGAAAGCCAGTAAGAATTGGCAGAAGGAGGAAAGATGTCTACCTGGAACAAACTGGACCTGTTGACTGAATATTTTCAGCGGATCACTCCAGAGTGTGTTTCAGTTCTGATTAATTGCACAGTGAAAATTTCAGCTTTGTAAAAGACCTGCATGTTCCTGTGAATGCCCATAAGATATGCTGTTCTAGTGTGGTCAGTTTTGGAAAATCAGATTGCTTGTAGTGTGACAGAGCTTTCCCCTTGCAATGTCTGTTTCTCTTTTTTTAATGTGGATTTTTTAAAATCTCTGTTTTCGGGAGAGGAAATACATTTCAGTATTCAAAAGGACAGGTAGTAGTCAGACACACACAACCTTTTGTTTTGTAACACCTCTTAAAGACCAGGCTCCTTCATGCCAGAAAACAGACTGTGAACTTCTTTGTTCTCATTCTTGATACTGAGCTTTTTTTGGCTTGAGTTTATTTTAGGGCTATTGATGGTCAATATTCTACCATTTATGATGCCAGCAAGATACGTCATTTATTTGTATGATACTTTGTATTATTTGGCTTGATAATTTATTAGTCAGCTTACTGTAGGCTTCAGTATTATCTAAGTGCCATAAAGTTTAATTTGGTGCCATTTCCTGTACACTTTCTCATGCATGTTTATGAAAGGAAGTTCCATCTTTTCATAAATGCAGAAACATCCCCTGACCAGTTAAACATGACATAAAGCTGCAGGTAAGCAGACTGCAGACTCAGAAATTATAATTTCCTACTGTTTTAACCCTTATGTGCTTCCATAAATTACTTTGGCTCTTCTCTTTTGCTTACTAGAAGATAAAAATGATCATATGGTAGATTAGCCAAACAAAAAACCACAAAATTACTTTACAACCATGACTGTGACATATTATAGTTGCAGTATAAAGCAGGAGCTTCTCTACTGAATTCAGTGACAGTGGAATAAAACAGCAAAATGGAGGCACAGGAATCTTCATTGACTTGCACAGTGAAAACTGTGTAAAATCAGTGTAAAACAGATTTGATAAAGGATTTGTTAATGGCTACATGTTCTACCACATGTGGAGCAGCAGGCTGTCATGTTTGAAAAAAGCAGCAATTATCAAGGATGCTTTAGATTCTAAATGGAGCAAAATCTGCCTACGTTGTCACTTGAATACATTTGGCTTTCCAAAGGTACCTGGGATAGCAGTGAGATCAAGAGCCTCTCAGGTGAGCAGAGAGATTTTGTCTCACAGATGGAAATAAAGTCTGTGTAGGAGAGGCAGTGGTTAGAGTGAGGTGGTTAGAAATGGCTAGATAGGAGTAACTGAGTCAGTGTGCCCACTCTCCACTGTAAATTAACCTCTAAACCAGGAAAAATCCTCTTCACATATTTTACATGTCTGACAGACTCATGAGTCTGTGCTGCATCCAGCCAGTAAGGCAGCTTTACGGCTTCCTCCACTCCTGTTGTCACAGCTACATGGCTGTCCGTCGTGCTGCTGCCAAACAAAACAAATCTAATTTATCTTCTTTGTGGTTAATGGAAATACCTTCTCACATTAGGGTTTTGGGAGGTCAGCCGTCCAGTGAGAGCGAGCAGTCCTTTTGACCCTACCACCTCTGGTATGACCCTGGCTGCCCCTCCACTGCCATTGTTATTCCTGATTTCTCAAAGGAGCAATAGGCAACTTGAAAAACAGTCTGTTGGCTTCGAGCTTGTTGGGATGAGACAAGGTGAAGGAGCATGTTCACCAGGGCTGCAGAGGACTGCCAAGGACTTCCAGGTATCTCACTGACAGCGTAAAACTCTATTCATGGGCAATAAGCCTGTGGCTTAGATAATGTATCAGGCCTTTTCCTGCTAACCATCCTCAGCACTGCTCACTTCAGGTCTGGAGGATGATCACTTTGCAGTAACACCATGTTCATTGACTCATTTCCATGCAATGCTCAGGGAATTCCTCAAGAAAATAACCATTTCATGGTCAGTGTGGGAATCTGCTGTGAGTCCTTTGGTCTGGAAGTACACGTGTTGCTTAAAACTGACAAAAGCAGTATTGAAAGAAAAAAGCGGAGTTAAAATTATTAGTTGTCATACTCCATTAGGCACAGAAGACTCATGTTTGCAGCGATTCTCACCACTCACGTCTCTTAACCTGGCATGGTGTGTGGGATGAGAAGAAATTATGTGCTTAGGTTACAGGAGGTTGCTGAAAGTGCTTCTATGTGCCTTTAAGTTCATTCAGCCAGAAAATAAATAGGATTTAACCTACTGAAGAACAATGTTTGATAGCTTCTCTGATGTGTGGCAGCAAAATAAAGATTGATTGTTTTCACTGCATTTTTAAAACAAATATCTGTGACTTGGGGAGAAAAAAAACCCCAGCAGTCCAAAATGATAGATTATGGATATTTTGTAACATTTTGAAGAATCTCTCCTAATCTCAGTGGTTATTTAATATTTATAGAGCCGTGAGTGAGCTGATCTTGTGCTGGAAATAGTCCTGCTTAGAGGAGGAGGTTGGACTAAATGTTCTTCAGAGCTCCCTGCCAACAAACATTTCTATGACTGTGACTTTTTGCTCTCCCAAAGCAGCTCAGAGCTGTGCCTCACCGTCACACCGGTTGTGCCAGCTTTCCTGGCTGTGAAGAGAAAATCAAACATATACTCCCCTACCCTACAGGGGCATGGGGTGGAGGAGTATATTTACACAGTGGTATAAAAATGTAAACTAGGTGTCACAGGAGTATTGCTGAGTAACAGCCTTTGCATTTTGGAGAGGCTGTGTATGAGGAAAATCATTCTTCCCTTTCTTGCTCTGTACGGGGCCCTAAGATAAATATGGTTGAATTATTTATTTGTTTGGACAAAAAGTGGTTTGCAACTTGAGAAGCTGCTCGGGCACTTCTTTCCAGCTGTCCTAAGGCCAACCAGCAGATTAAATGAAATAAAGTGGAAGGGATCCTGCTGTGAAATGCAGGTCTGGGAGTGAAAAGAGATCCAATTTTAAAGCAAGGTCTGCCACACACCCACTTTGGGTTTTGGTGAGCTCCTTCAGGCTTTCTTTCCACCTGTGTTAGGAGCAGACTGTGGAACACAAGGAATGTTTAAATAGCATTGATAGTGTGATATGTCTTCAAAGATTACTCAAGACTACTTAGAGCAAACAGAATTCAAGTGTTTCTATTCCCATGGGGCCTCTGTTAGGAGGAGGTGCCCTGGGTGATTTCAAGGGGACCGTGAAAACCAGAGCCATGCTGCTCGGCTGAGTTACCTCACCACACTCATCTCAGCTCTCTGACTCAGGTGGCTTTTAAGGGTGGGTGCAGACTAGAGCTACACTGGAAGCCCAAGAGCAGGAATATGATGCCGAAAAGTGTTTTTCCAAGTTTTCGAAACCGTGGACCTTGTTTACAGAGCTTTGAGGACCTCAGAGTCTGGTTCCCCCCATAGTTTTTCAAAGTAAATAAATAGGTCTTTGGGCTAACATACACTGTTGTCCCATTTATATTATCATTTGCAGATGCATGTTTCCCCATGTCCACAACTCCACATGAAGGATACGAGGTTTGGCTCTGCAGGAGACTTCTAGACAAGGCAATGGGATAAGACAGGTGTTTTTTTGAGAGCAATTCTCATTGTTTCCAACAAGGAAATGAAATGAACATTCAGTGGAGGAAAGTTTAGTACTAGGTATGAGGAAACATTGTTCTAATAAATTCCAACCTTTAAATCCTCCTTGACTCTGCCATTTCTCATGATAGTTGTTTATTGCTTTTTAGACAAAAGGGCAAGCTCATGCCATAAATACGTTCCTGGAGTGTTCTCAGCTATAAGCAAGTTTCTCAGCCTAATTCTGTTCTTGTTCTCTCCTAAAGCAAGGTCAACCACAAGGATGATTATTCCTCTGCACTAAGATTTTCTGAGTAAATGTCTACATTTCTACCTGGATTGTTTTTTGCTAGAAGGGCAGAACATCAGCTTCACATACAGAATGACTATAGCAATCTCTCCTTTCATTTCACTCTCCTTATTCTCATTGATTTATATTGCAGCAGCACCCACAGGCCTTAACTGGGGAGAAGTCTCCATGGCACTAGACAGCGTACAAACACAGAGGAAGATACTGAAGAGCTTGCAATCAAATAAAGCAATATTATGGTGCCTTTTCTTTAGCTACAGGAGAAGACACTAAGGACCCAATTAGATTAAGATCATGCTTAGCCCAAATCTACGAGATTACATTTGCAGTCTCTTCCTGACACTATCTCTCAGAGAGCACTTGCATTAAATAAACCGCATTATGGATTATGAGACAATATCAACTATGTTAATTCAAGTGAAAAAAAAATCAATATGAGAACTAAACAAAACATTGTGTTTGTCTCTACCTTTTGATAAATCCAGTTATTTGCTTAATCTTTTCCGGGTGTGAAGGTTTTTTGTTCATCGCAGGTTTTCCTCACGTAGACATTCTTTCAGAAAAAATAAAGTGAACTGGGATGAGCTGAAATGAGGTAGGCCTGTTCTTGGTTCTGATGATGCAGAAACCATAGTGAATATTTTCAGAGTTATATGACTACTATTTTGGCTATATGTGCATCTGACCTAGTATCAACATCATGAAAGCAATCCTAATGATGCATTTTGAACATGTCTTATGATCAAAACAGGTTAACGGGATGCAGGACTAGCTGCTCTAGACATCTGTGAGGAAGGACACACTCTATCCTGCAATTCACAGTAAACTTGCCTTTGAAGAAAGTATCGTAAAATCAGGGATGCATGTTTTTGGCACACTTCACCTATTAAGCATGGCATTGTATAAATAATGATCATTGGATATGGAGGAAAATGAATTAGCTATTTTATCCCAGAGGTCCCAATAACAAAGAAAAACCTGTTCTGTGTAAGCCAAGTAAAAGATGTGCCATACAGGCATTTTTATTATACACATCCAGTAAAACATAAAAAATACACAGAAAGCTAAGTGTTAGCAAAACAGAAAATGCCCTGAAGAATCAGTTAAATACATTCCTGGTTACCAGTAAGGACTTTGTAATTTGTCTTCATAAACATTCAAGGTGTTAGCAAAATTTTATGTCAATTAGGAAGAAACAAGTTAAGGGAGATGTAAAGATACATTCTGAACTTAATATGTGGTAATTAATAAGGCAAGAAAACTATGTGGCAAAAAATTAGGAGAACCAAGAAAGAACAAATTCTGCTTTTCCCTAATCCTTCCCAAATGAAACCTGAGGCTTTCAGTTTTCTGTTAAATTGCCAGAACTGGGAATAAGGGAACAGCGGTATAAAAGGTCTTTGCTTCATTTGTTGTTAAGGATTTTAATTAAGCTGTAGCTTTTAATTTCTTGCTGGGACATTTAGAGACCCACCCTGTGCACAACCAGTGATCTTCAGGGGTGATGGAGAGCCAACAGAGACACATCCTACTTGCCCCTGACTCTCTGTTCCTCTCTGCAGCCTCAACAGCTGTCTGTCTGTGTCAGATCTTCAGCTGCTCGTGCAACCCTAACTGCCACACGTGCAATAGTTGCACAAGCAGAATGGCCACAGCTGTTACAGTCAGGAGCAGAAATACTTTTGACAGCAACATTGAAGAGACCTGCCTAATGTTCCCATCCCTGTCAATGATGACACAAGCTATGTGAACAATTGCAACCCTATGAATAGGACCTTCAAGACCTTCAGAAAATTTGTCATTGCTCCTGTGCGAGACAGATACGATCATCTGCTCCAGCTGGATGCACATAAATCAATAGAATTCCCCCAGGGTCCTAAAAGAGCTGGATGATGTCATCATGGGACTTCCCTCCATTTTTTTCAATGGTCTTGGAAGTCTGGAGAGGTCCCCGTTGACTGGAAGCTGGCACACGTCCCGGTTTTCAAGAAGGATAAGAAGGAAGACCCTGGTAATTTACACACCTGTCAGTCTCACTTCAGTGCCTGGTAAAATTATGGAGAAGGTTATTCTAGGAGTTACTGAAAAACACTTGAGAGACAACACAATCATTGGTCATAGCCATCACAGGTTCATGAGGGGAAAGTCCTGCTTAAAAAACTTAATTTCCTTTTATGACAAGGTCACCCATCTAGTTGACCAAGGGAAGCCAGTAGATGTGATGTTTTTGGATTTTAGCAAAGCTTTTGATACTGCCCTCATGGCAGTCCACACCTTCCTCATGGAGGGCAGTGGAGGGGGAGGTGCTGATCTCCTCTCTCTGGTGACCAGCGGCAGGACACGAGGAAATGGAATGAAGCTGCATCAGGGGAAGTTCAGGTTGGACATTAGGAAAAGGTTCTTCACTGAGAGGGTGGTCGGTCACTGGAACAGGCTCCCCAGGGAAGTGGTCGCGGCACCAAGCCTGCCAGAGTTCGAGGAGCATCTGCACAATGCTCTTAGTCATGTGGTTTAGTTTTAGGTAGTCTTGCGAGGAGCAGGGAGCTGGACTTGATGATCCTCATGGGTCCCTTCCAACTCTAGGTATTCCGTGATTCTATGATTTTATCTTTCAGTTTGGGAGGCTTGCAGCCCAGTGCTGCCTGCAAGAGGTGCTCAGGGGGCAGTGATGGGCACAAGACAGATCAGAGGAGGAAATCCTTCCCTGACACCCAGAGAACAGACCCCCTGCAGTTTCAGTCTGAAAGACAGGGGGATGGCTGTCTTGGTCTCTGCCCTGTCCTGTCCTCTTCTCCTAAGCCTAGTCCCACTTGGGAGCAGGCTGCTTGCAGACCCTCCTGTGAACACTTCAGACAGCAAAAGGCAGGTGAGGCAGGTGGAGGGAGAAGCAGCCTGTTCTTGCAAAGAAGAGGACAGAGCAGGACTGATGTGGTAGCAGGATCCTGACAGCCATGCTGGGGAAAGGAGGTACTATGGGATCTCTACCTTCCTCTAGACAATAGCATCAAGGTCTGGTGACCTTGAGAATATCTGCCCCTGTGTTACCTCGACCCCCACATGGTGCTCAGCACAGATACCTCTCACACTGCCTCCTTGCAGATCTGCTGGTGCCCCCTGAGCTTCCTCCAGCCTTCCATAGCGTTCGTAGCTGCTGTCACTGCTGCCCATATTGGAGAAATACAAGGGACAAAGGGAAGCATGGCTGGGGAGGTGAAGAGGTGAGGGTATAACATGAGTGGGAATGGGCTACAGGTTGCACTGCTGAAGCAGGGGAACATGGGGCCCAAATATTTTGTTCCTTGGCCAAAGAAAGCTCTTGGCTGTAATGAGTTGTCTAGATATGTGCTATGAGGCTGAAGGGGGAAACTAGCTCCTAAAATGCCCTACTAGACTTGTGTATGTCCTACTCCTACCGTTCCCTCAATGTCCTATTTCCAAATGTCCTATCTCCCTGCCCACAGAGAGCATGTTGAACTATAACTCACAGAATTGTCACAGATATCTCTGCCTTCGGATGCTAAGACCATGTTTGGAGAAGAGTAGGGCTACTTTACTTTAGGTTTCTGTGTGTAGCTATCTAACAGCTGTTTTAGATCTTGTTTTCATGATGGCCCTCACTGGAATTTTTGGAGTGACATGAGTCAGCAAATACTGCTTTTTCTCTTGTATACACAAATAAATAAAGCAATATCACGTTTCACCAGGGAGTGAACTTTCTGCTAAAGTCAGTAACACCTCTGAATCTGTTACAGTTTTGTTACCAGCTTCACTTCTGAGACAGCTCTTTAAAAAGGCATACAAGAAAAGACAGAATGATGTTGTCAGTCAGATTGCACTGGTGTCAGAAGCAATACTCTCATTAGATTTTTTTTTCATAATTTTATTCTTCAGTTCAAGGTTTGCTTTTTAAATAGAAATTATTTGCACACTCAGGAGGATGTTAACATCCTACGTGTCTTGGTATAATGTCAAAGTGCCTGGCTGATTAATTGTGGAAGAGTCAGGTCAAAGCTAATCAGTAGGCAACAAAGAATTTCATTCATTTGCAGGAAAATGTCGCAGTAAGGTTTAATTAAACAGGAAGTCAATGAATAGCTGCTAATTCCCCCACTCCAATCTTTTTCAGTGTTTGTCTGCAAACCTAATGTTTAGCTGCTATAGACATTATAGGTCTAAAAAACATATTGTGAATTGTGATGTGAATCACAAAAATATAGGAGACTTCAGGGATAGGATGTATATTCATCATGTATGTCTGTATATGTGCTGTGAATATACAACCGATTGAATGATTAGGTGTAAGGTAGTCATTACGATCCTGATCTTCTGTGTGTTGGGCATCCTAACCTAAGCTCAATATGGAAACTAGAAGCCAAATTCAAACCAGGCCATAAGTACCCCTGGTGTAGGTACAGAGTTCTTGGTGTACAATCTAAGGTCCCAGATTCAACACCTGGTGTTTACAGCAAGAACGAGTTGCCTCAGGACAGCAATATAAAAATCTGTGCATTGACTAGGTAGCTGCCCAGAGCTGGCCAGCAGGAAAAGCTGAGGATGTGGCTGTGCTGGATCACCCCACCTTTCTGGTGATAAACACCTTGGCTATACAGTCCAAGGTCTTGCTCCGTGTGGGATGCAGACCATAGCATTATCTTCTGAGGAAACACCTACAGCTATTCTTTGAAAGCACTAAAGCAGGCCAGAAACATGTACACCGATCTTTTCTATTACAGGAGACTGCCTGGGGTATCCATTCTGTTAGTGGACCCAAAGGGCTCAAGCCTGCTCTCCTGCTCTTGAGAAGGATGGTCTACAGCAGTCTGCGAGGTTGCCTTGGACAGGGAATTTTCTATACCTCTGCTGGTGCTTGTTGTGCTGCTGAGTGAACGGCTCAAGGTGTCTGGAACGGAATATTCACAAGGAACCCAGGGATCCTCTGTGGGGACATGCTGAATTCTACAGGAGCCTAAACTAACTCAGAAAATATTTTGGTTTTAAATAGAGGGCTACAAGTAGGTGCTGGTGCTCATTTTCGGGTACCCCTTATGCATTACAGCTACTGTCTTCTGCATGTAAAGTGTACATGTAAAAAGCAGCATCCAGGGTTCCCCCTTCTCAGATGAATGCCTCAGGTGTCTGAATTACCCTTCTTTTGGCTTTTTCTTTCTGTGACCTATTATCAGCAGCTCTTACCTTATTGATTGTATTGCCCCTAGGGGACGCCATTCTCAGACACTGAATTGTCCTTGCAAACTTATCTTGGCTCCATGAACCCAGTGTACTAGTCTGGAGTCCACCTGAGGGGCAGGGGGAAACCATTTAGAACTGTCTGTGAAAGCAAAATTAAAATATCCATTTAGTTTTGGCTGAAGCTGCCAAATTTGAGACAAATTCATTAATAATTCTGCTCTACTCAAAACTGCACATTCTCATAAGTAAAATGTTCTTTTGACCATGTTCCACTGTTTGTTTTTTCCCTGGCAAACCCATGGAAATGAATAAGATTGGTTCTGAAGTATGATGCTTACAGCCTAAAGCAGAACAAAACACCCACTGTAACTTATCCTCTAGAGATTTTTGGAAGGGAGGGAAGATGAAATGGGAGGAAGGTGGTGAAGATCCTGCCAATCAGTTGACATCTGATAGAAATGGAGATTAAATGTTAAGAATCAATGGGCAATGTTGTAACATGTTTATTTTACATGTTGACATTATGGGGTTTTGGTTAAAAAAGAGATGTACCATAAATTGGATAGATGTTTCTAGTTGTAATAGTATATAGAAAACTGGACCAGTATCACCATTGTATAGTGTATCACGCTAATACAAAGCAATAGCTTCTAGCACAGGGATGCAGAAGAAAATAGCCTAGAAAGAGAAAAAATACATGACTCTCTCTTGTAAGGTCTGAAGTACAAAAATCTTTCTAAGAGTCTCATGAGGACAAAGATTAGGAAGAATTTAGTTAAGGTCCTGTGTGCAATAAAGTGTCTTGGTTCACAATGTTAAATTCTTTCTAAGTGCTAAAATAACAGAATCTGTGAGGAAAGCTGGAACAGTTTGTCAGAGCTGCCAATGGAGCAAAGAGCAGCTGGCAGGAGGGGAGCATCTACCAGAGCACACGCTGCTTGCATGCTAAGAATGGCAGCATCAGGAACTGGTAATCCTGGCAAAGGATTACAGGCTAATATAAAAATTCTGGATGATTATAACTAGGGCCCTTGACTCTGGGTGATCAAAGGCAAACAATTTTTGCTATGTTTGAGGCTTAAAAAAGGGGAAAAGATTCTGATAATTTTGATACAACCCCAAACTTACCTTTCCATATTCAGGTTTATTTAAAATTCAAAATGGGTCTGCTGAAATAGCAGTGATCTGTGAAGGAATCAGGTCTGAGTTTTGCCAAGAAGCTTGTATTCATTAAAGATCTTACAGTGGAAGACTCAGCTCCACATCTCTACCTTTTGGCATTTTTCAGTAAATAAACTTTGATAGTAAAAATTAGTCGAGGTGCTAGGAAAATTTAAAAAAGTAATGAATGAATGAATACAAAATTACTCTATTTGAATGGTTGTGGTCATTTTCCCAAACTGCTCTACTGTAGCAATTCTTGTAGATATGAATCATCTTCGTACATGGGCACAAACTTAATTTAAAAATGCATTTTTAAAAACACAAGAGCATCCAGCTATTCAGAAAGCACTGTGAAGCAATGAAAAAGCCAACAGTATCTGCCAGCTATGGGATTCCTCACTACCATCTTCAGCTACTTTTACTATGAAAGTGTCAGTAATCTAAGGGGACACTCAAACAGAGAAATCAACACTATAGAGTTAAGTATGTTTCATGGACTGTTCCCAAGCAAAGATTTTTAATCCTTCTCTACATATAGAAATCTGGAAAAGATAACTCTATATGGTCACATAGTAGCAAAAAATAGGACCAAGTCCACTGAAAAAGGGAGCAAGTTAAGGGACAGTAAATACCTGCCCCTTGTATTTACTAGTCTTAAAATAGTTTCTTACATCAACCCTTAAGCAACTGAGAAATAGGCAAACACAACAGTCCGCAAATACAACATATACACAAAGACTCAGATATAACTCAGAGCATAGGTATGTTTTGTTTGTTTACAATAGGTCTATAGCATCACTTTCCTGACAAGACCAGTGAGGACTTTGTAGAGGTGTTGGTAAGGATAGAAATGAAGAAAATGTGGTTATCCTGCATGCAAGGTGTAGGTTTCCAGAGGCTGAATATGCTGGTGATAATTGAGGAAGCAATCTGACTGCTTTTTTTTTTTTTTTACAAATTAATTAATTTGAAAATTAGTGCTTTTAAATGACACGGGGACCTTTGTTTCTACCTCAGTGGTATGGAGATGCAAAAAACAGCTGTTGAGACCCAACACATGCAGAGGTTGGGCATGTCCACCAGAGGAAGAGCATCAGCTGGCACACCTCTTCTACAAGAAGAGATTCACCAAGACCAAGGAGCAGTTTGGGGAAATTTGCACAGAATCTGCCTCTCTTGTCACCCTTCTAGAAAAGACAGCTGAAATCCTTATGATCATTAACATACTACCTTTTTCTGGGAATTTCCCTCTTTCATTATCATTTATACCCTTCCCTTGGTCTAGATTACCCCACTCCGGCTTTGCAGCATTCATTCATAGATTCTTCCAATGGAAAACCCATCATTAACCCCCAAATTATTAAGCCATTTCTTCTCCAGGAACTGAACAATCCCTTCTATTATATTTCTAAAACCCCTGAAATCCTGTAACTAAATTGTTAACTTTGAGGTACAGCAGCTGAATTTTACTACCACACCACAAATTTCAGGATAACAATCCCCAAGTCTTTTGAGAGGGATGCCTGCCTAGTGAAGTCACTTGAGATCACTGCCAGAACAAGAAGTGAGAGCAGCTTGTGCAAATGTGTCCTCGCTTGTGAAATATCCCCTCTGCCCTTCAGACCCCAGTTCTGCTACAGCACATGGAGCTTCAGTGCCTGGCTGGAAACACATCAGGAATCCCATCAGCTACAAAAGCTTGCTTTAGTGTAAAAGTGAGGGCAACCTGCACTTAGGAGAGACAGAGATCTTTAGCCAGTGTAAAGCATTCAATGGCTCCATATGGAATTGCTTTCAATCAAAATTTGGCACATGATCTTTTTAACTTTCAAGAAAAAATAACAGGGAAAAAGGCCCAATGGAACTAAAAAAATTATAGAGACATTGAATAATAAATGAGAAGGGAGAAGTTGTAAAAGAGGAAAACTAAATTCTAGATATTTTGCCAATGGTGACTTCCCTTCCCCTCCCTGTCCTCTGCTCCCCACACACAGGCTCAAACACCCTCCTCTCCGCTTTCCCCAGGAGGGGGACAGATTTTGCAACACTTCTGTACTGTGGTGAGCTCTTACTGACACAAACAGTCCCACTAACATCTCACAAATACAAAGGAACTTTACATAATCAAGGGAGCAGGAGAGGCAAATCAGTTGAGCTAACATATGTTTGGGACCATCGTATTTCTTTCCTCTGAGTGCATGTGTACTCCATTTGCCAACTGGCCCGTGTTCACCTTGTTTCTGAACAATTTTCTGAACAGGAGTTTGATGGCTCTCTGGACTTTGTATCTCCATAGGTGACTCCAAGTTTCTGTAGGTAAAGTGCCACCTGACACAACTGATGTGATGAGAGTCACTAGACAATCTGTAGAATACGGGTTTAAAGCTTTTGGGGATTTTGACCCAGAGACCTGGCAAAACTCATCATATACAAACAGAAAAAAATGCCCCTTTTTTCCTCTGATCCATGTAGGCACATGATGTAATGCAATCAAAGATCTGCAGTGACCACAAGATCAGATGAACACTGTCACTTTGGTAACGAATTTAAGGAAGCTTCCCAGTAAAAAACAAGCCCAAACCAAATGAAATCATCGAAGAGGCACTTCATGATTTTCTGTTAGCTGGTAACTCCTATTCATAAACAAAGAAACAAGTAAATGGATTGAACAGCCTATTAACCTGCTAAATTCCCAGAAATTTGAAGAAGTATATCTGTAGCTGCTGATAATAACATTATTCACAAATATTTATTGTTTTAAAATTAAGTTTATTCAGCTAAGCATTAACTTTGTGATATAATGGTTTATGTATTTTCTCCAGTTTCTGGGCAACACATTTTCCCAAGGGTACCCTGTTTAAGAAGGGGCTGTGTAATAAACAGCTATGACTTCCCCAAACTATTTCTCAAAAATTTGAGTAGTGAAATTTACTCAAAGTTTGCTATAAGAAAGGCAATGCAAAGAAAAAGTCATGTAGCCTAAGCCATTTTGTTTCCTAATCATTTAGTGAAGTGAATTTTTTTTTCATTATGAACGAAGTTGGAAACTATCACATGCTCTTCCCAGACGTATAATAACTCTCTCCTGCCAGAAAGCCCTAGCAGTTTAGCTCATGAGAACCTACAGAGGGATTTCCAGAGGCTTAAAGATTCAGTTTTCCCCAATAAGCTCAATAAAGTCTCTCCCAAATTCTCTGAATTCTACAAATAGATAAAACCAATGTGCTAATCTCATCATCCTCAATCCCCCAAAGATTTTTGATATTTCCTGTATTTTACTGGACTGGAAATATTGTCACAGAAGCTTCCATCAGAGTTTTCAACCACATCTATGCCCAGCTCTTGCTGCAACTACGAAATGTAGGATAGCAAAGTGACATTTTCCTCATTTTGGAAATTATTCGCTCTAATACTTGCCTTCCTCAAAACCCAAAATAGATTTTGTTCAGACTCATGTAAAAGACTGGACTGAAGTTTTGGAAAGCTCTTAGCCAAAACTGAGCTCTACCTTGTCCCTTTGCAGCTGAATGAAGGTAACTCAGGCCAGGGAAAGACTGGTGTACGCTGCTCAGTGACAGATGTGGGCGGCAGCTGGGGCCACTGTTTGCACACAGTGCAGGGGGATGTCCTCTCCTCTGGCCAGGATGCTTCACAGCATGGGAACTTGGCTCCTCAGGACACCGTAGAGAGGACAATCTCTTCCTGAAATGCAGTAGCTTGGAAGTGTGAAGACATTTCTTTCAAAATGTCCTGGTTTCGGTTGGGATAGAGTTAATTTTCTTCCTAGTAGCTGGCACAGTGCTGTGTTTTGGATTTAGTATGAGAACAATGTTGATAACACACCAATGTTTTAGTTGTTGCTAAGTAGTGCTTACACTCGTCAAGGACTTTTCAGCTTCCCATGTTCTACCGACTGAGAAGGCTGGAGGTGCACAAGAAGCTGGGAGGGGGCACAGCCAGGACAACTGACCCAAACTGGCCAAAGGGACATTCCATACCATATGGCATCACGCTCAGTATATAAACTGGGGGAAAGCTGGCTGTGGGGGCTGCTGCTCGGGGACTGGCTGGGAATCGGTTGGTGGGTGGTGAGCAACTGCATTGTGCATCACTTGCTTTGTATATTATTATTATTATATTATATTTCAATTATTAAACTGTTTTTATCTCAATGCATGAGTTTTCTCACTTCTACTCTTCCAATTCTCTCCCCCATCCCACCGGGGGTGGGTGGGTGTGGGGAGTGAGCAAGTGGCTGTGTGGTGCTCAGTTGCCGACTGAGGTTAAACCATGCCACAAAATCAGGACCCCACTTCTCCTTGTTTCATCAATTTATCACTATCAGAATAATATGGTTATGTCTTTAGCTCTGCAGCTGGAGATGTACTTGATGATACCCACAAAGTAGGTGGTTGGGATAAGACTTCTTTCCAGGGATTAAAAGCAACCACATGAAAATCCTTTATCCCAAAGTAACCCCTCCTAGCCTTAATTTCTGTCCCCTTCAAGTCAGAGATTTCCAAAATAATTTTTTTTAAATACTATTAAACAGTTTTTGTTACATCTGCACATAATTATGTTTTTAAAGCTGCAGGATTCAATCCTTGGTTTCTCTGTTAAAGATACAGAAGGTCTGTTTTTAATTTCCTTGCTGCATCTAGTACCTTATAGACATGAATCACATCTTTCACCACTTGCCATGTAATTGGAAGAGGATATGCTACATCCTCATCCATCTTTGTCGCATGATGCTAATATAACTTGCATTATGCAAATGCAAAGAAAACCATGGCAGGGTACAACACTGGCAAGAACCAGTCATTCTACATCAAAGAGTTGATTCATAAATTTCGGATCCAAATAATTCAATTTCTTTTGCTCTAGTTCATCCACTCCAAAGAGATAAAAGCAGTCCTTTAGGCTGACTGTAAGTATCAGAAGCAACAGAAGAAACAGTTTTTCAGCCTGCTTCAGTGGTCACAAAAGGATGTGGATTGTTCCACAGAAATTAAAAAACTGATAACTAGTGACTGTGATCTACAAAAAGTCTAAGCCTTAAGGGATTCATCTTGCGGTTCTTATACACCCGATGTACTTCTGTATGGGGAACCAGTGTTAAGTGCATAGGCCGCATCTACACAGAGATACCTGTATCCGGCCAGGGTAATCATGGAGGCTTTCTTGAAAAACTTCACTTAATTCAGGTTACATATAGATCTCAGTTGCCCTTACAGCAAGAGATGCTGATTCTCTTTGTAGATGAAGCCATGGTCACTTCATTGTGCTGCAATGTTGCTGAAAGGGTAGACGATACACATGGAAGTGCTAAAATACTGCTGCAGTCCTTCTAGGACAGTCTGCAATCCTGCACCTGCTCATCCTGACCACCCAAGCCAGGGAGCTGCAGGGTCACAGCCAGCCTCACACTATTCTCCTTCTCTGACATTTTGAACCATCAACCCTTTGCTCACTATGGCACATCCTCAAGGGGAGTGAGAGGTAACAAATACTCCTCCCCGACCAGTGTTCAACATCCCTCCTGGGGATGCAGGCCATGGGTTTCAGTTCCCATAGACCAAGACCAGAGCTAAAGCTGGATCTTCCCCACTGCAAAATGAAGGCTCTGAGGCTTTGCTCTGTTATAAAATGCTAAAGACACTGTGACTGTTTTTTTAAATGAGCCCTTTTTTGGGTTTTAGAGCAAAGGTACTGCCCTGGGAACAGATTCCTGGCTCATGATCTGAGGTAATCAGAGCTCCTGGCCTGGCCTGGAGGTGCTCTCAGCAGCCAGAGGCCTGCATATGTTGGTAGAAAACCAGAGGGCCCTGGCCTCTAGGTCTGGGGTTTAGCTTTAGAGAAAAAAAGGCCTAAAGGTTCAGGACTGCAACATGTATTTGAACCTAAGGGCTTTAGTTACTGTAGCTAAAGAAATTCACAATCATTATTTTCTAGCAGACTTCACATGGAAATCAGTGTTGCATTCTGAGCCTATATCAACAGACAGTCCCTTCCCACTTCCTGTACTTTTTTCTGTTGATAAAACCACTTTTGAAAGCACATTTGGACGTGTAACCCTAGAATACACGAGTGTAATACTGTTTCAGAAGACTGGCTTAAGTATCAGTGCCGACAATCTCCGATTCCCTTAAATTTGGCCCTGTAAAATTCTGAAGAAAAGTATGGGTTTTTTTTGTTTGGGATCATTTAAAGTCTTTTGCTTTAAACAATGCTTAAGCCAAGAAACTGCTGCAACAGGAAGCTGAAAACTTCGGGGACGTGTCTCATTATTTGTTGTGATGCCTTACTGTAAATAATTAACATATTTTAATGGCTTAAAAAGAATGCAAAAGCATCACTTTTCATTCATCTATAATAAAAAAGGAGGAGGAGGAGTGAGCTGACAGGAGGATATGAGATAGTATGAATTAAAGTTAATAAATAATGCCTACAGTGTTAGTCATCAGTTTTGCCTTGCACATCCCATATGCTGCACACTGCAGTGTCTTGTAACTATTTTGAAATGGGCTTGTTTTGTGTGGAAAAAACCATGGATCATATTCAAGCAGATATTCAGAAGAACTCACTTCAGATGGGAGTTAAATAGTGGAAAATAAATTTAAACATTATTTTCTCTCACAGTTTCTTTTTCTATTTTTATTTAATGTGATATGATTCATAAATATTTGATGGGCTGTGGCTCAGTAAATGTCATTTTCTTGGCTCTGGGGGGAACTTCAACTTTGAGTGTTGATCAAAATGATATATAGTCTCTCTGGAACAAGTAGGACAAGTACTATATATCTGAAGGCCAGATTCTAGGTCTGTCAAAATAAATCACAAAACTTCAATTGTATTTCAAGATTAAAAGGGTCAAGCTGTTGGGGAAATCTAGGCCCAAATTTTAGCAGTGTTGCTATACTAGCAGATCTTTTCTGACTTTTCTTTAGCTCTTCACTTGCTGATAGAGCTGTAAGTTCAGCAATAACTTCTGTAAACTATAAAGGTGTGTCTTACATTACAAAAAATACTTAAAGTGACTATGGCATTTTTCACTGATGTTTTAAAACTTCATCCTGCCTAAGACACAAAATTCTTTCCCTCAGACTTCAGTGATGTGCTGACAATAAACTAGGGCAAGCCTCCTTCCGTGGCTTCATTCCCTTCCCTGGACCATGCTCAAAAGGTGAGAAGCAGCTCTGACCAGAACGAGGAGGTAGCCACGAACTGCATGCATTTTATCAAACTCTTTGTGATTTTTGGTGGGCTGTGCAGCAAGCATTGAACAGCAGCAGCTGAAATTGAAAGGGTGGAGGCTGATGCAGTCTGTTTCCAGAGTTTCATGGTGAACCACTCCACCTCTCTGTGGACTTTGGTCAGACAACAGGGGAAGATGCAAGATGTACTTGCTGCCTTTTTTGTTGCCTTCTTGTGCTAGCTTGTAAACCCCATCCCCCCTCCTCCCAAGAGATACACAAGTACTGTGGCATGGGACAAGCAGATTACTTGGGCAACAGGCAGCTGGGCAGCCTTCCCAAATAGAAATTCTTGGTTTTCAGTGGAAATGTTTTTGACTCAACATTTTCAGTTTCCAAAATAACAGAGCACTGATGAAGCATTTTCCCATACAACTATGGCTGTCTCACTAAGGCAAACAAGACCAGAATTCAGTGAAAGCAGAGGAAGAATAATAGTGTTAGAGAGATCAGCTACCATCCTACACACTTAAATATGATTTTTCTTTTATGACATTTGTTGGGACTCATTCTATGAGCAATGAGAGCAATTAGCAATGGAAAAGTTCTATTTTAAGGCATTTCATCTGGCTCCTTAAGACATGAAGTTGTCCCTACAATTGGGTGATTACTACAAAAATGTTTTTATTCATGCTTCCTGGGAACTGTAGCTGATACCCTGATACCACTGGAAGTGCTGATGCTTGCATTTGCTTTCTACAGAAGATTCTCAAACCAAGTGTCTTGTCATACTTGTAGATGTGAATTTTAACAACTTCACTCTGAGATATTGAATCTAGGGCCCTCCACTCCTTCCTACATGAATCCTTCAATTACTAGACTATTATTTTAATGAGGAGTAAAAAAGAAAGGGTCGCCAAAAGCATTTCTCCTTTTGCAAGTACCGTAAAAAAAAAGACGATTACTGCCCTCAATACATTTTGTAGGGAGCTTTATCCCGTTGGTGCATCTCAGGTGCCGCCTGGGAAAGCTGCCTGAGTTTGGGCCCATGGGGAGTTCTGCAGGAAGGAGGCCAAGTTTGGGATGTGGCTGGGATTAGTTATGATGGTGGTGCCAGCCACCTCAGCCCTGTCAAGATGCAGGGCAGTTCTGGACATGCTCAGAGGTGCTACAGATGCTGAGTGGGTTGGCTATAAAATCACAGGTTAGGGCTATGGCACTTAAATTTTGCTGAAATGCCAGTTTAGAGCCATGAAGCTTTCTGGGAGGGGTGGGGAAGGAGAAGAAGAGGAAGATTTAACCCTGGTTTTCCATAGTTTTTTGCTAGCCAAAGACTAGACTATCAAAATGTATTGGTTGTTTTGCTTGGCTTTATGAAAAGTATCAGTTGGATTGGTATATGCTTGCCAAATTCCTTATGAATAGGTGATGACACAAGTTGATCTGGAAAGCTTTGTATTATAGGAAGGTGATTTTTCAAAATTAGTTTCCTTACAATCTACTTACAGTATTTCACATACTTTTCAGTCTAAAACTGCTTATGATCACTTTAACCCTGATGTTTTTAAGCATCTGTTGAGCAGTGCAGTACATATCTTTGTCTATTTTGGATCGAGTTTTTAACAGTAGTACTTTGCATCCAGCCTCTGGGACCAGACAAAGGCCATTTCTAGCCATGCTTTTGCCTTTGGCAGAAAACAAGTAAGTCAGTATTTCAAAAGAATGTGATAAGCTCCAGAAGTTGCTTTCGGTCAGTCATTAATGCCTCAGGAGAAAATTTTTATCCCTGGAAGCACAGAGACAGACAGTTGTAACTAGATTAAGGAGGATGTCATTAGTGTTGATTAAGTGCACAATATTTTTTTAATTGCCTGTTTAGCTTTTGTACAATGGGACCTTATATAAGAATGCACTTTGTGATATTGGATGACTGGTAAACAGAACTATCCTTTTAGCCTTCAACACCCGTTTCATGCTTCATTATCCACTACTCTGCTAAGCAAACTAAATGATCCCTTCCACTCACTTCACCTGGAAGTTCCTTGTGGCTGGTTTTGTTCTTTTTGGTGAGCTGAGCTCTGAGTTTTGGGTGGCATTAGCAGGTGATGCAGAGCAATTGCAGCCCCCTTACACAACTCTGTGATGACACCAGCTAAGCATTGTCTTTACAGCCAGCATCAGTAACACAGCACGGAGAATGACAGCCTTTTCACTAGCCCAGCTTTCTCACACAACGCAGAAGAATAAGAACAATAAAAGGAGGCCTAAAATCCCACCTCTTATGAGAAGGCTATGTTAGTGCAAGCCATATGGAAGGCTGCCATGAACCACTCTTGCAATGAAGACCTCTCAAACCAGGCGAAGGGTGTGTGCAGGGTATCCTGGGGCCAAGATATGTCAGAGGCAGGACCAATTCACACAACACTGCAGAAACCCTGGACTGCCTTGAAGCCTATAAGGCAACGTAAAGAGGCAGCACAGTCACAGTTAGGAGAGAGAAAAGATGGTTAAAGCATGTTAGCTATGCAAAATACATACAAAAC
The DNA here is from genome assembly GCF_000699105.1 of Pygoscelis adeliae. Classification (NCBI taxonomy): domain Eukaryota; kingdom Metazoa; phylum Chordata; class Aves; order Sphenisciformes; family Spheniscidae; genus Pygoscelis; species Pygoscelis adeliae. The sequence continues at coordinate 311,557 of NW_008825255.1, forward strand.
TTTTCCAAAGAAGGACATCAGTGATATAACCAAGGAAACAACTAGGGGGAAAAAACCACAAGACGTAAATGACTGATGATAACCTCTCACCTAACAGAGGTATGGATCGGATCATCAGAAGGTATTACTTGGAAGGGATCATGGAAGTCAGTGGCACAGCATAGTCTAACATCAGCAGAGACTGATTTCACATGTAGATTGTACAAATGCCCTAAGTATGGCCATGAAAGAGGGGTGAGTCACCTTGCAGCTGCTAAGGGGTAGCATAAGCATAAGCAATAACTGTGGAATAGAAATTATGCTGTGCATTCGTACCCCAGCATATTTTACACATTGGCTTTATTGGACTCGTATGTGCAAGGGACTCCTGTTATAAGGGACATCCCCTCACCTGGCTGTCAGAAGCATGTAAGATTTTTATTTCTTCCAAGGCCAAAGCCATGATCAAAGGGCATGCTGTACTATCGAAAGAAATTAGCTGAGAAGAATGGAAGAACAGGCATGCTGAAGCTAATGCATTTCTGGCAGAGAAGCGCCATAAGAGTGGTGTGGGGGTTGCCCATCTCCTCCGTATCAGAGGTAGCAGTCCAAGAGAAGGGGAATTTATCCCAAATTTGAAGTAAATCATAATGTTAAGCTAAGACACAGATATATGGGTCTTTTGCTGTTTTGTGCTCTTCTGCTTGATGGGAATCATCAAGAGAAAAAAAAGTATTTCTGTTTAAAAAAGTTGTGGAGTTATTTTAAGCAGTTGCTGGTCATGGGAACACAGAGGAGGAGGGCTTACAGGAGACTTACCTGGCCAGAGACACTGTCCTGGTTAGTAATCAGGGATGGGTGAAAATGAGAGGCTTTGGGGACCCCCTCAGAAGAAGGGAAAAAACAGCAAATCCTTCAGTGCTCCAACTCTGCAGCAGGCATGCCAGCGGAGTAAGTAGCTTGTTCAGTGGCATATGAGGACACTGTTAAGTTTACTGCTTATGAAGAGATACTGGAACAAAATTTCTAGTTCAGACCTGCTCCCAGATTGTGTATTCAAGCCTAAAGGTATTATTTAGTTTCATTATATAAATTGTTTTGTAAAACAGAACATGAAAAGTAGTATACAAGTGACTGACAGAACAGAGTATGAATGACCATGTTGTTTTGATGGATTAATAGAAAAGGAAAGTTTATTTTAGATAACACTTTGAGAAGAGCTATCCTTCAATTTCAGGCAAATAAGGAAGGATGTGACTATATCTTATTTAGGTACTCTTTTAAAAACTAGCCTCAGGTTTACAGGCCTAATCCAGATCCCAGGAAAGTTAACACTATGATTCCTATCCTTATCCATGTGCTTAGGAGAAGTTCCCAGGTCAGCACTATGGAGTGTGGTGGAGGAATATAGATTAGTGTGCCAAAGATTATTCTCAGACTGCACATATTAATTTTGCCTGGTGAATTGTCCTGAACTCAGGAGAAGTGTTTTATCTCAGCAGAGTTGTTAAATGTCTATTACAGATCATGGAGTCTTCTTTTAGCTGCTTTATTTTAATAAACGATTTTTAAGGGGAGACCAGAAATGTCAAGACTTTAATTCCCCAGGTGTTCCTCTTCAATCATGCTATGTCATATTCATAACAAGCTTGGAAGGTGCACTGCTTAAAATTTCAGTTTTGGGATTAGTGTGTTGAAAGCCTTTATCTCCAGCACTTTTAAAAACAGAATCTTAAAGAGTGGAGGAGTTGATAAAAATAACTGTTTGGGCTGTCCCAAACCTCCCCCAAGAGGGGATTGTTATAGGAAAGGTCTAGGTCCATATTGAGATGAATCATAAATTATACACTGTATCTAGTAGTTAAAGAGGGAGAAATGCAGAAAAAATGTAACCTCTTGACTCTTCCTTCCCGAAACAGCTAAAGTTCTCAAGAAAACATGAACTATTATAAATATTGGTAACTCCCCTTAGAGCCTAATTTGCTGCTGAAAATCCTATTACAGAACTTGCTTTTCATGCATGAAAGAGACTATATGGCAATTTGAAATCAGGACTTGAGGGAATGTATTCTTTGGTGTGCAAGAAATTCTTGCCATAGAACATCACACTCAGAGGCAGGAGAGACAGCTTAATTTTGAATCTGGATGCTGACCCAAAAAATGGAGTAGCAAGTTATTATCAGCAGTAAAGTGCAAAGAAAGAATATATTCTCTTCCAACCTCAGGATTTCATTCTGAGTTCATAAAAGCAGCATGGTGGGAGAGGAGTGGAGGGGGTGAACATCCGTTTTGATATAGTACTGTTTTAAATCAAATTGAACTGTGCAGTACAGATTACATTTACAGCCAAGGTGAAGCCTCAAGTTAGAATTAATATTACTCTTAATGGCTGTTCTCACATGTACATAAAAATCAAAGAGAAAATTCACAGGAGGCACATGAGGGTACAAGTTCTGGGATGACATCTCTGACAACTTGACTGCGATGCTGGCAGACGACAATGTGCCACAGGCACGCCTAGACAAATGGTGAAAGATTTCCCCTGCGTGGGTGGCACTAGCACAAGGGCAGCAACCTGAACTGTTGACATTTTGGACGACATTTCTCAGAGCACTTGAACTGGCAGCATGTAGGCTGCCTTTTTATGAACTACAGATCTTATTAATAGAGAGGGACGTGGCTTAATGCAGGACTGGTAGAGTTTCTTCAAACAAGGCTAGCCATGTAACACATGCCAGATGCCAGACTATAAACGTACATATTTAATCCAGATCATTTTATAGCTTAAAAATATATGCTCCCCCTTAACATTCTGCATTTTTTCATTCAGACACTGCGTATGCTTCCCCCCACTACATTTTCCATCTGTACATTTACCTTACTTATTTGTCTCTATATAATCTTGTATTCACTGTCAACATTAGTGTTACACTAGTGAAGTTGGCTGTTTCTTGGATGTTCTTAGCATCATATGAAAGAATTTCCTTCTAATGAATATAGCAATCAAATTAACTGCTTTTCAGATCAGCTCTGTCCTGCTTCTGTAGCAAGTTACAGGTATAGCACAGAGAGTTGTTATCTGATGCTCGCAAACGCTCAGATGCTTGCTTTCTCAAAGAACTGACCCCTTCAAAAACACAGCGAGTCACCCCATTAACTGAAGTGTCATATTTCTTGGAAGTAGTATAGCTGTACATCTCTCGGAGAAGTAGATTCTGTCAGCCTTCTGTCAATTCACTATTTCCCATATAGTTAAAGATATTTTAAGCATTCTTGGAAAGAAACTTTGGAAAATATATTTAATAAGTGGTCATTCAACACAAATGAAGTGGAAAGCTACCGGTATGCATTTATTATTGTTTGGAATAACTTAACTTGCCAAAGGAGTTGACAAAGAACTTGAACAATATTTATCTTTAGGGAGTAATGCATAATAAAGCCATTCCACATTTTTCATTGCTTGGCTTTTTTTTTTTTAATTGGAAATGCTCAAATGTAAACTTCTCATAATATTTAGTCCTAACTTTATATTGCTGAGGCTGAGATGCATGTGGATACTCCGAGAGATATAGCCAAATATGAACCTGATCAATGTTATTGAAAATACATTGATTTTAAAAATTTTTGAAGCTGGAAATGATGATTCATATCTTTGTTGTTGAACCAAAATGACTATAAAGGTCTTTGAATTCAATGGTGGGAAGAAACTATCCCACTACTTTGCATATCTTTTTCTGTAGATTCCAGTGGACAAACTTCACATTTCTTCTCCCATGATGGAAAACCACTGCTTTCAAGTATTAAAATACCAGATGCATAGATACCAGGAATTTCTGAATACAACAAGTTTATCCTAATCCTAAGAATGGTCCATAGACATGTGGAAACCAGCACTTAAAGCTTTCAGAGAAAATATCCTGGAGCCATTTTTAACTGATGAATAACAGCACATAGATTAGAAATCTCTTCAGAAAGTAATCCAATCAAATAAATCTAACTTGCAGGAGCAGAGGTGGACACAAGCCACAGAGTGAGAGGAAGGAGTTAACTTCATGGCTCATGACTAACAATGAACCACTCAAATCTGAATCCAAACATAGATTTTAAGTCTCAGTTACAGGTGTTCAAAGTAGAGATTTTTGTTCAGGTACACTGGTAATGTAAATAGTGTTCCTTACTTATGTAAATAATGTATCTTACTTGATAGGCTTTGACTGGGGGGAAGTTTATATTATTCAGCCTGTTCTTATCTGATAAGTCTTTCCTTTCAGCTGGCCACAGCTGGGGACCTGCAGCTGGACAGGCAGTTTGAGGGGACTGGTGTGCTGGAGGGAATGCACAGGGGAATGTGTGGTGTACAGTGCTGCAACTGTCTGTAGGAAGCCCCTGTAGGCATTTTCGATTTAATGCATTTAGTATTTAGATAATCTGAGAAAATTGCAATTATCTTACAAAATTTGTTTTTAAGAAATTTAATACATTTTAACAGAGGTAAGCTCCTCTCAACTTCAAAAGCACTTTAAATAAATGGGATGATTTGGCTTGCAAAATGAAGTTCAGCACATTCATCAGAACAGCAGATTAGGAAGGTAGTAAGGAAAGATAGTTACATTAGAAGGCACAGGACAGATTTTTACTCACTTGTTTGTTCAAAATTATCAGCTAGGAGATAAACAATTAGTCATGAAGTAGTGTCACAACAGGTTAATAAACCTAACCATGTACTAACAGATTAATGACAGGTTTGTAGTGTCCTGTGATCAAACCCCTGCAGCAAGGTGATATACCAAGTTAGCGTGTACACTCGAAACTGCTCCTCATTCTAGAAGTAGCAATAAAAGAGAAAACATATCATGTACCAATAACATAGAGGTATCATAGTCTAAAAATACAGTGTAGAGCTGTAGCATGCCTGAGCAGTCAGCTTATTGCATTAGACTGGCTACTTACACTCACACCTGCATGTGACCCTGGTGACCCTGGCCACCAGCACCTGAGGCTGGCCATGCCAAATGTCGGTGGAGCAGGTTATTAAAAAGCAAATAAAAGGGACTCTACAGAATAAGGGAAAGCAGCCAAAGTATTTTAGCTCTTCCATTGATTGAAAGCTTAGAATTATTAAAGCATAAAAAGGCTAGTGAGCTGTTGTTTTCCACAGATATCCATGGAAAAACAGTTTTCTCTGCCTGGTTTGATGTACAAACAATTACAGATCTCTATAAAACATACTGATAATAATTTTTTTCTATGCAGGCTTGTCTGCAGCAGCTGCCAGAGGCTATTCACGCAAAATACACTGACACACCCACTACCTTCACTGATGAGGAGACAGAAGAAGGTTGTCCACTCCCATTCCCCAGCCTTTCAAAGGAATGCCTTCAGCCATCCCCAGTTCACCACAGAGCCAGACTGGAACCAGATACCTGACAGGAGATAATTTATGGCAGCTTGAATCTAACTCTCCTAATCCACATTTCTGCTTTCTTTAGGGCCCTCAGTCTGTTTTGGAGAAGTGAAGAATGGAATATATATCCTGACAAATCTGTAACCTACTCCAGTCTGCTGACAAGGGTAATGTTTTTCCCAGTTCTTCCAAAAGGCAATAAGTTCAAGTTCCAGAGACGGGATTAATTACTGTCCCTAAGCATACAGCAACAATTTGATTTATCTAAAAACATATTGATCAGTTGGCCCATCCATTGCCTTTGTCTGACTGCCACTCCCAACAGAGGGAATACTTTTACTTTTTCCTCCCCAGTCCAGACAAAACCCTCTGAGGCTGCAGGGCTGTACACTGCTGCTCTGAACACAGATGGAGAGACTTATAGTCAGAACATACTGACTATACTGGGAATACAAATGTGCTGCAGCACTGCATGTGCATGCACATGCATACCCTGTTTGAGCAGCGTCTATCTAGAAATGAGGTGGATATAAAACGGAGAATGCACTGGAAGTCAAGACGCATATGTGTTTGTCTGGGTCCAAAAGTTTTGTGAGTTTATTAGCACAGGGCTGAAAAAAAGTTTTCCACTACAAAATTGCCTACAAAGAAATATAAGTTTTTAAAAATGTTGAATCATTTCTCCTTAGCTGACTCTTTCAGGGGCTAAATTCAAGTCTTTTTTCCCATATGGAAGGAAGAAGGGAGGTTAGGTAATACACCAGTTTGTCACTGGCAATGAGGTCTTGACAGGATGCATCCGAGGTGTCCTGGGCCTAGCCCAACCTCTGTCTAACAGGACAGCCCTGTCCAGCCTACCAGATGCAAAATGCTTTATCTCAGTGGTGAGGGACTGTAGGCCTGAGCACCCAAAGCACTGCTCCACTTCATCTTGGGGGGAGCCCTGTAATGGGAAATTGCCATGCTTACCACTGTGCTCTGGCATGTACAACTGCATGTGCCACCAGAGTCACCAAGTCTAGACCCCGCAATTGCAGATAACCATGCTAAGTCAAGAAGGTCACTGACAATCCACTTCACCCAACTCCTGCAGACAGCAAGCCACAAAATACCTGGCTTAATTTTGTAGAGAATATATGGAATATTTCAACCTCTCCCCAGACCTCAACATGTGTATCAGTTCACAAAAAAGTCCACAAAATCTTGGACCCCTGCAATAGTAGAGAAGAATGCCCACGTGAAATGTGCCCTGATAAACCTGTGGTACAGACCACATTCTATATGACAGACAAAGGGGAAGCAAGTGGAAACAAATGCCAAATTCGGTAATCCTTGCCTTTTGAACCTGGGGAAATCTTAGGAATTAAGAACAAATCTGACAACTGTTCTAAGCATGCCAAGCAAAGAAAACCAACCCAGGTTGCAAGATATCTCAGCAGCACCGTTACAAACACAAACTTTTCCCTCCTGCTACCTCCAGGTACAGCCCCAGTTTTCCTACACCTCTGAATGGGGGAATCCGCCTTCCTCCCTCTCTCTGGAGAAACATGTGAAGGGAATTTCTTCTAAAACCCAGATGGACAATCTCTGCTTATCCACTTGCCTGTAGTGCTCTCACACATACCTGCAAATGAGAGAAGAAAATTTGCCCCCCTACAAACTATATCAGAACAGTTTTAGGTGCTACCAGCTGGAAAAAACCAACCAAACAACAAACCTCTTTGTGCTGAGTCACAGATGTAACATCTTCCATTTGCAAATACTTCTATATTTTGGGGTAGTTTACAAGCTTCAGCAGAGGTTTGCAAATAAACTCCACAGTCATACTATCTGTGTACATGTGATGAGACCAGAAGTTGAGAGCAATTTATATAGTTTTTCTTTGTTTTCTCTCATTCAACCGATATCTAACTAAAGTACAGATGCAAAAAGCTCACTGCAGGTTAACCTAAATTTAATTAGTTCCTTGTTCCTGTTCTACAAGTCGTTATACTGAGTTATTTATTGGTTACAAAGGACAACCTAAAAATGTTCCTGAACATTTGCATTTTTCTTGCTATGCTATCTACAGTACAGCTACGGTGTTGAGGTTTCTCTCTCCCTAATTGTGCATTGAAGTAGCTCTGGGGGTTATAATAGAAAAACAAGCAGCATCCAATTAGTCTATCAAAACCAATGTTCCAGTTTAAAGTAAACTTTTCATGCTTCAGGTATCATTTACAATTCTCTTCAAGAATGTACTGAAACTTCTGTCTGTTTGGATGCTTTTTCAGTTCACTCTGAAAATAACAATAAACAAATGAAACTTCACCTGGGAAACAAACAAAGCTGCCAATAAGTTCATATGAGCACATAGTTGATTCTGCACTAAAGCAGCCGCTAGCGCAGATGCAGAAACACAATTAATTTAAAGCACAGCTTAGGAATCTTGTATCAAGTTCAATCTGGCCCAGGTTAGAAGAGAGCTTTCTTAATGTGAACATTTTATTCTTTTTTTCAAAGTTAAAATTTCACACCCTCTCTAATGAAGCACCAAGTGAGAGGGCTAATGAGCAGTCAGCTGTGAGCAGTGGAAGAAGCAAGGGAAAAAGAAAGAATCGGCAAAAGGAATTAATACAGGTTTCTCTCCCTTCAGAGAAGACAGTGGGAGAAAATCATTGCATCTAACATGTAAAACGTTCTGGATATTCGTTTCTTCCAGAGGGCACAAGAAAATCTGAGCACAAGCAGGACCCTGAAGAGTGGCAGAACATGAGAAGCACTAAGCAGCCAAGTCAACCTTTGTCACCATCTGCTTTAGTTTCAGCGAAGTTCACTGTTCACTTGTTTACTGAAATGAAGAAACAAATGTGGAAAACCAGTATTATATTGTGTTAATGGCATATTTCTTGATTTATATATAGCCTCCTGGAGTAATCCTGCTTTGGGAGAATAAAAAAATTTCATTTTAAAATAGATTCCAGCCCAGCTTCTGCAAAGGTATTCATGTGTGAGCAACAGTATGGAAGAAAAAAAAAGAGCCAACTATGAATTTTATTGTAATATTTGCTTATTTCCTTTAAAGCCTGACTGATGTTTTTCATGATGCAAGTCTGGTCCAACATGTTCCTGTCTCTTGATAACTTTGCAGGTACATAGCAGAGGTGGACAGCAAACACAGTTTTCGCTTGGGAAAGAAACCAAAACATAGCTAGGAAAACGTCTCCAGATAGAAAAAAAAAAAATAGAAATTACGATGAAAAATGGTGGCAGGAAGATTCTGAGAGAGTAAGAAATTAATTTACTGGCCTGCTCCAATGCGTTTTGACTCCTTAAACAGCAAATAATCTAGGGTGATCATGAACAACAGAATATCAGACAGGGAAACTGGACCTTCTGTTAGTTGGCATGAATTGACATGTGGACATTGATGTTCTCCAGAGTTTTTCAATAGAAAACAAGCCCATTAGAAAATATGTGACACACTCTGCTATATAGTGAACACCTTTCTTTAGGAGCCTTGAAAACAAACTCAGATGAAAATCAGTTTATTAACTGGAAATAAGTAAAAGTCATGGATTCACTCCAGTGTTCAGATGCAAGGCATATTCAACTCTTGACCCCAGTCAGGATTTCTTTTCTCCCAGAATATGTTCTCAGTTTGTATGTATATGTGTGAGATGTTTGAGTATATAGTACTAGCTATATCTCATGTGATTGTCAGAACTCCCTGTACACCATGTGTGTAACAATAGTTATCTCACAGTAACATCCAGTGAAACCAAAACAATCCATCATCCAAGAAAACCAACAGGAAATGCTTAGAAGTGGATGATTTGGCCACCCAGAGCAGACCAAGCTGCAGAGTATCCTAAACAAGCTCCAAGAAAGCTGCCAGGTCCTTGAAAAGCAGACAATGTGGAGCAAAGTATGGACATCCTAGCAGGCTTGGACACACCCTGAAGACATGAGTGTCTTATGCCCATCCCATAGGTTGTGTGTGGATCCCTATGCGGCATTACACTGTTTTGTTCTCTTTTCCTACCCTGTAAGCTTCAATGTCCTGACCTCCAGCCCAGAATTAAGTAACCAAGGAAACTCTCATATAATGGAGAAGGAAGTAGGTGACAGTCCCATTCTGGGCAATAGGCAGTAGTTAGACATCTTTCACAGGGTGTAGAGAGGTAGGTCCGCATTCTCCCACTGCCTGGGTGGATCTGCACCGGTATCCCCATGAAGACTTTATTCCCCCCACTACTGTGGCAGAACTGTAGCAGAATTGGATTCCTGCCATCTGTCCTGTTGAACTTGCTCCCTTTTCCATCTAGAAAAGAAATTTGAATTGAGCCAAAATCATAAAGAATTACTATATCACAGTTGTAAAGGCATTCGTTTAAAGAAAAAACAGTTGGAGTTGAATACATACCAAGAGGAGAGATGAGCAGTAGCTTGCCGCCAGGTATCCCATACCCTGGAGTCCTGGCTAGCTTTCCTGCAAGTAGATGGTCCCTCAGCATCAGAGCTCTTCAGTGCCTAG
>NW_008825255.1:321536-353642 GCF_000699105.1 Pygoscelis adeliae
GAGGAATAAAATTTAATCTAAGCAGAAATCACTGAACAGCCCTGCTGTAAAGAATGGAAGTGAGGAGTTGACAAACACCTGCCACCTGCCAACTACAATGTGTAGGAGAGGTGGAATTTGTCAGCACTCCCTCTCAGACCCAGAGAGCTTGCATGTGGTTTCGGCTGAGAGTGTGGGAGACTATCCACTGTCACCTCTAAGCTTTTTTCAGAGGCAGAGCTTTCCAGGATCCTGTTCTCCATGAGATAAGCAAAGCATCAACAGCTGTGAAGCTCTAGATTGACTTCTGGGTGTATGATGGGAGACACAAGTTTCTGCCTGGTTGTGCACCATGCTCAGCCTAGTCAAATAATCGGTAACATACACTGTACTGCATGCTCATGAAAGGATCTAGGTGAGGCTGAGGGAAAGACTTGGAGCTTTCCCAGTCCTCACACAGTTCTTGGTAATTCCCAAAACCTGTAATCTTTATGCACTTTCAAGGTCTCATGGTTGCTGAATGGTGTTTTCAGAATCTAGATTTTGGCTCTGGGCACCACGGGGTAATGTGCACGCTAAAGCCTTTTGCATAGCCTACAAATACCTGTTTATCAAATGCTGCCTTGTTCAGTCTATAAGTACTTGCATAACCTGAAATGTTCCAGGATAGGCTTCAGTACAAGAACCTGGATAAACAGAGCAGTCGTCTGTCTCTAACGAGCCAACAAACGACAGCATTGGAGATTACGGAACTACCCTGTTGGTGCCAAGCACGGTGTTGGAGCTTCATGCCCAATCTTGTACTGCATTTAAAGCATTGATGAATGATTGGTCACAAGGGAAAGAACAAACATTATGCTGTCCTTCAGCTGACAAACACTAACGTAATCTTTCAGAAATAAGTGGTACACCTAATAGGAACAACATATCCAACCAGATACACTGAACATAAATTCTTTCTCATTTGCCCTGGGAGTTCAGCTCTTTTTTGGTACAGACTCTTCTGAATGACTGACACAGTTTCTGTGCATGTTGATACCCTGTGTGTGTGCTGTAATGTGGATCAGTGAGCCATGCAGCTGGAGCAGTCCTTATCCTTGTAACTTTCTGTTAGATTTTTGCTTATTTTTAAACCATTTACTCAGGAAAGCTTTTGGTTCAGATTAAGCCTAAAAGGTAATTTACTGTTTTACATCAGCGGGCAGGTAGGTAGACATCCACTTTACAATGCCAAAGTGGAACAATCCTTGTCTTGATGACTCTCTTCAAACACGAGCATCAGTGCTTACAGACCTGCATGCAGCAGGGACCCTGCCATCAGGTTTCAGATGCCTGGGTAACACCTTTGGTTAGATATACCTAACTGCTAACACTGTGGCAAAGTCAATACTAGTAAATCAAACAGAAAACCACAGGAGGTTCCCAGGCAGTGGAACTTATTACCCAGGCAATTAAATCATTCTGGCACAGTTCTGGGTGGGATAAAGATCACCCTCTCAGATGATCCCCAGGTACTGGTCAGTAGCTAATACAGAGGCAGACCCAATACACACACAGTTTAGATGTAGGTACCATGTGCTGGAATTTAGTAATACGGACAGAGTCTATGCAGTTGGTGTTAATGCTAGACAAAAGTCCTGCATGCATTTAATTTATTCAAATAGATGAGAAAAACAAACCCCAAAGAATATAACGCTGTTCTCTGCCTTACAAATTACTCTGTTCCCATCAAGATCTCATGAGGCCCAGAGGCCATGTATACAGCTAGGAGGGACAGCCAGTGCATTCGAGGACAGAATTAAAATGAAAAATTATCTTAGTAAATCAGAGTAATGTGTACTGAGAAAAGGAAATAAAATACAACAAACTTAGCCCAAATATAAGACTTCCTTTATCAAGGGCAATCAATTGTACCAGTTCAAGGTGGAGTACAGTGGTCTAGGAACAGTTTAGAAGAAAAGATCATAAACAGACATGAATCAACAGTGTCACAGTCTTGTGAAAAAGGCAAACAGTGGCTCTATGAACAGGAAGACTGTAAGACTCACAAAGTAATTTTACTTGGCCTTGGTAAAAGTTTACCTCAGGTATCTTGTCTGTATTGGGGAAATCTAGGGAATTTCCTTCTTCCTCCTCCTTCCCCGCCTTTTCAAACAACTGTGCAAATGAAGACAGTCCAGAGAAGAAAAAAAAAAAAAAAGACTAGGAAAAAAATATATCTAGAAATATGACCTATGTGCAGAAATTGAAAGTGCCAAAAGTATTCTGTCTAGAAATAAGAACACCAGAGGACTAAGTGATAACAGTCTTCAGATATGGTAAGGCCAGCAGGATGGGAATGATATATTTTCCATATTGACTTTAGATAGGACCAAATGCCACGAACCTCCTGCAGCACTGGAGCATGCTGTCTATGGAGGCTGAGGATGTGATGAGGGGAAGAGGGTGCCTGTGTTTAGATCAGGTTGGGCAGTAGCTGTAGGGAGCAGCATGAGCACACTGGTTTGGACTTGGAAGTGATGACCTTTTGGGAGATCATGACTTATTTTCTATGATTTCCATACGTACTTCCACCTCATTGGCGCATGTCTAGAATAATGCTAGAACTAACACCTGACTCTCTGTAGTCCCACTAGGAACATCTCTCTACTCAGTGATGATTTTTTAACAACAATTTATTGACACTTTCAGTTACCTAATTCCTTGAATACTTAGTATTCACTTTTCCTGGTATTGCATAGTGTGTACTTCAAATCACACGCATTAGAAAAACTCTAGCATAGAGCATCCGTACAGTTACATCTCAGTTTGACATTTGGCTTCCCCAGATAGTGCAGTCAGGTCTACAGAAAAGATTCTTATTCTTTAATCCTTCAGTAATCAGAACGCTTTCTTCCTCATGAGAATTTAACACTTGTTCTCTCTACGGTGCTTAGAAAGTTGCCTGTGTAGAGCATGGCCCTAATCCACCAGGGATCTATCAACTGCCGTTGACAGGTAAAAAGGGTTTAAAAATGGGGGGAACATCATGAATACTGAAGCATGAGTAAAGCAACAGCATCTCAGGCTTTGTTGTAACCCTGCTATTTAACACAGTAAGGCAAGACAATGTCATTCAAATACAGAGAACAATTCTTAACCCAGGATTTCTATTACATTTTTGCCAGAGAAGAGATAAATCTGCTGGGTTGTTCAGGGTCTTCACAGATCAGGTTTCAAGTTTAGTTGCATATAGGAGACAGGAAGGACTGAGAATACCTGAGAGATAGAGAAAGATCGATAGATAGATATATAGTTTTTTATATACATATATATATATACATATATATATGTATTTCATTAACAATGGAGAGTCATGAACTGTCAGTTACAGACTGAGCTGCACAGACTTCAGCTATTCCCCAGGAGGAAGCTGGTGTCCCCCTTGCTCTGGGATTTTGTCAAACACAGGACCTTTAAGTCGTGTGCTAGGGTCTTTCTGTTCTTTATGAAACAATAATATGAAGGAAACCACTGAAAAACAGGTGGACTCCAAATAACAACTTTTACTAACCATACCGCATTTGGTCATATTTTTTGTTATTCTGACTGGCTGCTGACAGCTTCTAAAAATAAACTGTTGGTTTATAAACTAATAAAACTGCAGTCTGCTCTTGTACAGAGTAGCTGGCAGATGTAGACCTGATGTGGGTCAGCCTCTGGTGCAGGAAACTCATTACATATCAGTGGCTCAGTTTGCATTTCCTCGTGTTTCAGCTCCCACTCTACGGCTTTCATGACAAATTACTGTCTTTTTTCAAGAGCACTTTGTGCTATCACACCCTATTCCAAGTAAACTTTTTGCACTGAGGAAGAGTAGAATGATTGATTTATGTCAAAGCTCTCAGGACTGATAGCAAGTCTCTCAGAGCCTGCTTCTTGATCACTTTCAGATATGCTCTGTGAGCTTGGGTGGATCACACAATCTGTAATATCTGTAAAACAGGAATAATACTAAATCTTATTGCCAAAGTGGATTTGTGGGGATAAATTTATTAGCATGATGAAGCTCTGAGACACTACAAAGCTCACAGCATTATAAATATCTAGAGAGAAATTTTGCAACAGAAGCTGTCCAACTCCCCATGTAATTTTATTCTTGTACAAAGTAAAGGGCAGAACCATCTTTTTTGTTAGAAAAATACAAACCATAGAAACAATTGTCTTTTAAGTCAAACAGCAACAAAGTTCAAAGTTTTTGCTAACTTCTGTTTCTTCCTTTATTCTTAAGTGAGCCAACAAGCTTGTCCACCTTTCTTTGGGCTTGCTTTCAGAAACTTCTTCTTGAGTTTTCTAGCGAAGAGGCAGGAAGCATTTTCCATGAACCAGAAATGTTCCTCTGTTAACAGTGCTGCTAGGCTAAATTAGGCTAAAATAACAGCCTTGGTGTTCAGTCGGAAAGGAACTATTCTCAACAAAACCCATAAATCACCGAAAACAACTTTTCTTTTTAGTTAGTGTGCCTGATTCCAATATTATCTTGATCAAAAAGGACAGACATGGCAGACCACAGGAAAGCTTTTTAAGTCATCTATCTTCTTTGTTTTATAAGTAGGCTCAGAATAAGAAAGAGAGTTTATATCTGGCATTATCATCATCATATCACCGCTACTTTCTCTGATACCTTCTCCTAACAGGAGTCTCACTCACCACTTCCTTACACCTCCTTCAATATGTTCATGCAAAATGAGCAGGTATCAATCTATGGCCCAGGTAATGCCCTTCCCAGACGTGGCTTGCCCACATTTGACAGTAAAGGAGGCTGGATTGACATGAGAAATGTAACCCCAAGCTGGTTCCACTAAGTGCCAAATGGGACAAAGAGAGTTTTTGGCAAAGGCCTAAAACGAACGGGATGGAGATCGCCAAGATCAGTTCATACAAGTCATTGCACAATCCTTGCATGGTAGCTACTTCAAATATATCCTTAATGTAATAGGAGAACATCAGACATCCGAGACTGATAAACAGACCTCACCACATCCTGACTTGTATCCAAACTCTAGAGTTAAGCTGTATTCATTGCTTTTTGCTGTGGTTCCTTTATACAGTTCTTGCAGGGAAAAAAAAAAGTTGTTCAACTGACCTGATATTTTGCAAGTCAAGTCCCCAGATTACAAGAAGTTGAGCAACATTTTGGCAAAGTTTTTGGCATTTTATTTCCTTCCTGCATTTATCTTTGGCCAAAGCAGATCTTCTCCATGATTCCCCTGTCTGCACAAGTTATTATTTGCTGAAGGAATCTTCACCTTTTTTTAACCCTTCCTGAACTTTGCAGCATGCTTTTTGTTTAGTTCTCTCTTCTAGCCAATGTCTTTCCTTTTTTTGCCCAGTGATTTTCTGCTGTCTTTCTGGAGCTGTTTTTCCTCTTTTTTTTTTTTTTTCTCAAGACCTGTCATGGCTCCTCCATCCCTCCGAAGGCTTTAGCATTTATTTTTTGTATCCTTTTTCCTCCTTAGAGTGTCTCCTAAGGTAGATTTTTACAAGTAAATGACTGTGTTAAGAAGAAGACAAGCAAGTGTGGAGAAGACACTCCTAACTAAAGCCAGAAACTAGATTCCAGTATTTCATGTAAATAATCTTTGTTTCTGTGTAGTTCTGAAAGTGCAAGGGGTGATTTCCATATCCACCACCCTTTGAGAATTACATCAGTGAACAGCAATCTGAATTCCTCAGAAATTCTGTGGGAGCAATGCAGATAGAGGCAGGAGTAGGAATATCATAGTTATTCTGATCCTGGCCAGTACAAGCTGAAATGCTTTGGGGTGAATTCATGCCACAGAAAATGGAAATCATTCAGTGACACCTGAGTATAAAGAACAGAACTACACACTGAGATCTCTTTTTCAGCATGTTTGGACAATGTGAGTAATGGCCACTGTTGAAAATGCAGCTTATGAGAAAAGAACACACTCACTTTTCCAAAGTAGCTAACGAGCTCTCTTCCATTTCCAGCAGGAAAGGAGCAACATCTGATGTGTTGTTTGAAATAGAAAACAAGTTGAAAGTCTTGGTAACCAGGTTTGTAGAAATGAAGCAGATATCCTTGTTTTGAGATTAATGTCAAACAAAGTGCCACACTTCCACAAGAATCATTTGTACGTGCAGATATGCACGTCCATACACACTTTTGAATGTGGCTATCTTCAGTTAGATATCAGGAGTCTGGGCAACAGTGCTCAGAAATTTGCTGGCATTTTGATAGTCTGGCTTCATATCAAATATGCTCAGCAAAAAATTGTGAGGCAGACTGGGATTGTTTTTCATTAGATCAGGCAGACACTTTAACTACTAACATTTAGTTTGGGAAGATCATAAATCTTAGAGGTTTTATATGTTCCTTATACATACCTTTATCCAGAAGATGTATGCTATCTGCTCTGTAGACTGGAAGCAGTTTAAACTGCCATTATTTCTGCATCACAACAACAGTTTTTGGTATAATGTAAGAACTTTTGATTAACTATTTCTCTAGATAGCTATTTACCTGTGATGGATCACAGATGATACAACTATAATTCAGTCTATTTATTCTTCTTCCAAGCCTTTGTGGTAGGTTTTAAAAACAAGACCATGGCATGAGTAAACAATTCCAAGTGCTCTTATGTTATTTCACTTTAAAATTCAACTGAATTTGGCTATATGTGTTTTAAACATTCTTTCATCATAAAATATGAAATTAAGTATTTTCATTGTTTGTTGAATTCTCCATGGAAGTGACCCAAATAAGCACTTGGAATAATCAGAAATAGCAGTAAAATTAAAATCATGTGCTTTGACCTTACTGAAACAGTAAGTTTCAGCAATTTTTCAAAAAATATTTTGTGGAAACATTGCTTTTTTATACCCATTTAAATCAGAACTGAATTTCTTATTCCAAGATTTGGCTATTTGTTATCAGCCAGTACCCTATTAGCACCATATAAACACTCAGAAATCCCATATTTCAAAAGCTTGTAGTACATAGCAGCTTGGATGATATGATTTAAAGGGAATTCCATAGCTATTTTACCCTTGCATTTATCTTCTTGAAACCCAGTGCATCCTATGCAAGGCCTTCAAAAATGTCATCAGGGATTTACACCAAATACAAATTCCTGACGGTGCATGCTGCATACCAATACCTCATGGCTAAGAGCTCCAAGACACACAGCATACACCCTGAAGAGTCAAAAAGGCAAGCACTGGTAGTGATGAAAGTTGATAACAGTCCCCTTGGAAATTATGCTGCTAAGGGAGGGTTGGGCTAAATGGGAACCAAGGTAACCTTGTGATCTGGATTTTAGCAGCCCTTATTTGCTCATTTTTTCCACAGCAAGTGGTATGGATTGCATGATAATCCCTGAGGGAGCACTGCTTCCTGATGTTCAGGGGTTTCCTAATGCATAGAAATTGCATTCAATCTGCTCATAAGCCATGTGTTGGCCCCAGTGAGTACCCTTTGACAGTGGCTATATATATTTGTATGCACACATACATATCTTCTGCCATGTATGAAATTGTAGAGTCTGAGTTATTAGGCAACAGGACTGAACAGCTACAGAAGAGCCCAAGGACCCATGAAATGTCCTGATTTATTTCCAGAGTAGTGTTCAGCGAACAGGAAACTCCCCACAGAAAGGGTTTCTTATAAAAACCCATCAATACACCTCTACAACTCCCCAGACCTTGCTTTGTTTGCTGATAGACAGTGACTGCATGTTATTTTTCTCTGGGATCTACTCATCACTTGTTAATATTTGCATATGGTATTTTAACCTACTATCTAGTAAAATAGCTGAAAATCAAAAACCACTTTACTGCAGGGCATTCTTATCCCTCAGCAGAGGGACAAGAAGGACAGCGTGCCTGAGAACTGTCACTGAAGTTCACTCTCATTGTCCTGCCAGGTGATAGTTACCATCTCTTAATACACCACCATTCAACAGAAAACATGACTATCCTTTTAACCTAACCTCAGTTCTGACATAATGCCATGCAGTCTCCTTTCTAAAGCTCAGAGTCTCTCATCTAACAAAAGCAGTCTTTATCATCAGTACTTGCTGATCAAACATGTGTGGACAGAAAAAAAGGAACATTCTCATAACGAGAGATAAATTCATAGAAGGAAAAGGTGATATAGCTTGCTGCTTTCCAGCATGCTGTTTTTTTTTTTTTTACCTCTATTCCCTGAATCTCACTTCTGTTAGCTCTGTTCCTTGCCAAAGGTTGGAAATAAGATACTCAGAGAAATTATCCAACCTGTGTAATGCATTAACCGATTACAGGTCCCTTTTTTTTTTTTTTTTTTTTTTTTTTTGCTTTTGTATACTTTGCTGCTATATCTGCTTGGAGTTTTGGGGAAACCTCCAGCTGGAAAATTGCATATCTTTGCTTTTACAGTGAAAGGCTACTTTTTTGCTTCTGCCTCTGCTCCTTTAGAGGAGTATTTGCACTAGCCAGAAGTATCACCACATGATGCCTCCTCATCTTTTATTTTTTTTCAAATTAATGGGTTGGTTGAAACAACCACCAGTACTTAAGGCAATACTATCTGAAGTACAGAGTAGAAAGAAATTATCATTAACAAGCCCACATAGACCAGGCCTGGATTCTGCATGTCCTTACAGCTTCAGCACCCCTCAACACACAATAAGAGTTAATAAGTTCTCGTCCGATGACATTTGTACAGAGAAAGGGAAGAGGCCATCGTCACAAGTGGCAGCAAGGGAAATTCCGACCAGATATAAGGAAAAAATGTGTCACAGTAAGAGTGGTTCAGCACTGGATCCAGATGCCCACAGAAGCTGCAGACACTCCATCCCTCGATATTTTCAAAACTAGACAAGGCTCTAAGCAGACTGATCTGACTGAAGCTCTGAACAACAGGTTGGATTAGAGCCCTCCAGAGTCCTCCTTTCCCACCTGAATTACTCTTTCATCCTCTTGTTTCAGAATCAGTCTGTGCAGGTGAACAGGATGGATTGCAGAGCTAAAGCAAGGACTGAGTGAGAGCAGGTGCACAAGAATAGGGCAGGTATGTTCAAGACACGCCAACTGCTACTGTAGGATGAGAGGTAATATTGCAAAAGAGACGCAGGACTGGAAGAGCTTGGGAAGTGGGAAGGTGGAAGGAGAGAAGGGGAAAGTTGATGTGCTGATTTGTCAAGAACAATCAAATCTTAT
Organism: Pygoscelis adeliae; assembly: GCF_000699105.1. Lineage (NCBI taxonomy): Eukaryota > Metazoa > Chordata > Aves > Sphenisciformes > Spheniscidae > Pygoscelis > Pygoscelis adeliae. Next base: position 330,720 of record NW_008825255.1, read on the forward strand.
TTGTATCTATGACAAAATAACAGCTTTTTTGAAAGCTAACTTGTGGAGGACCTCTTCTGTCTGCACCACCCACATTCATAAAAAGCTTCGATTCAATATTTGTTAGGCAAGGGCTGGTGTTAATTGGAAAACCCAGAGTGTAGTTATCACGGATTTACTGCCACACTGTGTAGTTATGTATGAGGTAGGATTTCAAAAGAATCTGTCTGGGATTTAATACCAGCCAGTGTTTCAGTTATTTTGAGAACCAGGATTCAAATTCAACATGTTCTTGACAAATGGATTTATGCGAGTAATTTACAAAATACTATGCTTCAGTAGAAATACTTGGGAAACGAATGGTAGGCTGCAGGTTTTCAGACAAGGCATTGGTTATTAAAACTGATCATAAATTGTGCACAAAGCAGAAAGAAACCCCAAACTTACTGACGTGTCCAAACAGAAGTTTCATATCTGAAGCAGAGGGAATAATCCTTTCACTTTATGGGCTGCAGGCAAGTTCTCAGCCATTTCCCAAGAGAAATGCAGATCAAGTGGAGAGAGTGCGGAGGAGAGCTACGAACAGGTCAGAGGTCTAAAGAACATGACCCATGAGGAAGAACAGTATTTGTTTATTCTTAAAGAGAATAAAGACTGTGGGGAGACATGATTACAGCCTTCAAATATGCAAAAGGCTGTTGCAAAACGGGAGGTAATAATTTCTACTGTGGATAAAGCAAAAAATAATGGGCTTAAATTGCCAGCTAGTACATCTAAGTTAGACACAAAGACATATTCTGTAACAGTGAAGATGGTTAGGAACAAGTTATCTCAGGAGTTTGCCAAACTTCTTTGTCAACAACTGTAAGAACAGAGTCAGAGATGTTTTATGACTACATCAGGAATGATTTAGATATAGCTGATCCTGCCTCAGGACAGAAAGATGACCTCTTGAAATCTTCCTCAGCCCCCTTTTCACACCTTTGTTTTCTCTTGGTCTATGAGAATCATACAACTACTGATAAACATCTTCAACAGACACTTTAATTTGCAAAACAGATAATGAGAGGGAACAAGGGCAGTGTGATTATTTGTTTGAGAGCTGAGTTTGTAAAAAACTGAAATGCAAAAGGTTTTACTTGCCCAAAATGTTGGGATATCTCTTAGGAATTATCTCTCCTTGAGTTATCCCTCAATCTCTTGTAGTTGTGAGACATCACATATGTCTGGGTATTCCCTACATTTATGAGCAGCTCTCAGATTTTGTATAGCCAAGGATATGATTGTTTATATAGGACACATTTGACCCCCTTTATTGTACTGTCGTGGTTTAACCTCAGTCGGCAGCTAAGCACCACGCAGCTGCTCGCTCACTCCCCCCTACCTGGTGGGATGGGGGAGAGAATTGGAAGAGCACAAGTGAGAAAACTCGTGGGTTGAGATAAAAACAGTTTAATAATGGAAATAAAATTATAATAATATGATGATAATAATAATAATACACAAAGCAAGTGATGCACAGTACAACTGCTCACCACCCGCTGACCGATGCCCAGCCAGTCCCCGAGCAGCGGCCCCCCCGGCCAGCTTCCCCCAGTTTATGTACTGAGCATGATGTCACATGGTATGGAATGTTTCTTTGGCCAGTTTGGCTGTGCCCCCTCCCAGCTTCTTGTGCACCTCCAGCCTTCTCAGTCGGTAGAGCATGGGAAACTGAAAAGTCCTTGGCTAGTGTAAGCATTACCTAGCAACAACTAAAACATCGGTGCGTTATCAACTTTGTTCTCATCCTAAATCCAGAACACAGCACTGTACCAGCTACTAGGAAGGACATTCACTCTATCCCTGCCGAAACCAGGACATGTTCTAAGTCAGGTATCAGAAAAGAGATAATAATCTGGCCAATTTGTCTTTGTACAAGTTGCTTCATTTCTCTGAATGTCTTTTTACTCCACTTGTCAGCAGGGATAATTATGCTCAATGTCTCCAAACTTTGTGTCATCAGCTGAAAGGTAGAAATATTGCTCTCATCTCTAATGAGAAGAAATAAGACAGTTCTTAGAAGCAGTGTAGTCTTTGGTCTGAGGAAACAGTAAAACCCTAGTCACCTTCCTGCCACAGTAAAAAGTTATCCTGTAAACACTGTTGTTATGTTGCAAAAGGGTAATTTTAAAAATAAATACCTTCAAATTCTCAGCTAAATACAGTGGGTAACAAACTGTGTCTTTAATGAGTACACTTAATGAGGGCTTCTCTACCATGGAAAAATATCCTGCATGTCTGTGTTGAACTATTAAAACTGTAAATTAAAACCAAATACCTGACTTCCTGCAGGGTTATCTTTAAGCACAGTATCGTGGCTTTTCCTGAGTCCACTTGTGAGCATACAGGTAAGCACATCTTGCAAACACTTGCAGAATCATGGCTAATGTAAGGAAACATGATTGTTTGATGTAGCATAGAAATTATTGTAGTTTAGATGGATGTAATTGATAATAAGTACTTGTTAACACAAAACCCACTGTCAACTCTGCAAGTATTTTCTGGATCGGTAAGTCATTGCTACTAACTGTGGTCTGTGGTTTTTTGCTGAATTTTTTTTAACTGTGCAGAGGCCTCATTTTGCAGGCAAGAGAAATGAGGGACATCCTGTTTCTCTCTGTCAGTTTTGAAAGTGGAAGGCAACTCAGCTGAGTTTGTAAGACTGAAAAAACCCCAATGCTATAGAAATAAAGCCTGTTGTTTTAACAGTGGGACTCTGTGGTTTTGCTCTGTTGTAGTGAATTCATTGCTGACAACAATAAACTGGTGCCTTCACATCTCTCCCCCAACCAGGGCTTTAGTTAGAAACTTTGAATTGCAGTTAGTTTAAATAGCAGCTGATTAGAGACCTATGGAGGGAGGAGCTGGAGCTCTGTCCTGGCCTTTCTCCACAAAGGCAGGCACCTGCAGACAGAGAAAAACATGTCCCTGTTGGGAGAATAAGCAAAGACAAACAGCAGGTCTAGGTACCCCCATCCTTCTGCAGCCTTGAGCACACCTTCTGCAAAACCTGAGAGGTCAGGTGATTCCCCTAAGGGCTACAGTCCCCGTCCTGTTGAAGCCAAAAGGAAATCCTCATGGGCATCAAAGAGAGAAGGTTAAGCCCTATAAATAAACAGACATTACTATATTTTTTGTGATAGAAGTGTTTATGCTTTAGATAAATGGGATTATTGGGGAGAAGACTACGTAGGTTCAAGGAATTACCAGATAGCTGGGGTTCATACTACTGAGGAAACCTCCTTAAAGTTTTTAGAAATGAACATATTTTTCCAAGTTTTCCTTAAAAGAAAATTAAATAAAGAATAGTTACATAATTTTTGACTGCTATCTGATCACTACTTTTGAAGACCTGTTCCTAGATGAGCAGACAGGTGGAGGTTTGCTGGGAGTGGGAGAGAGGGAAAGAAGAATCCAATTCTCTTCTTAGTAGGGCCATCATGCACTTCTTAGACTGGGATTTCACTGAGCCCTAGAGCACTTTTCACCAGTCCAGCTCTCTCCCTGTGTTGCTCTACATAGAACATGGTCTATTGCTACTCCAGGAGGAGAGTTCAACTCTTCTAGTAGCTTGGGGCTAGAGGTCCTACTCCAAACCCCAGCACATTAGCCAAGGTAACAGTCGTTTCATACAAAGAAACCTTCTGACGAATTCCATGTATAATGCCAAGATGCAAGAAGCCTACTACTCACAAGCAACGTGCTGCAAGCAACAGCCATCAGCCCTCCAGAGAGACTGGTCACGTTGCTATCATCATCACTTTCAAGGGGGACCCTCCTAATTTGAACACCTCTTCGCACCACAGCTGCAGCAAGGGGAAGTAGAGAGCTTCATTTTTTATCCCTTTCATTTCCAAGTCTGTCACCTGGGCTTGAAGAGGGCACCTGGCCCTTTTAACAAGCAAACATTTTAAAATGTGACATTGTTAATCTTTAAAGTAACACCTTGTTAAACATGGCAGCAACTGTTCTGAAAAATATTACTCTGTTTAGTTCTGCGGTTCAAACACTTTGCAGGTGGGTGTTTACAGACATGCATTGTTGCCAAAACCAAAGCAGAAGCAGGCAAAGGATGTTTCCCAAATCATCCTCATATATAGAAATGCTTTGCTCTTCTAAAGTTTCTCCCTTCCGAGTATCTCAGAGCATTTTATAAACAAGAATTAATATAACTTAAACCCAGCTCCTGTGTTAGTTATGTACTCTCCTTACATTAGCCTGGGTAAGTACCTGACTAGAAGAAATAAATGTTCTTTAACACTGACTGAGTATATGCATTAGAGATGGAAACTCTGCTAAGAGGCTGCCAAGCCAGCTAGCTTGTTGCCTTGTCACGAAAGCACATTTTCCTCAAATGTGGTATAATTTTAAATTTCAACCTAGCCTGATTTTTCACAGCTTTATCAGTAACGCTTCCATTGTATCACCTAGTGATACCCTACAAACAAACCCCCAATTTTTTGTTTGACAGATTTCTACTAAAATACTTTGTAGCAGAAGTCAGGCCCTGCTCAAGTACAACTTTCCTGTTGTCAGGAGCTAAACTTGCCATGCTTCGTCACGGAGGTCTCCTTAAAGAAAATGGTTTTGTGGCCACCTGACTAGGCTATTTCTGCATTATCATACCAATCAGAATGTCATGGGTAAATAAATGAAAGAACAGTGAAAAGAAAGAGCTGTTTTAGTACAAAAAGGGGGGTTTAGTTTTCTATTTAAGCAATGATTTATTAATTGAAAATATTATCAATAGGAAACTTGAACTTCAGCCTATTGCTGATGTTTTCCAGCATCTGTGTAATTGTGATAAGGCAGTATGCAGCTATCTTTGCACGGTGTTTTGCTCAATAACCAGATGCCTGTCACCAGTTGCTGATCTGAATACCTGAGCTGTATCACACTGTACTAGTTACTATGTCTTCCTCAAAACAACAAGTCAAATTCATTTGGAAATTATCCAGTGATTGTAGGCAAAATATTTTAAATCGGCTCAGCAGGTGTTAAAGACCAGTTCTAAAAAATGAAGGTTTTTGACTTATCGGGGTATTGTGTTATGTGTAGAAGATGCAGTTTAATGTACACACTAAAGAGTTTAAACAATGTAAAACCCAGGAATATTTGAATTAGGTAGTCATATACCATGTCTTTAGTTAGTTCAATGGGAAGTAGAGATTATTTAGTGCTGTTATTTAGTTCTCTGGGAAGACAGTGGCAATTTGAAATATATTTAATGAAAGGATATTACTGTGATCTGAACAGATTACCAACATGTCATCTGATACTTCTGCTGTTACACATACAATATTCCCCTGTATTTTCAGCTCTCCCCTGGGTCTGTGAAGGAGCTGTTTCCACGGGTTTCTAAGAGCTGGGCAAGGCAATCATCCTGGCTGGGTTACATACACATTCTGCCTATCAGCTACAATGAGACAGCAGATGTAAAGACTTGAAAGAAAAGCTAATACTGGTTTTACCTTTCTTTCTAAACAGCAAGGATGTTAACAAAAAGATCAGGCTGCAAAAAGGACTGAAAAAAATATTTCTGCTAGAAAAGCATCATGGCAGGTTTTGTTCTATGAAATAATGAATTTCTGTCATCCCAGCTACCATTTTGAATTCCCGTTGTTTTGGAAACTTCAGTCTAAAGTATACTGGAAGAAATTCTTGGCAATAACTGTTATTAAGAAAACAACACATTAGGATAACCGCAACTTCAGTTCTGCTGATTTTACAAATGACAAAGTAAAAGGCAAAATAAAACCAAAAAGAATTTCCATTTGAAATACATATCTCCCAACCACAGAAATAAAATCATTTGGAACTGTAACGATAAGAGCTTCCCGTTGTAGGCATATTAAACATAATTTTTTGTTTCTTTTAAGAACATCTTGTGCTAAAGAAGCAGAAGCTGTTGTGTTGATGACAATAACTCTCTTTTTCCAGTCCTATAACGAAAGGCAGAAACATTCTGTTTCCTGATTTCAGCCATAGGGGCACAGAGGCTACCCTGCTAAGAGAGATTTTTCCCACAAACAACCCTCATCCTAAAAACGTTTTAATGGCTTATGGTAAATCAGACTGTTTTGATGATTAGCACATTGCTTTTAGACTGATTGCCTCCTACTTGGTTTTCTGACTTGTCATTTCACAGGACTTTTTTTCTTGTGAGGTAACAACATATGTCTGGCTGGTGAAAAAGTTGATTGTCAGGATAATGCCAGATTACATTGAAATTATCATGCTGAGGATCATATCTTGCACTTTACCTGCTCTTTTTTCATCCATGAATCACTCTTTCTTTCAAAAACTTTGGATCCCCTTTATTTGTTTAAGAATAAGAACTTGCCCAATAAGAAGGTGCTTGTTCAAGTCTTTAGTAAACAAACACCAACAGTAATACCAAACATGATATAAGGAAGTAAATATGTTTTAATGAGGTTTCACATAAGAACATTAGAAACTGGAGAAGCAAGAAAACTTCCCACCATTTGTCCCCTCTTCATGATTTACTTTGTTCTGCTTTCCTTTCTTTTTTATGTTCCCCAGACTTCTCCAATGTCAAATTAATGTGGTTTCTAAATTAATTTTTTATTTTTTTCCGCATTTTAAGCAGTCAATTTATGTTGTATATCAAAATACATAACCTGGGAATCTTTACTTCCTGTGCTAACTGAAGCACTTTGTTGTGGTTTAACCTCAGTCAGCAACTGAGTACCACACAGCTGCTCGCTCACTCCTTCCCCCCCTGCCCCCCCTCCCCAGTGGGATGGGGGAGAGAATTGGAAGAGAAGAAGTGAGAAAAACTCATGGGTTGAGATAAAAATAGTTTAATAATTGAAATAAAATAATGATAGCAATAATAATAATAATAATAATAATACACAAAGCAAGTGATGCACAGTACAATTGCTCACCACCCACCGACCGATGCCCAGCCAGTCCCCGAGCAGCGGCCCCCCCCCCCCCCCCTTCCCCCCCCTCTTTTTTCCCAGCCTGCTGAAAAGTCCTTGGCTAGTGTAAGCATTACTTAGCAACAACTAAAACATCGGTGTGTTATCAACTTTGTTTTCATCCTAAATCCAAAACACAGCGCTGTACCAGCTACTAGGAAGGAAATTAACTCTATCCCTGCCGAAACTAGGACACACTTGAAAGTAGATCTCATAAGTAAATCTTCAGAATTTTTCGGGAGGTGATTAATTAACCCATATTAAAAATGTCGCAAGGGTAAAAAAATATAAATCAGCTAATTTCTCAAACAACAAAAAGTTTGTATCAGGGCCTGGATCAACAATATTTAATTTCAAATTTTCCAGTAGGTAATTTCTTTTCTAATGTGAATAAGTACCACTTTCTCTCCAGGTATGCACAACTTTACTGCTTTTTTATAAATCCTCTAATGGAAAACAAAATCACCTCACCTAAGCTCTAAATCTTGTTGTAGGATGCCAAGATGGGATACGCTGTGCTGAACCCATGTGATACCTGCTGAGCAGGCAGTCCTTGCCCAGCACAGTTTATGGCCTAAGCATACCAAGAGATTCAGTGTCAGGTAAGAAAGGGTATTGGAGTAAGGGGATTGCAAGAAAACACTATGGTTTTGTGATCATCTAGACAAAATTGTCTGGTCAAAAAAGGGGGAAGTTACTGAAATGCCCACATTTCTCTTCTAGGCTGTTTTCAAAGTGATTACCACTTGCTGGCGACTCTGCCTGTTTCTGGCAGACTTTCTTTCAGGGATTGTCAGGCTGAGCACATATTTGGTCTTTGCACTCATTGAATAAGAGTGATGGGATGTCCTGGACCTTTATGGACTCAGGAATACCCTACGGCGATCAGGGATGTTCCCCAGCATTACAGATGAACTCAAAGTAAACACCATTTGCAACCACAAAATCTCAGCTAATTTAAGCTATATCCTTATTTGCCTGCTTGTATGGGAAGCAAAGTTTCAGACTTTTTTCTTAAAATAACCTCTGCCTCCTTTTTCTGAACACTTTGATTAACCTCATCTCTAGCTCCCAGACTATGTGACATAATGTTTACAATTCACCCAGTCACCTAAATAATCTATGCTCTTTTGAACTCACTTGTGTTACATTTCCTCATTTGTGAACAGGAATCTTGCCACCACCAGTCAGACCATTTATTTGTGCCACCTGGGATAAATTTAGTGCATTATTCTGAAATGGCTGAAGTCCATTATGACTAACAAAATAGCCTATAATAGACATATTCTAGAAGGACTGTAATCAAATACATTTTCTGATAAGCAAATACTATATTGAGATGACTCCATGGAAGGATTTAATCTCTTTCTTAAATAGTTCTTCGACAGTGATATAATTTGAAATAAATGATGCTTTATTTTTCATTACCCAGTCTAACAGGAACATTTGTCAAAAGCTTTACACAGCCTGGTACAATGGATGAGAATTTCATGTCTGTATCTTCAAGTAGATATAAATGTTTTCAGAATGAAGTAGTGTGATCCTGACGTAATATATTTTTTCACATCACTAATACATGTCTCTGAAAGTCATGCCTTGCAATGACAAATTCTTAGTGGACTTCCCCCTTTGTCCCTCCCAAGGAGAATCCACTCCCTGGTGCTATGGTGAGCTTTATGCAAAGCCAGGAAAGAATCTCAAAATGGGCTTCATGAGATCAGGGAGCTTCTTTAGATCTGTTCAGATAGAGTACATTCTGCCCAGGGTCTGCACAGAGGAGAGGTACTGGGTCTCTCCAAGGACTTGGTACCTCACTCCAGGCTGGGTATCCCTCTATCCTGGACCTTTCCTGAAAATGGATGCCTTGCTTAATTGCTACACAGAAACCACTCTCTTCACTGAATTCAGATGTGTCAAAAAAGGTGGTGATTCGGTGGTGATTAGGGTAGTCAGTTTAATGAGGCTTTAAGAAAATTTGGTTTAACTCTGTACTTCGCATTAATGTGCCTCACGCTGCAGCAACAAACTGGATAGACCCCCCTGTTCCTGCTGCTGAGAACTCCTTGCTCAGAGGGTGCACTCCAGCACCAAGCAATGAGAGCTGAGCTTACATATCCATCCAGCTGTGAGAGAATCTGACTTCCCACTTGCCAGGCAAGCATTTCGACTCAGCAGTTATTATACTAGATATGGCCAGACACACTGTTACTGCCTCTTCAAAAAAGGTGAGCCCAGCCTGGGTCTTTCAAAAGTCACAGGCAAAGCTTAGTCTCTGGCATGAGTTGAAGGCAAAAATCCTAATGGATATCATTGCCTCCATTATAGTGATGGTTCAGACAGCTAACTCTGAGAAGTGGGAGATGCCCTAGACATGTTTTCTGCTATCTCATTGTAACCAGATGCCTTCACAGCATTGGATTTCTTATATTACTTTCCTAGGCTGCCCATCATATTTAGGCACTCTTTATAGAGCCAAAGCTCTCGAATGTTGAGTTTCGTATTCTGTTTGGAGTCAAGGTTTGTAAAATGTATGCACTGCAGCACCTACAATTGCGTAAGGACATGCTACCACCACGCCTTGCCATGGGGTGCCTCAAGTCTGAGCCAGCTCTGGCTAGACTCACAACCAGTTATGTCACTGTGGTACCATATCCAGGAAATTTAGCTTTCTTTAGAAATGAGGCATATTAACCTGGGAACATCAGTGCCCCGACTTTTGGCACCCAGCGAATATCTTTGCTGACTTGGTGGTATGCTGTATAAATCAACCTTGAACGTTAATCAAAGTTGTGCAAGGGGTAAAGGCACAAAGCATGTTCAAAGGACAGCTCTAGTGATGCTTCACAGCCTCTCTACATAAGAGCTTTTATTTACCATATGTAAGACTCCTTACCATAGTTTTACTATAGGTGACAGTGCTTGCTTGTTCCTACTGCAATCCCTTCCCAGAGAGCATTGAAAGACACATTCTGCCAGCTGCATTCAATAAAAGCATGTGCCTTCTAAGCAGTCTTGCTGGTATTTAGAAACAAAGTAGCTTCTACTTGCTTGGAAATGCCAATAAGACTTTTAGAGAAGACAGATGGGAAAAAATTCATCTGGACATTATGTTGTGCTGATCGTATGCAAAGGAGGGAGTCATCTGGAGAACCAGTGTTATGCTTCTCACACGCTGTGTTTCTGCTGATGTTGAGCAGAGCTCTCCCTGCTTTGGGACTGCAAGGCAAGCGTAGGCAGCAGGGTTGGCTTTCCACACCATTCAGGGAAGGGTGACACATGCTCCTGGTGAACTGGCACAGTCATGTTGCCGGAGGTAATGGCCAGCTTGTAATTGCCACCACTCCTCATTGCCTCAGGGACAAACTAAGGCTGGGACATGGGACAGGAGTGGAGGAGAAAGGCTGGAAGCCTTGGCTATTCAGTTCTCCAATTCCCTCTTTTGGGAGGTGAAACCAAATACATGCATGAGAACATTTGTGTTCGACGGCAATTGTACTTTAAGTCATGTATAATAGACAGCGTCTTCTAAGGAATAGAGCCTACACCTATCAGCAAGACTTCTATGAAACACTCATCTAATATACTCAACTCCAACTATTAAGAAAATCATTTGATTTAAAAAACAATACTACATTTAAGGGCTGTCTAGTACATTTAAGGACTGTCGTGAACTTTTAGTTTGAACCTTTGGAGTGCACATAGTTTGAACTTTCAGTCTTGTAACAGCAAGAGCTGGAAACACTTAAGCAAACAAACCTAGATTCTCTCATGATCACCTGACTACAGATGTGTATTAAGAAAAATCCCCACTAAAATATGTCTTAAGCTCAGAGCCCTCCATTAATCAAAGCTGACTACCCTGTCACAGTGTCTATATATATAGCAGATCTTTCTGCCAAACTTGCACTCTAAACACTTCTTGCAAAATGCAGTATACTACAAGCACTGCCCTAACGGTGCTGTTTCTTCTCTCCAGTTGCTCTTAGAGGAGAACATTTTTGTTTAAGTTTGAAAATAAATTAGCTGATTCTCCTGTTGCCTGTTGACTCGTTTGTATGCTAGGACCCACTGGAGGGCAAAAGAGAGACGTACAACAGCTAAAAAAGTCTGAACAACAACAAAAAAAAGCGCAAAGAAATCTGCATCCGAAGAGCTAAGTATAACCTGCTATTTGACTTACCTGTCTTCAGAACAACAAAAGGGGTCTCTGGAATTTCTCCAGAGACCCCTTTTAATTTCTAAAGGTTAGGGAACAGTTAATTTTCCATGGTTTGATATGTGAACTTCATCACAAGAACAGCCCCCAGGAAGTCACTTATCACACCTGACACTGCTTTTTTCCGATTCATTTGTAGTGCTAAGAGTGAAAAGAGAATGACTATGTACTCTCTTCAAATACACACAAAAAAAATGTGTGTAGCATAACAAATATTATACAAGATGTCCTTTCACTCACTAATGAAACCTGAATGAAAAAACAAGCGTTAACATGTATTGAACTGCTCGCCAAGTTATCAACCCAACTGGACAAATACACGCAGCCTCAGAATATTAATAGAATTTTCCTGTGAAGTTTTATACCCAAAGACTTTGGATAAAGTGCTGGCAGAATGCCTTGCAGAAACACCACAGACTGCACAGCAAAACCAAGAAGCTAGTTTTCAAATAATTTCCAGCTTCTAGCCAGGAAAGAACCTGGAAGTGAACTGCTGTGTATAGGACAAAACCACTGGGAAGGCACTCTGGGCTAAAACCTGACCCTGAGCCTGATATGATATTGACTCACCAAAGGCAATTAACACCAGGAAATTGTCTGTGTGATTACTTTTTGTGATTGCTTCCTGAAATAATTATACAGAAATAGAATTCAGACATACACTTGCCAACTTAACATTTTTAGAGCTGAACATGAAAGGCCTCACCCTATCCTCTGAATTTGCTTCCCCTCCTACTGAAATCATCTCATTGTCCACAGAGTAAGTTCATGAGAGTGCAGGCATCCCAGACATCACATATCAACTAATCCAAAGGCTGTGCACAAGTAGGCAACAGGCAGTTTGGTTTGCAATCCACTTCAATCACTTCTGCAAACATGTCTTAATATGTCCATCTATCTAGGGGGAATACTACAGGAGGCAGCACTAATCCTCCAGGGATCATTGTAAATGAAGTGACTCCAGGCCAGACTCCATCCACCTCATAGTTTCAGAACTATGTAAGTTCTCAAAGCTCTCTCTTATGACTTTATAGGATAGTAGTTTCATCTATAAACACAAACCCACCACTTTTCAACACTCTAAAATGTTCCACAGTTGTCTTTGGGGTTATTCTGCATAAGCTCATGTAAACCCAACCTGACTAAAGAAAACAGTCTCTGTCACTCACTGCAGACTATCAAGAAACTTGAGTGGTTCATTTCTACATCTGAGCTGTCCAGCCATGAGCACAATTCTACTATCTGTAACTTCACAAAGTCTCAGAAGTTCTTCAGTAATGAGTCTGACATGAGACTGAGATGAGGCTCACATCACTCCCACCTCCCAGCCCCCGTCTGAATCAGCATCAGCTTCTCTAAACCAGCTTGGCTCAGTACCAATTGCTAAGTGTCCTGATTTCTTGGAGGAGATTTCTACATTTCCTCACAGGTCTGGTTTTCCTTCCACAAGGAGCTGAGAGATTCAAAGGCTGGTGTTTAAGTAGGGATATAAAAAAAGCATCCTTCCAGCTTCAATGTAATTGCCAGTGCAAAAGTGTCATTGTACCTAAGTGGAAAAGGTAGAGATATCTGGTATTAGTTCAGAAAACAATCATATTTGGCAGCAACTGAGTTGTTGACATTGATCTGTAGCTCTTCAGGTTCTTTGTAGCTTAGCTATTTGAGAAACAACTTTGCTTTTTTCAGGCACCACAGCAACTATGGTTAGTCAGGTTTTCTCAGGGTAGAGCCTGTGCAATGAGCTACATGCAGCTGGGAAGCAAAGGACTGACAGCAGTGTTCCCTTAACCTGGGATTCACTGGAGCCAAAATTTGACAGAACCAAAATTTATGATTCTCTAGTTACAGTGCAAGGCTTGACTATTGATTGGTTCAGGTTTCTGTCCAGGGCTGGGTAGGACTTAGTTCTCTCAATACTTGTTTTTAATCTCCCTCCATGTTTTTAGATGGTGTTTTGAGGGTCCAAAGCAAAAAAGCTAAATGCTCTGCCTTCCCAGAGTCTTTTCCTTCTCCTTACTCTTTCCTTAATTGATTGTAGGCTTGCCACAGCTGACACTACCTTTATCTCATGACTGAAAAAAAGACTCTTCCTTAATGTATTACAGGAAAGAACACTGAAAATAAATCAGTAAATCAATAAGGCTAAAATCTCTCAGTATCGTTCAGACCACAGCAAAATAAAAAGCCTGGGATGCTGAATAAAAATCTCCTTCTGAAATAGGACTTGGAGGACATATCCTAGGTCTTAGTGTGGGTATCTCCGTACTTTATGAGATTTTATGAGTTAAAAGGAATAGTTCATTTCTGGAGTCTCTTAAACTCACCAACTCAGAGACTGGCGCCTGTGAAAATCCCTTTGGGGTTTAAAAGTCCTTGGAGTTTGTCCTTTTTTATTATTATTTTTTATTTTGTCCAGGACATTTTGAAAGTTTTAGTTTTATGTTTTTTGGGATTGGGGTGGGGTGCAGATATAGAGTAAATTTTGGCATGTGGGGGAAATCAGCATGCCAAGAAATTTCTCCAGAGACATTTTCCCTAAAGAGAGCCCTGACAGTCACATAAGGGCAACATAGCCTTTCCCTAGCAGCTTGGTGTCACATCTCCTCCTCTTCTCTGCTTGGGGTTAGCATAGCTCAACAGAGCTTTAATCTAGATTAGCAGCAAGGTGTTGACAAAAAAACTAATCTAGCCACAGTCTCCAAGAGTTCTGGTCTTGGTTCTTGGATCTGTCATGGCCATACATGGTCAGGGAAGTCATTTAGGGAGAGGTTTTCTGAAGCAGACATGGAAATTAAGTATTCAAGTTTCATCAGCTATCATTGACATTTGGAGACATAGCTATTTTTTGCACCTCTGAAAAGCTGATTCTACCTCTGTCTACTTCCTCATTTTGAAGCTAGAGATGATAAGTAATTTCTAATTTCCATGTCTTTTAACTTCTTTTTTAAGGTCTAAAGTAAAATGGCTGCTTTTCATTTTCAACACTGAAAAACATAATGCCTCCCGTTGCCCTCCCCAGTTTTCCCTCGTATCACCTAGGGCATCTGAATGCTACTGCAAAATAGTTTTAAATATCTATTGGTGTCTTAGATTTGGTAATTTCTCTGAAGATATAATATATGGCACCAAGCTCCCAGATAACAATTGAGGATAGGGATAGACCACAACACAAAATGAGTTTTTCACCAGACAGGTACTATATAATTTTCACTTGCAATTCAAACTGCTTAGGAGAAAAAGTCTATGGTGAAAGCACTATTACAGCTCATCCTTGCTCTCAGCTGGAAATAAAAAGGTAGACTGAAAAAAAGAAGGTGGTCAGACATGGCCTATCTGTTTTTTAAACCGTGGGCCCATGCCTAATAAACCTCCTTCTGACACTTTAAAAATTACTTCCTATTTCGTATTAGTTCATTTGAAGTAGAACTGTTAATGGAATTTTCAGGTTAACACATTCACCTTTCTGCTGCAAACTTATGAAGTCATGCTTGATTTGAGGAGGCTGAACAAGAAGGATCGGCTCACAAACACAACTTTAATAGGCAACAGGGTAAAACAAATGCATGCCCTGTAAAACAATTTATTTATTTAAAGGGATCACTGAGCTCATGACAGGGAGCACCATCCTGCTCAGTGGTTCTGCTCATCGCCTGAAGCTTTATTCCCATGCAGTCCCACTGACATCTGCTTGTGGAGTAAGATGCTGACTGGTGTGAAAAAAGTACAGAATCTGATCCTTCCTGATTAAGATACATAAGGAGGAGACAGACAGAACATGCCAATATTCAGTGTCTCATGTTCTGTGCCATTGGGCACAAATCTATTAGCAACTCAACAATGATGTGGCTGGCCAATCCTGAGGACTGATACTCATCCAATATGTTGGATTAAATACAATTGAATTCTCTGTTAATACTTGTCTGTACATTTCTAACCTGCCCTGCTGCCTTTCTCCCTTTGTTTTTTTGTGTGTCAGTTTTACAAAATCCACCATGGGAGCTTTGAGGCTTCTGCACCAATTAGAAATTCTGCCTCTCAATTGAATTAAGCACTTCCTAGCAGAGATTTCCTCATTATTTCATTTATAAAAGCTTTATTATGTTGGCAACTTTTGTCACTCAAGTATCCATAAAAAATTATACAACCATTTAAGCATGATTCCCTGTTTATCTCAGATGTAAACATCATGTTTCATTGCTTTTTAGATAAACACTGCTAATTCAAACCAGGTTTTTGTTGGAGCCACGTATCAAAGCATCATTTACAACAATAAACGACTACAGCATTACTTTTGTTCATGGGTACTAACCAGCACAATCTGGCTTTATCGTAATTACCTGGACTTTTTGTGGTTTTCCTTCACTCCCCCAAAATGCAGGTAAGGAGGTTCAAAGAACCCCAGTCCATTGCAGTCTACCTTCATGTGAAGGAAAGAACATTTCTATGCCTTCAACTGTACCTTCCCATTTTCACCCCATCTTGGCCTGCTCCCTAGCCTTGCAGTTGAAAGAATTGCTAACTCTTGCCTATCATAAAGACAGACACCTTTCAATGGTTTGGGTAACAGGGAAATTTTGTACTTTGCTGCTCAATAGTATGCTACAGCAAATACATCAAGGGAAGCACTCAAGTATTTAGAAGTTTAATTTGACTAATCTCTTAGCTAGTCAGCTAAAAGCTAACACTAAACAAGATAGTCTTTTGTTCCTCTTCCCATCTGCAATCTTGATAACCTCAAGGGTTGGTTCTGGTCTTTTTTCCATACAGAGACAACCTCAGGGATTGCAAAGGAATCAGTTCTGCTTTGTTTCTATGTAAAGAAGATCAGATTGACGCATACATACAGTAACACTGGATGCTACTTTGATCCTTTAAAATCTTAAAGTGATTCACAAAGCTACAAAAACAAATACTACTTGCTCACCGAGAAATAGAAAATGAAGGTAATGTTGCCTACACCCATGAAAATCCCAAGGACAGAGTGTGTAGTGTAGGGTTTACTCTAAAACGGTGTTTCTTAAGGCAATTTTCCACTGGCTTGTCATAACTGTGTCTCTAGTAGGGATAAACTAAGCTTCCCGGATAAAAATAAAAGCAGGAAGAATTGATCTAATTCTTCAGACAAAAATTAAATTAAGTGGTTTCAAGGTATGAAAATAATTATAGCATCTAAAATTATTGTCAAGTTCAATGCTTACATTCCTTTAATTACAATCAGAAGCACTACTGAAATAGATTAAACAAGGGTGTTTTCCTATGATTTTTTAACCCAGTTTTCAAAGCAAAGTGGTCATATTACCATTAGAATTCCCTAAAATGAGATAAACCAAATTAACTGTCTAATGTCAAGAAAAAGCTAAGCCCCTGCTCCTGCCTTTCATCCCTGCTTTCTGGCCAGAAAAACTTCCAGACCAAGTAAAACTCTGGCTTTGGGGTACATTGTGCTATACTCACTATAGTATCACAGAAATCCAAGTTTGAACCTGATTTCCCAAACTATGCCTGTGAATTGCAGCTGTGCTTAGAGCTTCCTGCTCCCTTTGGCTGCAGAAGCAGAGGACATGCTCTCAAGAAGGAAGCTTTTCTTCCCCAACCAGAAACATATTAGTTGGTCAATGCTGTGGTTAGGGAACCTACCTGCAGTTTTAAACTGTGAGGCATACAGGCTGATGTGGTCCTGTTTTGCACATATACTGCCCAGCATGGCTTTTCAACTCTTCCTCTTTGTGCATTTTTGCCATTGAAAAGAAGAAAAAACAGAGAAGGATGGTGTTAGAGGGAAGATAATGTTCATAAAATGTCAATAGAAAGAAAAGAAAATGTTTTCTGTATAAACTGCTTGATGAGTTCAGAGCCTGGGAAGTTTGGTGCCAAGCTTGAAAAACAGAAGCAGCCACTGGTGAGGAGCTATAACATCCTTGTCTTGCACTCCTGGCTGTTCAGCACAAATTAATCTATCTTTACTAGTGTCTGAATACTTCAGAAATGAAAAATAATTTCTAATATATCTTCAAACCAGAGAAATGGTGGTTTTGGATTATTTTACAGACACTATAGTCTCAGGAAGTACTCCAAATGCTCTAGTTTGCATTGTTCATTATTTTGTTTGCACTCAGGAGTATAAAGCATTAAACACAAAGTCCAAATACAAAATGTAAGCTCAGAGGGTAAAAATTGAATCTGGTTATTATCTGTAATTCTTGGCAAAAGGCTAAGGAGGAAAAAGGTTATTTTCATACTTGTTTGTAAATAAGTTATGTTTATTATACTCTTGGGTCCATGAATTATCAGTAAACCTATGTCTTCAGCCTGGAGGACTGATCAGTTCTCTGAGAGAAAAGTCAGGTAAACATTCATAGCATTGGTTATGGAATTCTTATAGAAGCAAATTTAGCAAGTTGGCAATTGACTTGCTGTTCTGAGTAATGCACTCACTCCTGGGAACCGTTGGGCTAATCCAACACTCAATTGATTAACACATTAGTAGCTGCCAAATGTCTTTTCTCAAAGCACTGGGACTTTCTGTATATGTACCCAGTCTGGAACGGACATGTGCATGGGCTTAGCATCTCAGCTTCAGTAATGAGAGGAAAACTGTGGGAAAGAAACCAGCTTTGTTCTCATCTGTTCCGAAGATTTAATATGTCCCCTTGTGATTTAAGAATTCACTCATGGGAATTTACTACCTGCAGTAAATACATGGTTACATTTACACATCTGGAAATGCATTGGTCTATGCGTAGAAAATAAAGCTATTATTGACACGTTGTCTGTAGCAGTCATCAAATGGACACACATTCAATATGAAAATGCTGTCCTTTGAGAATAAATCTTAGCAAGATTAGACTGTATCAGTGAAGATAATGAATCCAATCATGCTTTGTACAATAATCATTCACTTCATGTTTTCATCACAAAAGGGGGCTGTTATCTGATGACCACAGACTTGAGAAGTAATAAAAAAAGAAAGGAAACATTTTTATAAGACCATATACCTGGGTCAGTGTTCTATTCTACTTATATAGCTGAAAAATCTTAAAACCAAGGTTAGGTACCATGAAAACAATAGATTTCATTACTGTTTTCCCTTCCCCCTTTTAAGGATGTTAAAGAATAAGGATATAGGATTTACTTTCCAAATTCAATTTTTAGTTTAAACAAATCAAAAAAGTAGATGAAAACCTTTCCTTTTACCTGGTTACAGGCCTTTGTAAACTTTCTGAAACTTTTTACAGTTACTATTTTTTAAAAAAAGTCCAAAGCAGGCAGATTTTTCCTGGTTATGGTCTTTGTTAAAAAGACATCATGCAGTAGAAGGAAAATGGATAAACCTACATTCCTACACCATTACCAACTTCCCTCTGATACCAGCTTAAAAATCCCTCTGTATATTTTTAACTTATTTTTTTCCTCTCTTTCGGGTTTTTATTCCACCCACTGCACTAGTTAGTTTATGCATCAGAGTTTCTGTGTTATCTAAAAGACCTAAACATCTGCCTTCCTTTTTTTTTCAAGTCTATACTGGAAAGAAGTTATTTACTGAACTAAAGTTATGTTGCCAAATGCTTATATGAGACCTGAATGATCGGTCTGATTTGACTCTTCCCTGAATACGATGTTTGTAATTATGCCAAAATAACTGTAATTAGCCATTTGGAAAGAGCAGAGTAAATGTATACACTGCTCCTTTCCCACTCAGCACTCTAATTGCATCTATCTGTAGAGCTCTGCAGTTTTCAGTCCTTAAATATGAAGGTAGCACCAGAAAACACAATACACTGCGGTGAGACCAAGAGAAACTGTATGCCATACAGCAACCAGGAGTGAACAGTTGAATTATTAATACTTTGAGAAGTGTTGACACAAGTTCAACTCTGGTGGCAGGAAAACAAAAGAAAGGGAGAAACATAAACAATAGTCTTTCTTTTACATAACTTCCATTGTTAATATTTGATGTTAGCCTCCACCTACAAAGCAAGTTTCACTCGTGTTTCCTTTTTCTTATCTTGAATTATGAACTTCTTAATGCATTTAAAAATTAAAAAGTCATCTCTCAACAGAGGGAGACAGTGCAAGTCACCAGCTGGAAGTAACAGCTGGGTTAGGTCCATATAAGAAAAGACCTTGTGTCAGGCACTTAAACACTGTTCAAGTCCATCCACAGCTTTACAATCCTCACCTGCCCTTCTATAGTTTGTAACGAGGTTTCACACTGCATTAGGTTGAGTTGCACGAGATGTGAATTTGCAAGCAGGTTTGAATGACTGTGGAGAGACTGTTTTGCCATTTGGAGCAGAAATATATCACCTGCAGTTTCTAAATGAATGCCTGTTTTTATACAAAAATACAAATGCACTTTTCAGGCAAGAAAAACTGGTGATAAAATTAGGCAGATTTATCTTTGATGGTGCATGGGCCACTGGAATGTATATTTTTTCCTATGGATGATGAAGAGAGAAAGTTTTAAGCATCTAACAGATAAAATAAGCTTTATAATCAATTCCAAGTCTGAGTCTGCTTTACAGGAGCTGTGCTGCAAACTCTTGTGAACATCATGCACCTCACTATAAACTCCTTCCTAGAATAACTTGCAGCCAGAGGATCTGTATGTGTCAGGTCATTTATTCTTAATGAATATGAATAGTTCAGCTTGCTCCCATTCATTTCCACTGTTAGTGAGGCCTTTTGGCTTTCCACGCTCTTTTGCTCTCTCTTAAGTGTTATTTACTACTTGCATAACTGAATGCATCTGTGTGCTTTCTCTAGGTCACTTCTGAGTTTTCATGTGGTTACGACATTTTTCAGCATATGAGTCACTGCAAGAAGTACAGTGTGTGCACTAGAGTCAAATCAGGAAAGGACAGTTGCAACTGATACAAGAGGAAGATACCAACTCTCATGACACTAAATGAACTAATGTGGGGACTGTTAATTACATCAAGATAAACAGAAAACTGCCAACATATGCAAAGATTAAGGCATCAGGCATGTTCATCAGTCACCACTCCATCTCACTGAGAACAGGGTTGCCATGGCTCTGTCTGGCATTTCCAACACTTGCTGGAAGTTGAGGCCTGTTGGGAGGACTCTGCGTATGCAAACATGTTCAGCGCTTTAGCTGCAGAGCCAGCATTTCCTGGAAGCATCCAACTCACTCCACTTTTGTGTAAGCTGAGTTGCCAAAGTGATGTGGATATATATGACAAGAGCAGATATTTGGCAGCTAGGGAGAAGTTACTGCTCTGACACAACCACTGTGCACTTCAGTAATTAAGTGAAAACTTCAAAGTCTGCCAGGGAAAAAGGTCTTGGGAAACTCAGATACATGACAACACTACTTGGGAAAAGAGTAAGCCTGTGTGAAGGAAGCAGTCTTACACGGAAGAATGTACAGAGCACTTTCCCCTTTTTCAATACATGTGATTATTCTGCTGCAACACAAGTCACTTTGGATACATCTATGCTGGTCAATCAGAGGTGACATCAAACACTGAGCCCTGCTTGTCCACGCTGATTAGCTGGTAGCCCTTTTTGTTCTCTCCCATGCAAAGCTTGGAAAGGTTTCTGATAACAGCTCACCCTAAGGACTGCTTCCAAGTCTGCATGAAGACTGTGAGATTGGCTTCCTCTACCACACTATCCACACCCCTTCAACTCTATCTGGGCAGACTTTGAACCCTCAAAGCTCCCGTGTTCCCTTATGCCATAGCCCGGAGATATGCAATATGTGTGGTCATTTTTTGTGCTGTAACACCACCGCTCTGGTGTCCTGCGACACAGTTCTCACATTCTCTCAGACAACATGAACTGGAAAAGCGCACATTAAATAATGCCTTGGGTTTCAAAGCTTTCACACAGGGCCCAGAAGAGATCCAGAGGTTATGTTGCATGGACACAGGTATCAGCTGCAGAAGGTGTTATCCCTAAAGTGCAGGGCTACATGGCAGTTGCACCAGTCAGCCTCAGGGTCAGGGACTGCTCCCTGGCACCCTTTATTTAGCAGGATCCTTTGGGCAGAGATATACACTCTCATACACTTAGAATTCACCTACACCAGCAAACTAATTCTGAACAAAACACTGACCAGCTTATGTCTGTATCTCTAAGCTCTCTTCATGACCCAATCATGCGGCCCCTTTTCCATTCTGGGAATTGCCTGGGCTTAGACTATCCCACAAACAGTGTGTCAACATCCTCAGGGACCGCTGGTACCAGCCAGTGCTCTTTCCAGGCAGCACGTTAATGGCAAGAATATCATTGCGGTGCTCATGCCCTGACATTGTGGAGTTTGCCATGCAGCCTGCAAGGGTATTTAGCAAGCCAGTGCAGGTGTTCTGCTAGGGAGAAACCAGGAAATCCTGTGTGCTCGGTCTTTTTCAAAGCCAGCTGGTAGTTTCTATTCTATCCACAGGCAGATGTGGGTGTGCAAATTGATTAAGCTAAAAAATTTCATTGAGCCTTTATCTCTGCCAGTGATGGGGTGTGTGGGATGCACTTGCAGAGCAAATTACAGCTCTAACTCAGTCATTGTCGACACATAAAATATTTGGAGACTTTACAATTGGAAAACCATCTGGAATGTGTTGATTTGTACTTGTTTGTTTTTAAATTTTACTTTGAATGGCTAATAACTAATGTAATCCGTGCAGTGGAGTGCCACACAGATTTCACCATGTGACTGCACAAAGCTATTTTTGAGCCTGGGATATTCTCTCAAAGCACAATAGAAAATAAATATAATCTACCAACTTATCATTTAAAATGGAGTGTGAAGATTCTGAACACTGAAAAATCAACTTAAGTCACATTAATCAAATGCAATAGAGAAAAGGCAAGAATATAGCAAAGTCAATATCCTGTTTTAATTTTTGCAACCATCTCAGCATACTTTAAGGGCATTTGAACTGTCATACTAATAAGCAATTAAGCAGTTTTAAAATTTGAGATAGAAAAATACAAAGACATAGGACAGGAAAGGGGCCATAGGAAAATGCACAGGATGTATTTTGTGGTATTTTGCAAGAAAATCATGATCATTTAATAAATCAGCTAACCTTCCTACAGAACACTGATAAAAATCTTCACCTGAATTATCTTTGTATTGGATAGAGAAATACAAAATCTCTCTTCATCAATGTAACATATATCACTAGTAATCATAAAAAACCATGTGAGTTTTCAATCTCTAACAGTTATAAATATTGCTATTATGATGATTTACTTAGATCATTTGACTTTGGGCCATCCAGCTGATAGCCATTTCTGTATGATCCATAACCTAATAATTTTCAGTATTTCTTCTGCAATTGATATTTTTATGTATTCTTCCCTATATTTTTCACAGAAAAACTGCTACAAGTTTATGCCATTGTATCTCAGAATAAAATTTGTCCTGCTCTTGTTATGGACAGATGTAATCACAGTGCATCCATCTGCTTTTATGTTTTCTCATTTTATAGTGGATTAAGTACAGGTGGTGTTTCTCTAGATGATAATAATTAATCATTCAGGTTATGGATGATGTGAGAGATTTAGAAAATGTCCTGGATATTATAATTATTCACACACAGTATTTTATAAATAAATGCTCGTGGATATTCCTTATAGAAAGGGGTCTGATGCTATTTATTTACCATGTGAGGTTTAGTTCTCAACTAGCTTCCTTTTTAGGATACCATTCCACACTAAAAAGCCTTCTAAAGCAGAACTAATGTTCAGTCTTCTCTTCTCTTCCATTCT
>NW_008825255.1:353661-364803 GCF_000699105.1 Pygoscelis adeliae
AATTCAACAGTTTTATCAGCCATATTCTGAACCAGAAATGCTGTAGTTCAAAATCAGACAGCTTTTTGGAGTTATTTTTTTGAAAACAAATTTCATTGGACTGAGGTGAATACACAGCAGTAGATTTAAATCATTCCTGATTTGGAATGGAAGCCCTGTACCTGCTCTTCGCTGTAGGGGACACAGACCAATAAAAAAGATGCTCCCCCTCTATCTACACATGTATTCTTGTCAGCTGAATAATCAGAGACCTGTCTTTAAAAGTTCACGTAACATGTAAACTAGAGAAACAATTACTGAGAACCTTATTCTTCAGCACCTTGTGCAACGGGAACTTTGCTACAGACAGGAGTGGGGACGGGACTTGACTGGAGGGATGCCTCTGTCACTCTTAACAGGAGAGAGACTCAGATACTCAGATCCACTTCCTCCACACATGATGACAGAAACACTGATTACATGACCGGATAAATAAAACAGAGAATCCTTTCATTTTCTAGAATGCCTATTTTCTAAACAGCTACTACTGAGGGATGTCTAAAAAATGTTGCACCTCTCTGTGTTCAGGATGTTTCCTATTTTGCTGAGGAACAGCTGTGTTTTCCTAATTCCATGCATGAATCAACAGTTATTTACTTCATACCCCCACCCCATTTGACTTCCTCAGAATTAATCTCTGGTATTTTAACGTATTTTTTACTGTAATATTAGCATTGTGACATGCTCTCACATTTACTCGGTGGATATGGGGTTCCCTAGCACGGGGGCTGCTCTGGTCCAAATCTTGCCTCTGCCTGCAGAGGCTTACATCCACTTTTCAGATTTACAGAGTTCAGTCCTTTTGAAAAAAGAGTTCTCTGTTACTTAACTTGCCTGTCACTACTTGAATTAGGTCTCTTCCTAACAATTAACAAAATCACTAATTGTTAAAAGAATATCCTCTTAAGCAAGCTCATCTGTTGTCATGAAGGACAAGTCACTATTTTCTTATGACCATCACTAAGCTTTGTCTATTTTTAAAGAGAAAACGCATAGGGGTTTGGTTTCCCACCACCCCTAAATGTTGTACTGCTGCTGAAGTATTCTGTTCTAATTAGGAAATATTTCTTCAGTACATTTGCACTAAAGACAGTGTGTTCCAGACACTGTTTTCCATTTCTTGAAATAACAGCTAGGAGATAACAAAACTGCAATGAAATAAATTAAGAAACAGAAGAATTTTTTAAAAGACATGTATTTTTGCAGAAGAATGCAGTGCCTTCAACCAATCTTTATACTCTACATAAAAAGATATTAAGTTCTACTCTAAACCAGTTCAAAAGTCATAAATACACTATATAGCTCTATTTTATTAAACTTTAACTACCTGATACATATCTATCTTTATGTTTTTAGAAGAAAAGATTAAAATTCTTTTCAGTATGCCCATTGTTTCTGAATAATATAGATGGACATAAATGACTGTGGATGCAGCCCTGGTACCAGATGAGTCACACAGAGAGCATCTGTGGAGGAGATGAAACAGAAGCTTCACCCACTTGGCATCTTCCCAGGCTGAGGAGAGCTCCAGCCAGCCTGTGTCTACTTGCATGAGTGCCACAGGGAATAACACCCAAATGGTGCCACACAGGCATGTTTCTCCTAAGCCACCAGAAGCATTTGTGGAAGACAGCGCCTACCAGTGGACCGTTAATCATCTGGTGTCATCCAGATTTACCATCATGTGTCACCAAAGAGGGTTATTAAAGTGAAAAAAAGACATCCATGAAACACCCCTTCCACCCCCAAGAAAAACAAACAACAAAACCAAAACCTAGAAGGGAATCATAGCAAATCTTGGATTGTAGAACTGGATTTTCTCCTCTAGAGCTGAGGAGAAATTTATCATAGCCACCTTCCACTGATCTGAAAAAAAATCTTCCCTTAAGAAATAACATGCTTTCCTCAAGACCAGATGTAAATCCCTCATAAAACATCTTGATTTGGGATCCATAAAAATGAGGCCAACAGTAACCTGTTGTGTGTTCACCAGTCTTCTCCTGTATGAAAACTCATCTTGTGCTGCCCATCCTTTATCAAACTATTGGGAAAGCACTGGAGGTGTATATATATGAATTACAGAGCTGGAGTCCTTCCTTTATTCCTACTCTAACATAGCTTGTGGTGTACTCTGGGCTTCTCACCTGTAAGTGGGGCTATGACTGAGTTGCTGTCTTGTTGTAAATCCAGTGCCATTCCACTCCTTGGGCTATGGAAAACAAAGTAAAAACATTTTCAAGCACTATATTTGAATACACAAAGGGAACAGGGATCAGTCTATCAATAGGAGATATTACAGCTAGCATTCAGATGTCAATAAGTTAAAGGTAATCTGCTAAAAGAATATTCAAAATACGCGACAGCCAATTTCGTTTGAGTATTCTTCCTTCTGAAGCAGATGGAACCAGC
Organism: Pygoscelis adeliae; assembly: GCF_000699105.1. NCBI lineage: Eukaryota > Metazoa > Chordata > Aves > Sphenisciformes > Spheniscidae > Pygoscelis > Pygoscelis adeliae. The sequence goes on from NW_008825255.1 coordinate 356,110, forward strand.
AAAATGCTAAAGTATTGACAGAAAGGACAGAAATGCTGAAGATGCTCATCTCTGAGACAGGGCAATGTCTGCTTCAGTCACCACAATCTCAGGAAGGTTTTCAAAAGTGGAGAGTGGCACGCCTCAGAGCCTTCCCTCATGATTTTGCATTTTGGATTATTACACAGCTTTGGCTTACTCCTGATTCTATTTAGAATAAAGTCTGAGGTGAAACCTCACTGCAAACTCAAATAATATTGAGTTAACATTCTGCAAAGTGGGTCTGTGAGAGGAAAAAAGGAGCAGACAAGGGATAGATAAAAATGTAGGGGGTGGGGGAAGAGATAAGTGAAGAAAAAAGGTAAGAAATAGAAACAAGAGGGTGAAAGCAGAGTCTGCAGAGACAAAGTCTCATCAGTGTCTGGGCTGCAACTAGCAGAGCCCCTCGTGGACAACTCTGGCATTGCCATGTGTACAGATAAGGTTTAGAGGGTTTATTTAACTTACTTTCCTGTGTGCCCAACACTATGAGTTTCTCAGTAGAGCTTACTGCACTGGTGCCACACTAACCTTGTGATGCTCCTTCTAGATGAAAACTGGCTCATTTTCAAGTGTTTTACAGAGTGAGCAGTTGAAACTTCGGTCTTTCTGAACAGGTGAAAAACCCATAGCTAACGTCCTATTTTTATCCTGTATTTAGTTTAAACTAAATTAGTTCATATTCACTCAGCCCAAGATTCCTAGGACAAGACAAGGTTTTCTTTACTAACCTAAATCAAGTATAAGTGAGCAGGTTGTTCCAATGAATACATATGCCAGGGTTACAGTTTTGACGTCCCAAAATGACATTTTCAATCATTTCCTTCCTTCCATGAATTTGAGGATTGTTTTGAGACATCTTTCTGAGTCCAGAGATATTTATTTCAGTAGGAATTCTTCTACATCCCTGTTAAAGCAATTTTGACTGATTCAGTTTTATCTGCTTTTTTTCCCTTCATAACCCTAGCTGCCAATACTATTCCATCAGTATGACCATTACTGCCATATCTCCTGAAAAGCGCATCCACTTCAATATCATCGTATGAGTCATTATTGGTATTTTGCCATGTTATTTTGCCAGACAGTCATGGCTCTGCCTGAGCTCAGTTGCATATTTCAGCAAAACCAAAAAAAAATATTCAGGCATTTCTTGCATCAGACATAACACACAACAGCATTTATTATACAGTGCATTTCAAACCAGAGACATCCAGTCACAGTTTTACAATCTAAAGTCCTCCAGACCACAGTATTTAGAAAAATGTCTTGAAAATATCTTCAACACTTCTCTGAATTTAGTGTCATTCTGGCTTAGGATGAAATTTTCTGGCTGTGTTTCCATTGTACCAAAGAGAGCGGATATTTTTTAGTAAGTAATTGAAATTGCAATGCCTAAAGGTTATTTTAAGCTTTCTAATCTCACTACCTGCTACACAACTGGGTACAGTTAACGTGCAAATGTTGATTAATAATCCCACAAACATAGTAATACAAGCAGTTTCTGAAAAAAGGTTGGTTGGTTTGTTTGGTTTCCCCCCATACCCTCTTGTTAATTTTCAGACATGCTTAGCAGCAGAAGACAGGCCACGAAAACTCTATTCAACAGCAGAAACCCAGTTCTGGAGGTGACTGTCCAACTTGAATGGAGCACTGTGGTGGAATATTTTAGTCAAAGAGAAATGGGAAAACAGGAAAAGTGCAGTCCAGTGTACCACAGAGAGGGCATTCAGTATCTCATATTGAATGACATGATTTTAGAAACCTGGTCGTTGTGTGTTTTCACTTGAAACTCAGAAGAACTTCCTCAGGTTTTCTCAGGTCAGGTGGCACCATCCTGTTAGTAAACTGCCCTGCAATGAACAGCCACAGCTGCTTGATGAGTGATTCACAAATTCAGCTGAAAAATCACAAGCTTTAGATTGAGGGAGACAAAACTGCACCACTGTTGCTCCCTCAGCCTTAAGTTAACTTACAGACCTTTGCCCAGGTGTTGAATTAAACCACTTTACCTTCATTTTTCCAGTGATCATTTACCAGTTAATTTTACACACACACTTTCAAATGCAGTTGAAATGAAGGACTCACTCAGATACAAAATCTAACAAGTGAGACATTATATTACAGTTCAAAATTGCACAGTGGTCTGGCTACAGCTCCTAGTTTGCATATTTCAGTGACTGTGATCATTAGAAGAACTCAATTTATGAAAAAATATTATGAAAGATATATTTTTATTTAGTGCCTTTACTCTGTTTAATTTAACAGAGAAAGCAAATTTTCTTAATTATTTTTCTTTCAACAGCTTTCAGATCTCTATGTATTCATATAGCAGTCATCTTTACAGATGTTTTTCCATCTGAATCATTCTCCAATTTGAAAACACACACAGTGCTTTTAATACATAGTTTCTGTCAGCTGTACCAAATTCTTCAATTATTTTTTTTTGATCATTGAGCCATATTTAGTATAAGGATTGATAATGCGGCTCCTCCATACCAAATGGTGGAGAAAATGTGGCTTCACCAGCACCTCTACTACCCAAATTGAGTAGTGCCCCATTCAAGAGAGAAGCAGCAAGTCAAATCAGTGCAGATGCTACTAAGTAAACCTTATGATGTGACCTGAAATCAGTCTCTGTATTTGGTTGCCTCCATTTTTCATTCTATGTTTAGGAAGACCTAAGGAGCCTGTACTGAGCTCAGGAGGTGATGCTAGGTGTTCAGTTTCCAAATCTCTGTTTGGCTCCATCTGGGGCTCTAAGCAATTCCATGCTCTGCTTTTTGAGAAATACGTGGAATAAATATGTAGGATATTTACCCCAGAAGATTGTTGGTAGATGTAAATGTACCAGGGCAAACTCACCCCTTACATCATCCTGAAGTGGTTAGTTAACAGGTTAACTAACCTGTTAACATAGTTAACATTAACTATGGCCCAGTGTGTCCAAGACGACTGTCATTTTAGGGTTGGAGTGCTTGAGCTTCTCTCCTGTCAAAGTCCTTCTTGGATGTAGTTTCTGGATAATCTTCTAGCTTGGCATATTTACATTGGCAACCAAAATGCCTTGCCACTCAAGACAAAACAAGGAAAAAGGCATAAAATTCAGTAAGGTCCATTTGGCTTTAATAGGGCTGTGATTTTACCACAGGTTCTGGTTTTGGCTTTGCCACTTCATCCCTCTGCCATTGTTTTAAGTGTCTAGTGCAAATGATTCATAGCTGAATAGGTGGCAGTGTAGTAAATATGGAGTTTTCTCTCTCCACCTTTGAAGTATGTGCATTTCTGTAGCAGCACTCTACAAGCAGAATAAGGAAAAGGGCTTCGTTATGCATAAGATAAATTCAGTCTGGGATCTAAGAAGCATGTCTGTTGACTGAGGTTTTAAATCATATTAGATATTACTGTCCGTACAACTTTGCCACAAAGTACAATATCTTACAAGCCCTAATTTGACACTTTTCACTTCAATGTAATAATCCAATGTGTAAACTGCAGTTATAAATTAGTGATGTTCTAGACAAATGGAGGTAATTCAGAGAAGTACACTGGTTGCATACAGGAAAAAATATCTGTGATGAGCCCGGTATTTCCTACTTTGAAAGTACAAACCATCATATTTTAAAGATGAATGTTACTCTTCTTATTTAAGCATAAAACAGTATCAATAGCTGTAATAAATTTTATTTTAAAAAGGGAAGACTTTGGTGCAAGCAACAATGTTTTATATAATGACTTTTCTACAGAAAATGATGCATTCTCAAGAATATTAATGCATGCTCTTTTTCTTATTTACGCTTATTTCATCAAGGTAATGGACCGTGAAAAAGAAGACCTGTCATGACTGAATAATTCCTGTATTCTGTTGCCTTGGTTTCAGTTGGGATAGAGTTAATTTTCTTCCTAGTAGCTGGTACAGTGCTGTGTTTTGAATTTAGGATGAGAATAATATTGATAACACACCGATGTTTAAGTTGTTGCTAAGTAGTGCTTACACTAGTCAAGGACTTTCCAGCTTCTCATGCCCTGCCAGCAAGAAGCTGGGAGGGGGCACAGCCAGGACAGCTGACCCAAACTGGCCAAAGGGATATTCCGTACCATATGACATCATGCTCAGTATGCTTAGCTGGGAGGAGTTGGCCAGGGGGTGGTGACCACTGCTTGGGAACTGGCTGGGCATCGGTCGGCAGGTGGTGAGCAACTGCATTGTGCATCACTTATTTTGTATATTCTATTATTATTATTCTTTTCCCTTCCTTTTCTGTCCTATTAAACTGTCTTTATCTCAACCCACAAATTTATTTTTTTTTTCTTATTCTCTCCCCAATCCAACCAAGGGGGCGGGGTAATGACTGAACGGCTGCATGGTATTTAGCTGTCTGCTGGGTTAAACCACAACATCTGTCTTCACGTAAACAAAACAAAAAAGTGAGTGAAAAGCTCAGAACCAGGGAACTGATTGGTAAAATTGGGCTGTGTATGGCTATCTGGTATCAAAACATGATCCAGGTTTCATGCATGATTCTAACTTCTACCATGTAATATGGGACATGAACCAAAATATCCAGTCTGTCAAACATTGAATACTGGGATTTTAAAAACCAGATCCAAATTCATCAGGCCAATTTCTATTTGAGTCACAGTAATTTTAATATGCTAATGAAATTAATTTACTGATGGAATGTACTTATTTTGATATATTTCCTTTGCTACTGATATCTTGTCTCTGTGCCTATTCCCTCCACAGCATAACCAGCAGGGAATTCAAGGCAAACACTCATCACCACAGCAAAGTGCCAAGACAAACTGAGAAAATAATTAGTATCAGGCAAAACACAGACAATCTTCAGACCCTGTACATTCAAAAAATGGCCTCCAGCTTTGTATGAATTATTTCAGGATTAAAGCAGATACTTGTTCCAATAGAAATAAAGAACACAACAAGGAATGAGGTTACGAGTCCCTACAGAGAACCAGCACCTGCTCCCAACTGCTGGAGTGCAATAAACAGGAAAATGATGTTTATTTAAATCACTATGATGAGACTGAATTGTGGCTAAGCTTCTAAATGTTATTCTAATGATTTAATAAGATTCTCTTCATCAGACTGGCTTGCACAATCAGGAACAATACATTCAGTTATTCTTCCTGCCTTCTGTGCAGGCATTTAAAAACAATGAAAAGACTGGAATGCAAAGAAACTGGCTTGGCTCAGCTGCACTGAATATCGAAATGGATAGATGGTCATCCGGGCCTGCCCTGGTCTCCCTGAAGCACAGCAACCTTTCACTGAGCCGTGCTCTGATGTAGCAGCCTGTAAAGCCCTTGGTTGCAGTGATGCCTACATGGCTGCACAAACACCTAGAACAACAGTTCTCCTGCTTTGAAAGCATAAATTCCAGCCTGTAGGCATTTTTTCTTTATAGGTTATGAACGCTGATCAAGATTTAACTGGTTATGTTGAGAAGGGCAAGCGACTGTTTGCCACCCTAGCAAATATGTCCTGGTATATCTATATATCTAGTCTTAAAATTTTTCCTTCCCATTTGCCACCGGATTGTTACTTCTGGCATAATTTCCTCCAGAATTAATTCTTTCAGCAATTTACAAAATATTGGCATAAAGATCAGGTGCTTTAAAGCAAAAAACATGTGCCTTTTTGACTCTTAATCGTGATAGAGATATGCACTTGCACTGCGATTTCTGGACCAATAGCGAACCTTCCTGGAATACAGATGACTGACTCCAGGAATTTTCTTCAGTAGCTGTCCAGCTCCTTTTATTGGACTGTGGATATTATAACATAATTGTGCTGATTAATAATCAAATCTGGCCTTCCCCAACATGTGACTTCCTTGAATTTGAGAGAGGTTCATTTTCACCATCTGAGCATCTTTACATTCCCATAGTGGTTCTAATAGTTTTTAAAGAGTCTGTCTATCATATTACCAAGTACTAAGTGGAAATTTTCATCTTGTATGATCATTATGAAGTGAAACTAAAGCATTCCTTCTCTCATACTCTCCATAAAATCTTGCATTCTTGCTAAAGGGAATATATTCCGAGTAATAAAATGAAAAAAAAAACCCCAAAACAAACTTGCAAGGAACTTTTCTATACATTGTAGAATGCTTTACAAAGATTATTTTATTCTATTTTACAGGGCCAGTAAGTAGTAGAGAATATAATGTGGAACTGAAGTAAAAAATAGCTTGACTTGCCTAAAACACCAGCCTTCTAAAGCCAAAGATACAACCCAGCTCACAGTGAAGTACCCAAGGTAACAGTTACAACAGTTTACAAATCCCTTCATGCTAGGAATTTGACAGATGATGAATCTCCTAAATAGAAATCTTGCTGTCCCCCAAAATCAGGAAAAATACCCTGCAACTAATGAAAAGTCTGGCTCCAGCACCTGCTTTGTAATGGGATTATAGAGGCAGGGTACAACAAAAACAGTGGGTAAGGCCAGCCGCAAACCTGCTTTCCATACACCATGAGCTATTTGGACACAAGCTGGCAAGACACAGTGATTAAGCCCAAAGAGGAGGGGTGGCCATCTGCCCTCTGATTTGGTTCAGAGTCCAAATCAAAGTATGAGCAGCAACAGCAGCTCATGAAAGCTGCAGAAGTACATTGACTGCAGCCACGCACAACTATCAATCCTGATGCTCCTGCTATAGCTGTTGCTGAACCACCCAAGTTGACATTATCCTTTCCCAGTCTCACATCTAGCAAGCTTGAGCTTTGATTTACTCAGGATGTCTTCATTCCTTTTTCTTTCATATGCCCTTTAAAACTGATCTCTGCATCAAAATCTGTCTCTGACGGGTCCTTGCTTTGTTTTCTAGGAGAACAGAGAAAGAGTAAGGTCTCCCAAGGCTAGGAGAAGCCACCCCTATAGTTTGGAATCACAGAATTATGGATAGAGAAAAGGAACAGAAGGGTCCTGCAGAGATCGCCTGGTCCTGCCCACAGCTTCTAATCATATCACAATAATGTTGCTGTTTCAGTAAAGGAAAATATATCAGTCTAACAATATAAGTATTTCAAGTTGACTATTGATTAATATTTGTATTGCCTTAATATTGAAAAAACCCCACAGTGTATAATTTAATTCATCTGAACAATGAACATGAACAGCTTTTATCCTCCTGAAACTTCATTTTTCATCATCATCATCATCATCATCTGATATTCTCAACATCAAATGCTCCACAAGTCATAAATTTTAATTTTTGAAAGGTTTTGCTTCACTGGAAAGCTTTACTTTCTGTTCCAATTTTAATTGGAATAAATATTTTTGTAGTGTCTGAATTATCCACAGCATGGAAATTCTAGTTTCCAACCACCTTGAATACTGTGTTTTCATAAGAAAGCATCTCATTAGAAAATATCAATATCATCTCATTGATATTGCCTCTTGAGTGTCTCATGTCAGTTATAAGGCATGATACACATTTTTCTCAATCACTGTGCATTATTAATTCAATGTACATCCAAATACATTTCTATATTTCTGAAATTCAACTTTTTATCTGTGCAGATGATTGCCATGTTATGAGTAGCTGTCATTTCGACTACATGTTTGTCACCGAAACTATTGCCATTACGGAACAGCGTAAGCCAAGCTAAGCCTGGGCTGCCATATGGCCGCACCCTCCCTGCATGTCAGCAACAGCATTCATGCAATTACAACATAAACCAAGGCAAGGTGTTGTCCTGGTTTTGGCTGGGATAGAGTTAATTTTCTTCCTAGTAGCTGGCACAGTGCTGTGTGTTGGATTTAGGATGAGAATAATGTTGATAACACACTGATGTTTTAGTTGTTGCTAAGTAGTGCTTACACTAGCCAAGGACTTTCAGCTTCTCATGCCCTGCCAGCAAGAAGCTGGGAGGGGGCACAGCCAGGACAGCTGACCCAAACTGGCCAAAGGGACATTCCATACCATGTGATGTCATGCTCAGTACACAAACTGGGGAAAGCTGGGGGGGGGGCCGCTGCTCGGGGGCTGGCTGGGCTTCAGTTGGCGGGTGGTAAGCAACTGCATTGTGCATCACTTGCTTTGTGTATTCTTTTATTATTATTGTTATTATTATTACTATTTTATTTTATTTCAATTATTAAACTGTTTTTATCTCAACCCATGAGTTTTCTCACTTTCACTCCTGGGATTCTCTCCACCATCCCACCAGGGGGGCGGAGAGTGAGCGAGCGGCTGTGTGGTGCTCGGTTGCCGGCTGAGGTTAAACCACGAGAGGTGTTGATTTGATTCCTTTTTTATTGTTGCTGGGCTACTTTTCAGCCACTTGAACTACCTGAACAAGCTGACTGTGTAGTTGCATGAGATTATACCCGGTGTTACTATTTGTGTGTTTACTATTCCTATCATACACATCCAGTCCTACATGTAAGCTCTTCCCCCATGAAACAACTGAGCCAACGCCCCAGAAATCAAATATGTCCTAAATACCAGGGAACCTAGTCAAGTTTTGTTCTCATTAAAATCTGCAGTAAATTTATTCTGTGGAAATAAAACTATAAATATACTTTCCTTTTCAACATAGTCTATCTTAATGATATGCAGATAAAAAGTGTGTAGTCAGCACTCCCTCAACTGTCACAGGAGTGGCTGTCAATCTGCTTCCTTTCCCATCGGTCTGATCATTTGTACTTTG
>NW_008825255.1:364832-395043 GCF_000699105.1 Pygoscelis adeliae
CTCCACACTTACGTTCACAATTCACATTGAGTGGTTGTACCAATAGCTTCCCAGTCACTTCCCCAACTTTTGTCCCTTCTCAGATCAGAGCTACATTCAGTCCTGCTCTACATCAGCCAGATCTGAGCTTATTTCCTGTCCCCCCTTGAGCTTTCTTCCTGATTGTGCCTGGTTTTTTTCATAACCATTTTATTGAACATCTAATTTGTCCAAGTTGCCAGAGCTCTGTGGATGCTCTGTCCTGTTCATCAGGATAGTTAAACTGAAGTCAGTCAGCCTACTCCTCGGCTTGACTGTAGGCACATAGCTGAAACAAGTCCAGAGAGCTCAGCAGCTCTCAGGGCAATCCCTTCAGCACTACCATTAGTACCTAATATGCCTGTTGCACATCAGTAATTGTGGAGGGGAATAAATGAGGGGGCTCTTTCTTGTAGCCCTCATGTACCAAACCTTGCCCTGAAGCCATTGCAGGGAATCCAAGCATGCAAGGCAGCACAGTACTGGAAGCCCTTGCACCAGCATTGCAAACTGTTCCAACATCCATTTGTGATTATCCAACTTTTTTATATAATGCAACAGAGGAACATAGATATTGGTTCTTTCCCCTATAACCAGAGGGGAAATGATGGAATATTTATTATAGTAATTTATGTCAGTCATGTATGCATTTAAACCAATAAAATATCCTGCCAAATATTCCTCCAAAGCCAAAGTAGTGTTCTTGAGGAGTGATAAAAGTTTGCTTTAAACATATATTTAATATATATTTTTTAAACAAAGCCTCTGTTGAAGAATCCAGATATTCCTTTTGATGTTATATAATGCCTGAGCTTTAAATATAATGATACCTGGCTCTGTCAGTGTTTGTTATTAAGCCCTTTACCAAAGGCTTCTAACTTGACAGAATTTACATTGGAGTAGAGCCTGACACAACATATTAGCTCAAATGCAAAGAACTTGTTCGGGTTTGGTGGAGGGTGGGTAGGGGAAGTGTTTCTTGAAAACAGACATTTTTAAAAGTTGGTTGTGATGAGTATAAATTTACATTTAGATTGTTTGGAACTTTTTCATTCTAAAAGAGAATCAAACAAACATTATGATGCCTATATCAATTTCCTAACATACTACTTTTAACTCAGAGCTAGTATTTAGTGCCTGCTGTTTCTCATAACATAGCTGACATGAGAGAAGTCTCACCACTCAAAAGGGTGCAAAATAAAATGTTAAAAGCAGGCTGATAGACTGAGCATTTCTCCTTTAAGAAATATGTCCTACTTTGCCCTAAAAGTGTAAAATCTCTTCATTGAAGAGACACTTTAAAATATATTGGGAAAAATTCTAGGTGTTTACATTTTTCATTGTTTGACTTTCCTATCATTTGTGGCACATGAAGTAAATTGTTAGCAGTACTAGTGTTTTGTGATAGCTTTTCTTTGTTTGGCAGTTTTCATTGTTCAGGATCAAAGGAACATCTGTTACAGTGACTCAGTATCTAAGGGCTAAATCCATTCCAACATGCAATAGCCAAGTAAACAAGCCCAACACAGGAGGGCTTCCCTATAACCTAGGGCAAGAAACTTATTTCTTCATTGCTTGGATACAAGTGACCCATGAATTCAATTCCTACTAAAAGAATCTCACCACTGAGTCTCTTCTCTGAGGTTTTTCTATCCCCAAAGTCTCCACCATGCTTTTGTGATAGTTGCCATCATGATCAACACCCTAGGAACTGGGCTGGAAATCTCCAGAGTTCACAGTACCAGCTGCTTGGATGGAGCCTGCGTTTCAGGAGAGTCTCATCTACTATTTTTTTTGCATGGAGAGGGACTTTATAAAGCACTCAGAGGCAGTTTTGTTATTGTAGATAATTTATACACAGTCACTCACCTGCCACTTCTATCAGTATTATTTCCTCATATTTACCCTTTTTACCTGCTTTATCAGAAAAATTCTTACTTGCATAGACAAACTCAGTAATTACTTGTGTGTGAAAGGGAAGGAGGAATTGGAGTTTTATGAACTACTACCACCATGAATTATTATTTATATTAACTTCCGGCTGCACCTAGGTAGATATTTTGATGTATTATGTCATGTGCCCAGGGACTCTGCCCCCTCATCACCTGTACAGGCACCTTTCCTATGCACCCCATACTCCCTCATTTGATGTACAAGAAAAGGCTGAGAGAAAAGGCTGGGTTTGTTCAGCCTGACCTAATCTAATTTCTGTCTTCAGCTACCTAATTTGTCATTATAGAGAAGATTGAGTCAGACTCTTCTCCTATGTGCATGGTGAAAGGATGGGAAATGGACAGAAGTTGCAGCATGGGAAATTCCCATTAGATATATTTGGGAAAAAAGTCTTCAATGAGGGTGATCAAATTATTAATCACTGGAAATTATTATTTTCCAGTAAGAATTTGCTGTCTGTTTATCATTAGCACATTCATTTTTTTAGGGTAGAAGATGCTGATAGACTTAATTAAACATGCCTTTGCTTGAGAAGAAGCAGGTAGGTATTTTCCCAATAACAAAACTATAAAACAACAGAACCTATGATCCATACCTCTGTTTTTGAGAAGACAAGCTGAAAATTTTCTTGATTAGGTGGAGCTTCCTAGAGGAAGCTGGAAGCTCTTACTGCAGTGCATCACAACTGCTGCAAGGTTGCCAAGATATGATGGAAGCATGAATAAATGAGGAGGGGTCACTGAGAGCCAGAATGGGTCATTGTCTAACCAGGGAAAGATGCCATATCACTCTGCTCATTGATAGAGTTATACAAGGGCTTCATGTCCTGCAATATTCCCAGAGAATTTGTGAACTCTGGGCTGAACAGACCAAGTAGGGCCAAGCACTTCCACCAAAGGAGACTCCTATGTGACTGTGAATACTTCTCTGTGTTTTTCCTGCCCGCTCATCACCCAATGTAATGCAATTTACTCAGGCTCAGCTCACCCAGCTTCTTTCCATTCATGAATTGATTTTAACAAAGCAGTAAAGATAGCAGTGTGATAGGATGAGGTATGCAATGACTATAATGGCTACATAATAGATTACATTGTTGCCTTTTTATTTTAAATGAAAAAATAGATTCTTAACAGAGCAAAACTTTAACTGATTTGTTAGGAAACAACACATTTGTGTGTTTCTCTCAGTGACTATTTTGTTTACTTCATGAAAACAGAATTTGAGCTTTTGCTTCTAGTCAGGTATCTCTTTGATTTAGTTGCAAAAATGAGCTTCAAGACTCACTTTCAGAATAATCATTTCAACCAAAGACAAGAAATTGCCTTCAAGATTCAGATTTATACAAGACCTGGCATTTGGTAACTCGTCCTCCAGTTTTTCTTTGATCATAGTAACTGCCAAGAGGAGAACTCAGAGTGCCTTCGGATAAGCCTGCTAACACAGTCATGTTTTCTTCCAGATAACGTCTTTAAATTGTCCCTTAGGGGACAACTACTTCTACAAAAAAAAAGTTCTTCTGACATCCAGCGACTTCTAAATTTATAACAGTAGTTTAAAAACTAAAATAATTCTAATTGATGCTGTCTTTATAGATGATATACAATAACATGCTACACTGTTAGATGGAACACATATACTATACAGAGGAATTTGAGCACTAAGCAGACCATGTGTAAACTACTGTCTCCAAAAATTATACATTTCCTGTTCCTGTTGGGTTCAGAATTAGCTGTGCGCTCCGAAGGCATGCCAGAAGTGATAGAGCATTACAAAAACAACAGTAAACAACAAAAACTCCCAGACCCTAAATCCATCCGAATGGATGGACACCACAGACCCTGTGAACTACGTAGTTGTAACTTTCCTTTCATGAGTTTGAATCTGGAAAAGCTAACAACAAAAGCTGCTCTTGTTGCTTTTTTCTACAGGCAAAGGAAACAAACCTAGGAGATTTCTCTACATCATTTGAAACCATTGGTCATCCACTCCTGACATCACCCATGAACCTTAGATTTCCTTTTCCTGTTTGGTGATGGGAAATAGGAAATTATACTCTACATTCTTCCTGACCAGTAGATACTGTTTTCCATATTCTGCATCATAATGTCAAATATAACCACATATGTGTTCATGAGATGCAAAGACTAAGTATGGAGAATTACACCTCAAATGAGAATGTTTTGGAATGCTATCAGCATGCATATTTTCTGATCATAACTGCAGAAACACCATTGAAAAATTATGTGAAGAGTATACATTTGCTCTTTATCTACTAATATCTTGGGTTCTATTCTGGGAACAATATGGAGATATTTGCAGAATGCCTATGCTCCTCTTAAAGGTTTCTGTGACATGTAGGAACATTTCTAATGAGTTTTATTGCTATCATTTTTCACTTTACTATAGTACACCTTAACGCGGAAATCTTTGAGGACACGAGAGCAGACACAGTGTGTGAACATTTCTGCTGCACTGGAGACCCATTAGTGAACAACAAAATATTACCATTCCCTGAAAACTAGTTGCATGATTGGAGCTTCCTCAAAGGGTTACATGGGAATGAGGGAATTATGTTCTGAAAATGAAGAGGAGTTTGAGAAACTGAAGGGGCCAGACTCTGCTCTGGGGAGAGAGCAGAATGTGATCCTCTTAGAGTGTAATTTGTTCCTATCCATCATATTTGTAGAATGAACTCACAGTGTTTTGGACTGCATTCAGGCTGTAAACTGTAGGGTCCCTGTTGGTAACATGTCTTATGCTCTGGACTATAACAGGTTCCCCTCCCCACCCAGATGACATGAATATGCTCTAGCAGCTGGGAAGAGAGCCTCCTAGCTTAGACACCTTCCAGTCTGCTGCCCAGCAACCTGCTTAAAGTATTGTGTATCATATAATACACACAGAAAAGTGGTATCATCTATTGCATACATTAAAGAATCTCTTATGCTTTTCCGCAGTTCATTTTCTTTTCTTACACCCCTCCCACTTCTGCTGTTCTTAGAGTGTCTGTCCCGACTCATATATGCCTCAGGAACAACTCCCTTAATCTCAAAACATCCTGCTCTACTTAGTAGTACAATCTGTTACTACTGCCATGAACCAAGCAGAGATTTTCCACTATTCTCTTGTGCTTGCCTAGAATGGCTGCATTGTTATCTCCCAATCAGAGGTATAAACTGGGCATAGCAGAAGACTAGATTTGAAAACTACTCTCAAGCCTTAATTTATGTACAATGGTCTGCAAGGTCTTTGTTTCCAAGCCAAAATGCAATTCCCTGATAGAGAGTAATTTATTAGGCTGTTCAGATATAATGAAAGAACTGTTTTCAGAAAGCCAAAGGTTACTTTTAATGCTTATTTTCTCAGCATGGGCATAGCTAGTATTAAGTCTTACACGTTACAAGATTTTATTTAAAAATGTAACATTCGTATGACAGTAGCGAGATGATAGAGGACAAGAAGATTGTAAAAAGATGTACCAATGGAAATGTTTTGTCTTTTTGTGGTTATTTGTTGCAACTGTATTAAGCCTCCTGGATTCTACAGATTCAGCCATGCAGAATTTTGCCTGGGAGACACATACCGAATCAGTCTGTTCATATTTTCTTTGGAGGTTCTAGTTTGAAGTGTATGAAATTCCTTGCCACGCCAAAATACCTCCTGTGCATCTTTATCAAAGAAATGCTCTAAAGGGATATCAAAAACATCCTTGGAAGATTCTAAAACCAGTAATATTCAGCACTCCCCCAACAAACCTTCAGGGGGGTAGGGAAGGGATATGGATATCAAGTTTCCTCATATGCAGTAAATGGGTAGTGGTTGAACTGTCTAGAAGGCAATTTGGGCCAGTTAAGTGGTCAGATCTGCTTGAATCAGCTGACGGAGCCCATTTGGATCTGGTACATACTCAGAAAACCAAGGAATCCTCTTCTTAACTTGACCTTCTAAGTTAGACACTGTACATTCCCCTTACTGGCTATGAATGTGTCTCTTCACTATCCCTCAACCCCCATGAACACCAGTCTCATGCTGTCTCTTCGGCACCTCTTCTCACCAAGCATGCAGAGAATGTTTATTCAGAGGGTTGAGGCAAAATGTATCTGTGATTTAGCTGGTGGTAGACTACAAAACAGAAAACTGATGGCAGAAAGAGCCACTTTCCATGCCTGGGAGATTTTATGAATATGGAAATCAGGATATTTACATACTTCTTCCCCAGAACTTTCTATAGGATGGAAACAGAACTGCTAACTTGCACAACTTAGCAAAATGCATTCCTGTTTTAAAGTTGTGACATTACAAGGTAGGAGAAGGGTTTGATTTCTCTTTTCACCACCTGAGTGTTTATTCTGCAGAGCTTAATAGCTAATGTGAAATTCCAGGGTATTGCTGCTTTAACATCCTCATTTGATAGAAATGCATTTGAACAACTTTATCAATTATTAATATAGCCACATTATGCCTCTTTCATCTTAAAGGATGCTGGTATATTTTAATTAGGTCAACATATTATGAAGGGGCTAGATTTGTAATAAATCATTTCATGATCTTTGCATTAGGTAGCAGTCAGTTATTTCTAGAGGTTAGAAAAATTTTATAGAGGTTTTTACTACACCAGAAGTTTTCTGAGGGTGAAAGGGAATATAATTCATTCTCCAAGAACACAGTGTAAATTCCTTTTTGTTCCAGGTCCCAATACTGTGAGAAAAAATTAGATTCAAAACATTACATACTGGACTCATACATACGTGACACAGGCAACAGATTACATGAGCACAGCTGAATGCTTCTGTCAGCAAAATAAGTTTATTTTCAAGTAGTGCCAAGAGATCATCTACCTTAGTTTTCTGTCTGCAGATAGCCAGGACAGGACAATTGCATTTTGGCATGTAAGCACGGATATTTAGAAATGCAGCTTCCATTTATCTTTAGTGCGATCAGGAGGCTTTTAGCACTTTGAAAGTGAGTACACTTACGAAAATGCCAAAACAGAGACGAGAATGTATGTGTCTAACTTTAGAACCCTGCATATGCAGTTTTGGCCTTCACTTAGCAGACAGCTTGCAGCAGTTTTAGATGGTATCACCACTTACATTCCAGTTCCTCCCCTTAAAATAAAAGGCCAACAACGCCTTTTTGAGGTTCGTGCTGTGATGAAAAAACACTAATAAAAGAATCTATTCAAAATAACACCGCCAACGCAGAAAGATTTCCCTCCATCATGGCAATTTGTATTTCCATATATAAAGCCAAGTTCTGCTATTTTTAATCTACTGCTAGGAAGCCATACTAGGCATTAAGCAAGCAAGCACCATGGTTCCATGAGCCAGACATTTTTGATTAGTGTGGATCTGTCAAAACAATGTTGAATCTATTCCTCCAGCAGAAACGCCCTTCCGAAACATGACCCAAGAAAGGCTGCAATTGAGTGTCTGATTCCTCTTTGGCAAACTCATCCTGCCTCTTGTGAATGTCATAATATGCTACTTAATTGTGAGAGAAAACAAAATTTATTGAATATTGAGCAACAGTCAATTTGCCAAAAATTATTTCAAAGATGATTTAGAGCATGTTAGCATATAACACTATAAATAAATGTGTCTGAAATTCCACTTTTTACTTTTTGATTTTTCTATAGTGCTCATCTGTCATTAAATGATGGATCTCTGAGGACTTCTTGGAGTTGAACTATTTATCAACAATCAAAAGTGGGGAAAAAACAGCATTCACTAAGCACATGCTACTCTGTTCTAGCACTGTGACTGGTGTGCAAGAACACAACACCCAAGCTGCTTATGGTGACCCACCTTATTCTGGACTTTCATGTATTTATGTGACATGAAGATCTATCAATTCTTCAAGAAATGTTTGAGATTATAGTTACAGAAATGCTTTTCTGAAAGGGTTTCTCTAGGTTCTGGTTCCAACTTTGTATTTTCCAAAGTCATAAAAATCTGAACTGTGATACATCTAAAGGCATCTGAAGATGCAAAAAGTATTTATCGCTTTTAAAAGATGTTGTTATAATACCTTTTTAGAAAACTAAATTAAATTTCACCACACTCCTCAGCTCTCATTGGTTTGTATATAAGAATATCAGTTTAAGAATATTTTCCTAGATATGTTTGGTTTGGATGTGATCAGAAACTATCAGATTATATTATGACTGTGAGAGTTTGATTTTCATCTTATTTTACACTGTGGGAGATCATTGTCTTGAAGGCAAAATCTGGCTTCATTGGAGTCAATGCAGAGACGTGAACACAAGGACAGAGATTTCAAAAGGGTTGCATTCCTGTAATTCTGTAAGCCAGTATGGACGGCCACAGGGGAAAATGTGCATGACTGTATGTATGTCTCACTGACCAGATTACTTGCTGTGTTGTGAACCATTTCAGTCTGACTTCTAGTACTAGGAGATTCAAAGGCCAGTTTGACAGTCATAGATGCTCAAGATACTATGGTCAGGGCTCTGCCTGAGCAGGGTGCACCCCATCACTGCTGTATAAATACAGCATTTTTGCTCATGTGACTCTTCGGGGATCTTGTAGGTGTTTTCTGTAATATTCTTATAAATCTTTAACCAATGGAAAGAGGTATCAAGGAAATAAATTTTTCAGATTGCTCTCTTACCTAGGAAAGTAAATTCATATAGGTTGTGTGATGCACACCCAAGGTGGATACCTGTGCTTGTTCTGCAACTGGAATTACTGCAAGTGCACACACCACAAACCCCTTGCCCCTTTCTGAGAAATATCTAACCCATTCCAGTACTCTCACTCTTTAGCCTTCTTGGGCTGGGAGATTCAGAACACTTACACGCTGCTAGTGATTCTTCCCATTCTTGATTAATTTTGTGACTTTCAACAAATCCTCTGTTTCTCTGCTCTCCTCTTCCCCCATTTAAAAAAAGAAAATACAGGATGAACTTTATTTGCTACCTGCCTTTATGAAATATGTTGGCTTCTGCAGCTAGATTCCCGTGGTTGGAAAATCATAGAATCGCAAAATGGTTTGCGTGGACGGGACCTCTAAAGGACAGGACCTCTAAAGGTCATCTAGTCCAACCCCCCTGCCGTGGGCAGGAACATCTTCAACTAGATCAGGTTGCTCAGAGCTCTGTCCAACCTGACCTTGAATGTTTTCAGGGATGGGGCATCCACCACCTCTCTGGGCAACCTGTTCCAGTGTCTCACCACCCTCAGTAGAAAAACTTTCTTCCTTATAACTAGTCTGAATCTACCCTCCTTTAGTTTAAAACCATTACCCCTTGTCCTATCGCTACAAAATCTGTGAATGGACTTTGAAAACTCAGAAATCCTTGAGGTTCTGATACTGAAACTATCAAATTATTTTATATGCAGCACCAGCATCCTTATTTGGCAAAGATTCAATGTTTAATAGAATTGAATAGTTTAAATGATGTAATTAAATTACGGCTCGTCATGGAAAAGTGCTCAACACAGCAACAACTCAGCGGAAGTGGGCAATTGTTTTGAAAAATTCACTTACCAGCAAGAAAACCCTCTTCCACATCTTCCACTTAGCTTTGGCTGATATCACATGAAACTGTGGCCTTTCCTGCGGTAGTTTCAGATTTGTGCTAGAAAAAAACTGAACTGGCAAGCAAGCTTGAAGGTCATGACTTGTAATGTCCACATTCCTTCTACTGCATATGATCCTTTCTGCAATGATGACAAAAAATATTAAGACCCACTGTAGCTCTGCAACCATTAGTTTTGATACTTTTCTTTGGCATCTGAATTCTCTGTGGGCTTTAGTGTGGCTGTGCTCAGCTTCACAAAGTTGAAAGAGATTTTCAATTTCTAAAAGAAAAAAACAAAAACAAAACAAATGCAAGTTTCTTGCCAGGCGGATTTCTCCCCACTGAGTTCCCACAGCTTTTGTGTTAAATACTGCAACATATCCCTGCAGAAATTTTATGGATTATTCTAATAAGCCAATTCAAAAGTGATGATGAATGTTGCCCTGTGCAGCCATCCTCACCAGCCTATCGAGAATTTTGCACTGCCATCATCTATCTCCCTCCTGCAGCAACTATTTTGCTGTAGAATGCTGTGGCAGGGATCAAATCCCCTGGCTTCTCTCCTTCATTTTGTGCTTGGAAAGTCATGCAGACTTAGCAGCTTTTCCAACACACACCGTGGATGTGAACCCCTGCTTTTCACCATATAGGCTGCCATGGCTTTACTGCAGTCTATCCCAAACATATGGTCCTATGCATAAACCTTTGTTATTGCAACAGCACTTTTTGAAATGGAAACTGATGGCCTAAATGACTTGGCCTGAGCCTAATGAACATGCTAATCTGCTTCGAGACTCCAAAACTAAAGAGTTTATTTGTCCAAGCACTATGGAGGTCAAAGGGAAAATTAACTGACCCTTGGAGAACTAACCCCTACAAGACTTCTACTGCTTGTTCTTTAACCTTCTCCTCCCCCACTCCAGAAAAACCCACAAGTATCCTGCCTTCATTAGGACAGCCATATAAAATGCTCACTATCCAAGCAGGCACTGGGTGAATTCTCAAAAGCTAAGGCAGATGAATATTTCTGTGCTATTGCTGCAGCTTCACAGAGCAGTGGCTCCTTCAAGCAAAACAAATCAACAACTTCAATTGCAGTGAATGTAAGGCCGGGCCATGGGAAAGTTTAACTGCCTGGAAAGTAGACAAACTAAACTTTCTGAAGCCAATCAAATTCCTGTTAAAAATAAAATAAAAAATTAAAAAATCTATAGTATAAAAACAACTCTTGCAAGTCTGTCAAGTACAGTAAAGGCAGTAGTCCCTCCTCCCCCATCCTGAGGCTCTCCTGCAATGCCCTGGGTTCCCAGCCAGAGCCCACTTGTCTCCAGATATTGGCAGCCTCCAAAAGGCTGTCTTGTAGGTCTGCATGAGTCTGTCTAATACTACCTGTGTTTTGCAATGTTCAGCTGATCCTTTGGGCCCCTGTTAAAGTGTAGTGGTAGTCATCAGCTTTGAATACTCAGTCAAGGAGATTTTACCTGCTTCTGCTTTGGCATATTCCTCCCACAAGCCCCAAACAGATCCAGATGTCAATGTGCCCTAAACACAATGCTGGATAGCAAACCAGGAATAGACATGCTCCTCTTAAACCATAGATTCTGAAAAAAGCTCCTTCCTGCTCATCTCTCCCCACTGAGAACACAGAGAGCGCACTAGATCTGCTGTGAGAAAGAGTGGTGAGCATCATTTCAGTCACTGATCTCCAAAGAACTGATCACAGTTTCTGTCTGGCTGCCTATTAAGGGCTGGAGACTCCTATTTCACAGTTAGAGAAGCAAATGTTTCCTTTTTAGGTGAAAAACACCAGAAGGTATGACTCTAAATGGCACCATCTCAAAAGAAGATTGCAGAGTACCAGAGGTATCTGGGTATACCTATACTCTCAAGAGAGTGATAAATGTTGGAATCCATGATGGCAGTTGCTTGTCACCTCAGCAATGAAGAATAGGATATTTCCTATATAGGTTATTTACCCATGCATACTTGGGCTCTAAATTTATTCATTAATTTATTAACTATTCATTATTTGATCTTGGAAAGAGTATGATAATATGCTTTGACCCCAAATTTGGAAATAATACTTCCTTCCTGAAAGACCTTCTGTTACTATATACATATTATATTTGTATGAACATGCATATATTTAGAATACAGCCTCAAACAAAGTCCCACTCTTCTTTCATAAACCTGAAGTGGACACAAACTGGGGCTTTGAAAATTAACTGGGAGAAGTTAGAGTTACTTGAGATCTGTTAGCAGAGAAAATCATAATGGAGTTTATGTGGGCAAAGGCAATCTGGAATCTTAATACTAGACAAAAAAGCTATAAAAGCTAGGACTATGCTTTCCAAAGCTGGACACAAACCAGAGGCTTTGGGAAAAATTGTGGAGACATGTTCAGCCTACATTTTTTTCAGCCCCTCAGGACAGTGTCTAACCATTCTATTTTTAAACACTTAGACAAGACCTTTATATAGACATGGGACAGTCTGACTACTTGAAGAAGCTTCAACTGTATCAGAAGGTAGCACCTCATACTCAGAAACCTTACGTTACCTCTACCATGTTTCCAAAATTTATGGGTAAGCATCATAAGCAAAGCTCATCACCTTCTTCAGTGCTTTGGAGCCTTTTCAACACTCTGAAAAGAAACTCTAACCCCCTTCCATTCCTGCAAAAATCATATCATATGGTCACTAAGACCATAGGGATTGCTTTCGTCTTTATTTTGGCAATAGATTGCATTTTCAACTCTAATATCTTAAACAAGCCACTAGCAAATACATGCACCCTTATCTTAGATGATGCAGGCAGTGAGGGTTGAAACCTGTTAAATAACTCAAATATCAGCCTAATTTCTTGGTCATGACAGTAGGGTGCTATGTACAGCAGAAACATTTATTCATCTTTATTAGCAGCTGAGCAGGCAGTTTGACTGACTACCATACTGAAATATGTTACTGATCTTGCAGGAAGGTCCATGAAGTTTGGAGTTAAGCTATCCATTTGTATAACTTTGATAAAACCAGCTTCCTGATCCTGAATATAATGCAGTTTCAGAGTAATGTGAGCGCCTTGAAAATGTTCAAATCGTGCTACACAATATAAAACATGATTCTGCAGTTGGGCGTCTATGTTCCTTGTCGATTTTTTTTTTTATATCACATGGATACTACACAAGGTCAAACTTCTTCAGGACTTTGGTTGATGTTGTGGCAAAGCATACATTTTTGTTTGCATTTTATGTCTGCTCTCTGGTTAAGTGGCAGACAGAAGGTAACACTAGACCACCATTTGAAAACCACTACTGTGGAGTGATTGGTCTGATCCCGCAATTCTAACACCGGCAGGGGTTGCAAACAAATTTTATATATAACGCACACATAGTATTTCTAAATAGTTCTTTGTTACTGCTGTTCTGTATGGTATTGGAAAGCAAGAATTCGTTATAAAAAAGGAGAGAAGGAAATAACTCATACATTGGAGAAATCTGGTTTTAAACAGGTTAGGGCTGTAACTCATTTCCCTCCACCCTAATGGAGGTTTTTTGCGTCCCTCCATTCTGTAGCTCCTTATCTGTCTCATCACCATTCTCACATTTCAGCACTCCTCACCCTTCACATCTCATCAG
Organism: Pygoscelis adeliae; assembly: GCF_000699105.1. Taxonomy (NCBI): domain Eukaryota; kingdom Metazoa; phylum Chordata; class Aves; order Sphenisciformes; family Spheniscidae; genus Pygoscelis; species Pygoscelis adeliae. The sequence goes on from NW_008825255.1 coordinate 377,984, forward strand.
TCTCACAGGTCTATTCTTCACTAGTTTGCCACATGGAGGAGCCTGCCTACTTCTGCACACAGGTTTATATTTTCAGACCTGCCCATTGCACTGGTTTGGTTGCTGGCCGTAGCACTGTGCAGTGATCTAGCAGCTTTTTAGAAGTCTGACAGTTCAACTGGCTACCATATATGCGCAGAGCGTCCCTCTGGTGCATATGCTGTGAGGTTCAGTGAGGCCTGTGTCAGTCACTCTGTCTGCAACACAGAAGACCTCACTCACGTATCAGCTGTTCTGGAATAGCGAAGAGACTGTCTTGGAGAGAACCTATCAACAAAACTGACTAGGAGGGCTGATAAAAAGGGATGGAAAATTCCACAAGGGTTTTTTCTGAAATTTCATTTTCAGCTAATCTTTCAAAATGTAGTAAAAAAGTAATTGCACAGGCACAGTGTGTATAAACTTTCCAGCCAATTCTAAACAGGTTCTCACAGGACTGGTATTTGCCTTATACCTGCAAGAAATATTTCTGTTCTGTGTTTCTATCTACTTTGCCTATGGGGTAGAACTAAAAATAGTTATCAAAGACAGCTTGTTAAAATAAAATTGATTGCTTCAGCCTTACCCCTGAGTGTTCACATGCAGCAGAATTAACCATTTTTTGCTCTTCTTTTCCCAATAGAAGTCATTCAGTTACATCTCCACTGTTCATTCACTTGACAATTCTACATAAAACAAAATAACTTTGTGAAGAGACCTCATCTACAAGATCTTGATCTTCGAGGTGAAGCTTTATGATGACATGCAGAAGCTGAAGAGACCCATTGGTACAAGAGTGCACATAACTTTCAACTAAGACCTTAAATTAGCATTCTGTCTGAAAACCATGGGTACTTCTTAAACACTGACAGCAGCATTGTCTGGAGTCACCAAAGCCAGTATTAAAAATGATAGCAAAGAGAGCAAAAGCAGCCTAATTTCAACAACGTATTCATCTGGAGCAAGGTTACAAATGAGTCAGCGCTGAACTCCATATTCTTGCCATAAGCTTGCTTGGTTCACAAGTATCTGTCAAAGAAAATTTTACATAAAATACAGTACCATTAGCTGAGATTACCTTAATGTAAACAATTTTCCTGCAGCCATGATTTCCTCCTACGTCACTCCTTTTTTCCTGTGCCTTGATATTCAGCATTGACACAGAATGAAAGCAAGAATGTTCTCACTGCTGTAAATGTATAGTCAGTGGCACTTCAAACCACTGTAATTTTCTACTTTCAAGACCCTCTTGTTTCAAGACCTGTATTTTCTAGTGGAAGATCTCCAAACACTTTCCCATTCAATAAAACATGCTTCAGCAAAGAATGGAGCACAGCCCACACCAGCTTTCCATCATTTTTGCTTGTAATTGTTTAAGAAATTATCATGTGGTAAACATTAAGTATCCACTTTTGCTCTTAAAATCAAACCAAATCATCTTGAAGACATTTTCTTGGCTCAAGAAAGTTTAGGCCACCAAGTGTGTTCTGGGTTAGAAACACAGACTATAAAATGGCCTTTAATTTGGCAGAGATGGTAAAGGCCAACGCCATTAAAGAGTACAACCCATCAAGCATTTTTCTTATATTAATTCTCTGGCAAAAGAACAACTGTATTATTCAGAACTGAACTAATCCTGTGTTTATGAGGTTTGGTTTCAGTCAGGTATACATTAATAGTGAAACTTCATTGAAGAACTTAATTTTAGAGAGACATGTATGGATATATTATTTGGAATAAATAAAAAAATACTGAGGAATCATACACTTGGAAAAAAATGTGATTTCAATAGTCCTGGAACTGTTTGTAATATTGCAAAATATTTTTCATGGGAAAATGGAAACATACTCCTCCACATTGATCTCTTACAAGGTGAGAGATGTAGGTTCATATGCCTCAACTGAGGACAGAGCAAGGAAGGGACTCCCAGCCTCAACTGGTCAAAATTAAATGAGCTCTTGAGTTCATTCACTTTCTTACTGGATGTTGGATCTCTTCCATTCAAATCAAATCTTTTTTCCTAATAAATGTTTAAAGGAGATAATGTGGTTTGCCAGCTTTACAATTTTCGTAGCTTTCTTGCTGATCTCTAAAATATTTGAAAGATCACTGTGATAGTGAAAAGGACTTAAAAAAAGGACTTAAAAAAAAGGAGTGCTACTACAGGAGGCAAATATGGACCCAAGCCAAACAGTAGGGCAACATGATTAAATACAGTATGATTTGCAATCACTTTTATGGAAGAAGAATAACAGAAACAATCTCTCTATGGTACTTTTAAAATATTTATCTGAAGTCTGAGTTTCACACATGGGTAAGGAGACATTGCAAATTTGTGCCAGCCTCAACACGGACAACCTTGCTAGAAGACCTTTCCCTCCATAATTTTATACAGAAAAAAAATTAAGAATATTAATTTTTCAAATTCTTTCTGATCTTTCTCAATTCAGGAACTATATTCTTACAGATAACCTTTTACAAAGTATCTCATCAAGCCAAGGAAACTGAGATATCAAATAAAAATGTGCACCCTCCTACAAAGTAAATCCACAGCGTGATTTTTAAGTTCCTATCCCATACATCCAACTACAGTCTTAGTTCTATTCCCATCATAAGAAACATCTTATTGTATCAGATCAATGATCCATTTACATGCAGTGTTCTCCCTCTGACAGTGACAACAGGAGATGTTATTTAGGAAGAACTTATGAGCCTAATTCCTGCCAGTGGTCCATTCCCTCATACTTCCCCAGAAGTATGATTAGGGATGTTAGAGGGAACATCCATTCCTTTTGGATCTATTGTCCAGTATTTTCTCATCTCTTTACAGACTTTTTAAAAAAAATCTGGTCTAAGTCAGGCTCTATAATGCATGTATCATTACAGTGCTGTTTTTAGACAACCTTACATACATATGTATATACACATATTTTTATATATATACATATGTTCGTATGTGCAGTACATCCTGAAGAGACCTCCACAGTATCCAGGTATCTAGGAGTGATATATTAGAAAAACAAGTCATTTGTTCTTTGGCCACTTTCTATTTTAAGTACCCTACTACTTAAAGCAGAGACAGCAAGAATTGTTTAAAAGGTACATAACATTTCACAGGTACTATTGCCTCCAGCAAGATATCAATCACTCTTAGGATAATAAAAGGGCATGTGTCACAACTGGCAGTTCTTCATTTGAATGTCTTTGAAATGAGATCTGAAACTGTGCTGCTGCCTTAGTGGTTGCAATTCCCAACTTGACAAGGCAGCTGAAAATAAACCCTCAAAGAGCAGTGATTAGTGCAAGCTCTCTTTTAATCAAGGTGTTTTCAAGGTCACTCAAATGTTTACAAGTTTGCTTTTCTTATTTCTTGAAGTGAAAAGTCCATCTCCAAAGCCATTCCCCACAGTTATAGGATTCTCTCTGAGGAAAAATATAGAAAGGAGAGAAAATGTTAAGTTAAATGAACTAAAAGAGATATACAGTTTCAATATCTGACAGAGTTTTTGCCTGGGAGCATGTAAAATCTATTGCTAATTTTCTTTTACTTTGCATGAATAGTCTTGTTTCAAAATGAAAAGATGTCTTGGCACTGCACGATGTTTCCTTAGACTTCCCTATTTAGTACCTACAAATCTTTTTTTTCAGCAGAACTATCTTTTAATAGGAACAAACACTTATAACCCTACAGAAAGTTTCTCTCGCAATAGTTTTACTAACTATACAACTACCATGAAAGCTGTATATAGAAAGGGCACCAGAAAATAAAACCATAAAAAAAAAAACATGCAAAGAAACTGCTCAGGAGTTCTACAAGCAGGTTCACTGAGAGATGTGCATGAACAGGCAGAAGAAGTGTCAGAAGGCTCGTTTAAAAAGGAGAAAATTCAGAAGGAACCAGAAAACCCCCAGAGCCCCAAATTACCAATGTCCTTATTACCAGCAGGCATCAAGGGTTTGTTAATCTTACTACTCTGTTCAAGTCAGATGACTTGTGCGTCTCAAGGTGAAGTTAGCAATTACAACTTAATCTAATGGCTTTCTACCACCAAACCCAGAAAGCTCCTTTTCTTACTACTTTATCCCCCAGTTTAAGCCAAATGTTCCTACTCCCTCCCTGGCATCCACTCTTGCACTGGTCAGCCCCTGTGGTGAGCCAGTTCAGCTTGCTAATATGTCAGAAAGCTAATCCAATGCAAAGAGAGTGAAGTCTTTGCTCCTGGTTTAGCAAGATAAATCAACTCACAGAGTGGCCAACCACATGCCAAAATTGGTGCAAAGACAGGGACAGGGCTGCGCCGCAGGAATCAGGGGAATGGGAAACAGGGAAGGGCTTTTGCCTCTTGGCAGCAGTGAGCCATGAGGTTGGCTCAGCTGTAACACCTAATCACCTCCCCAAGGGCTTTAGGTCTGGAGTTGCATATTTCAGTAAGGCCAGACCAAAGTGTATAAAAGTCATGTATCACTTCCTCTATTGTCACCTAAAATCACATTCTAGGCTAAAAAACAAAGATATTTTAAAGTCATGCATTCTTTTACTGGCCTTCTGAGAATGTGCTTTTCATTCTACCAGTTGTTCTTTTTTCTACCAACATCAGGAATGAGATAATAAAAACACAAAACAAAACAAAGGCAAGATTTTCACAAGCCTTGAGAAACCAGAGACTTTCTTGGCTTTTCTTTTTTTTTAGGATCAAGTTAGGTACCATGAGCCCTATGGTAAAATGCATAGTTTACAAGAATGCTCTTTCTGCTGTACATTGTTTTCCGTTGGATGAAGGAAGCCAAATGTTTTTTGGTGCTCCCCTTACTCAATTGCATTAGGCTGAAGAAAGTTTTACCTCCTGCTATCTTTTGGCCAGAACAGATGCTTCTGTAGAAAGCTGTTCAAAAGAACAGGGATAAAGTCTTTTTTTTTCTCTTTCTTGCTTTTCATTTTTCCTTTCTTCTGTACAGCCAGCCTCATACAAGTCACATTACAAGCATATATTAATATATAATTATGATGAGTATACAGTAGAATTGCTCCTGATTTATACCAAACAAATGAAAATGAAGGCTATATATTTCAGTGGAAATCAAATACTGGTATGTTTTTCTTTTTAGATTATCTTTTTTTTATAGCCTAGCCTCCAGATGGTGAATGATTGTTCGCTAGGCTAAACTGATGTTAGACAACAGCACTAGTTTTTAATTACATCTTTGAACACACAGTGTATTGAAGTGGAGGAAATGAGTTAAAGCTAAATATTATTTATTGGATGAAGCATTTAGTACGGGACTGCAGACAATTACAAGAATGTCTGCTTCTGGACTGAAACACAGAATTGCTCCATTAGCTCAGTCGCAGAGAGATGGTCTGAGAAGAGAGACAGCAGCAGTTGTCTCTCACAGCACGCTTTCCTCTTTAATTAGTGAGATATCAAGCACAATTCAAGTGTGTCATTTCAGTGACTTTACCCTAAGTGAACCGTTGGTACTAGCAGTCAAGAAACTTTACCACTGAACACAATGCATTTTCCATTGTAATTTAATAAACAGAAAACGTGTTTTAGAGCCAATAACCTTGGAGTTTCTAGATTAAGTCTCATGTAGACACTCAGACAGATAGTGAAACTGAAGCTTCATGGTATTTTTGTGGTTTTCTGCATGTGAAATCTGGTTTTTAAAGTGGTTTTTCAAATTCATAGATTTGAATTTCTGTATTTGTAATTACTTGAGCACCTCTAGTTCTCAAAATCTGAAGCTGATTCAACGGTTAGGTTAAGGAAAACAAGATAGGAAGGGATCTGTGTAGCTGCAGACAGTAATACTATGCTATCTTGTTCATACACTTGTTAAAGCTCCACTTCAAAATTGGTAAATAAATTACCTCCACTCCTTCTGTAGAAGACTATTTTAGATGTAATGTCTAAAATCACTCTTATTTCCCGGCCACATTTATTCACAGCTAGTTCATAAGTCGCATAATTTAAGATGAGATTCATTTTGCTAATTCCATTTCATAAGTAGTGAAGATGCACAAGCACATACACAAAGCAAATTTCAATAGCACTAGAGGCAAAATCTTAAAGAACCAGGAACAGCCCTTAAAGAACAAAATATACACTTAAAGAATCAATACACACAACAAATATAAGGCATGAAGACAGACAGTCAGCAATTCAATCATGAATTTCATTTTTCTTGCAACTATTCATAGTAATTTTAGGAATGACTGAGTGAAATGAAACTTAGTTATTAGATGAACCTCTTTAAATTAATGTAAAGGTGAGCAAATTAACTTTCTTATAGACAAATACAGTTTTGAAAACTTTTCCTGATATATTTTAGATATATGGCTGGTAGATACAAATTTGTAGAGGGATGTCTGAAACAGAGCAAATGTCATCTGAATGCTTTTAAATGTCAGAGGGAGCAGGGTGGGTCTGGGTTGTAGGTGTCCTCCCCCTTGAGTAGCTCACACAGCATATCTGTTCCTCTGTGCGACACAGGCGAGGTGCTTTATACAACCCAGGGAAAAGGCATTCGTATTGATGGGACTAAGGCCAAGCTTCTCCCAGTTGTCTTCGGTTTCAGAATAGGTCAGGAAAGAGAAGATTAAGAATTTGTTTATCATAATGAACTAGAAGCAGTATATCACTCCCTCCTCCAGGAGTGATTAATGGGCTCTGCTGACCTTGCCATACACACACAGAGGCATAACTGATCTCACGAGCCCTGTGGCACACACTCCCAGGGCATTGCGCAGGCAAGCATGACAGGGTCATAGCTCTCCTCCTTCCCCAGGGACAGAGTTGTTGATCCCTACGTTTGTTTTTTTTTAACATCAGACTTCTTTCTCTGCTGCCCAGTGGCTCGGGGAAAGAGAAATTCCCTCTTTCAATAGTTTCTGACATCCTAATCAACCTAGGCTCAAAGTCAGGGTGGACAAGGTTTCATCACTTAGTTTTTCCTCTCTCAGTAAGACATTCAGAGGAACACTAGTTCCCAGCACCCCTTCTTCAGGGAGGCTCAGGGGTTACAGCTCTCTCTGCTTTCTGCTTGTGTCTTTGAAAGGAGGTGACTAGCTGGTAATCAGGGAAGCAGGCATTTACATGGTGCTATAAAAGCAAAAAAGCAAGCACAAAATCACACTGATTAAAAAAATTGTGAAGTTTTTTTGTTTTTTTTCTCTCAATTTCTTATACACTGACTGAGTTTGCCCAGCTCTGCTGATGTCTTTGCCTTTTAGAAACTGTTTGTAGAGTTAAGGAAATGAAGAGGAGGTACAGATGGAATTTCCCTTTTTTAAAAGATCGTAAATTGGCTAATTATAGAAGCTGCCATCTGGGCAAAGGAACTCCACCTTCCAGAGTGATTTTATAATACAAATCTATGCCAAACATTAACTTTAAGCTGTCATTAAAAAAAAAAAAAACCCACAACAAAAAACCAGAAAAAAACAACAAAAGCCAACAACTTCATTACCTTTTAATTTGTATGCTTTTTCTGATTAGATATGTCCACTTTCTAATACCTGCAAGCTGGTAAGAATTCTGGTGGGAAGAAAACATGCAGCAGCAGCAACAGGTCTGCTCAGCAGGGAAGTGTGTTACAGCAATATAAATCAAAGAAAGCACTTAACCATTATTACCCAATACTAGGGACTAACAAGGGTACCTTTTCATGGGCTGCTGCTTGTAACCCTACTCCTGCTAAGTCCAGAGCAGGAAATTTGACACAAATCTTTCCCTTATTCTCTGGAAACTAGGGGGAGCCCTTAAGCATTAGCCAGCCACAAACATGAATGGAGCTGTCACTAGAACACTTGATAATTTTATTTCCATATAATATATCCCTAACAGATTTGAGGATTAATTCCTCATAGCTGTCACTGTACCAGTACGTCTGTGCCAAATACTGAAAAAAAAAATATTTAATATCCCAAAGAATCATAAGGCCATTGCTATATATTAAAAATGGTACAATTTGGAAACTTTTTATTTGCCATCTGTTTGTGCCACATAAATGTGATTCCAAGGTCCTCCATCATTAAAAGTAAATCCTGAGTTCTTCACATAAAATAACCCATGACTCTGGAAACAGATGGAGCTTTAAGAAAATCCACACTGAACCTCAATAGAATCGTGAGTGTGGGACACACCGCTGAAGTGACTCACAGAAGAAATATTGCTGAGGTCAGTTTCATCTCTCATCCTGGCTTCCTCCTGGCAAGCTCCAACGTACTTCTTTGCCTCAATTTATCTGACTGCAATATGGAGAAGGTAGACTGAGGCTCTGATGAAAACTGATGCGGACAATGCGAAATGTCAGCAGTGCATTTGGCACGTCCTGGGGAAATCAAAGTACATGAAACCTTCTGCAGTGGACTTGCAGTCTAGCTGAGGTGCAAGTCAAAACAGTTTATCAACATACAGAGAACACAATAAACTTGAATACACCAGATACAATGCAGGCATATTTTTTTGTAACGATCCATGAAAAAATTAGTTAAGGAAACTGCATGGTACATGACCCAGGATTATTAAAATAATTTAAAATACAGCAAAAACTTCTTCCTCCTATTTCAGGCCTCACTGCATGTCTCAATCTCCAACTTCAGCCAGGAAGCTGTGTAATATGTTGGAGTGTCTGCAACCAGCCCTGTTGACATGCCTGTAGATACATGACTGTAACAAGGTGAAATGGGGATAGAATGCAGTTTTTTCCATTCTGCTCAGTTTTTACATAAAACTAAAATGTAGAATGTTTTTTTTTGTCCATACAGACTAAACTAGAATAACTCTGAGATCATTTTATTCCCTGGTGTCATATTAAAAAAATAAAATATCCTTTTGCATGCACTTCTAAGACGACTTTGACCTTACTTCAGTGTGTTTCTTATTGGTATCTGGGTAAACTTTCCTGTGACAGCTATAAATGCAGTTAATGAGATTTTAAAACATGTTTCTGAGTAGTTCATTTAATTACATTACACTGGCTTAAAGTGACCTTTAAAGGCCACTCCCTACTGACTCCTGCCTTTACAATTACTTGAGACCTATCTACCATTTTAAAAAGAGAAAACCTTACACTGAATAATAATGAGGAAATAATGGTCCTTGCCCCCTTGTCTAATGAACATCACAGTGGGATTTCAGACTTTAACATCCCTTATTGAAGGGGTAAAACTGAAAGGTAAGGAGAGAGAGAGAGTTTTCTAAGGTCCCCATTCAGAAAGAACAAAAAGTTTTGTCTCATCAATATCTGCAGCCAGACTTGGTGTCTTTTCTCTCATTAACATTTAGAAACACCTTTATTCTCAGCCTTAGAGTCCAAAATTTTCAAAATTACTGATAAGGCAGGCCCAACTGCTTGCTTACTTAATTTTATTTAATTTTGCTATTTAATCTGTGTTTGAGTGGAGCATGAGCGGGAGCAAATTAAAGGCTGTCTTTCACTGGAGCACTTAGCAGCTCCCAGGCATGATGGGGGACAGTTCTGCTACACTTTCCCATCCTTTTCAAGAACCCTGGTATCCAAACTCATGGAGATTACAATGGGTCCTCTGTCCCCTTGAGATATTACAGGATATAGGAGAAAACACGTGAGAAAAAATGACAACAGTAGTAAGATATTTTTGTGGTCTTTCCTTTTGCATGGTTAGAAAGGTTCATGGGGGTTGCCCCAAACACCAGGCTAGCTATATACTACTAAACAAGAGAGGAGCAAGGAACATGCCAGAGTACTGTATTCATGATGGTCCATCCTGCTGGTTATCGGAGCTGTTAGCAGAATTTTGGCCCATGCCAACTAGCACTCACCAAGAAAATGCCCAGGAAAGGTTTGGAGGACAGCATCCACAGGGGATCATTTCCAACAGATGGTATGGACAAGACTGAAACAGGTTTTTCTTCCTCTAAAACAGTATCTGAGCCCTGGGGAGTACTGCAGTGAATCAAGGGATGGCAAGTTTCCTCATTGATCTGCCTTGCCTTGGACTACAATAAAGGTATATAGCAGTCTGGGCACCTTTGGCTCTGACGCAGACAAACTGTTAACTGGATAGTGCATAACCTTTAAAAATAATTTATTTTGAGTGATGAAGTCATTCATGGAGACTTATTTTTCTCTCCAGAGCATCTGTCATCCTAAACACAATTAGTGGCAATGCTTCATCACTTCCTTCCTACCACTTTTCTCCACATCTTTCATCAGCTAAGCTTGAGACTAATGGACAGTGCACATGTAGAACAGTGAATCTGTCTGAGCAATTGAGCTACTGATTGGGTTATTTGTTTTTCTTCTCTTAAAAGCAGATGGGCAGATTCCACCTTTTTATGACAGCAACTCCCATTAGCCTTAGTGATATTTGGATCCATTTGCATCAGGACTGAATTTAATATGCAAATATATATCATCTGTGTTTGATTATCTGTTGATGATCTGTTGACTCCAGCTGAATACCCTTGCTGGGTTTATTCTTTCCATGTGTGTTTTCTGGATGTCCTTCCCTTAGCAATTGCATAAACATGTATTACTGAACAATTTGTACAGATCATCATTATCCAAATTTACTGCAAGTGGGATACTGTAAGTGGCTAATACAATCAAGTCTTTCATGGATGTTTCATTCAGTCTCTCAGACTTCACTTCATTAAAAATAGCAGGGATGAGCAAACACAAAAGTTTATGTCCTCTCAAAAATGCATGATAACATAAAGAAATGGAGACTATTAGGCTGAACAAACCGATCAGAAAATCCCTCATTAAGGTTGTACTAAAAACTAAATGTGACAATATCTCCTTTGCCAGGGAAAAGCTATTACCCCTCAGCCAAGCAGATGAAATAGATGGTGTAATTACTCATCTACCATAGGGAAATGTTGGGTTTAAATAGTATCTCTTAGTCTAGACTTTTTCTTCTCTTCTGGCCATATTGTATGTTCTGTATCAGAGGTCTCGCATGTCTCCTCATCTCAACGTGCTCTGCTTCTTTGCTCTTACTGTCTGTAATCAGTACCTATCACTTGGTGTTCCACATGGCACCTGCAGAGAGTTACTGGTTGCTCCCCTGCCTTTGGTAAAAGGGAACTTTTTGGAGGAACAAGTTAAGAGGCTTCTTTTAAATATTTACTCTTTAGCAATCATTAATTTCTATACCTAATTACTGACAAGGCCTCTCATTCTTGAAAAGTTTTTTTCATAACCTATGCATATGTTCTGACATAAAATGCCAAAATCAAGGGTCACATAATTTATACTACTTCAGCAAAGGATCAAGGGGTTTTTTTGTGACTTATAATTAATTAGCCAATTCTAATCTAATGTCAAAAAAGAGATACTGTAAATACAGAAAGAGCTTTGCAGCAAGCTAGTGTTTTATGGAAATGGCCACCTATTATGCAATAAATAATACTGTTTCTAGAAAACAAGATTTTTCATTTCTGTAGTGCAAGAGCCTACTTTACTTGGAGGTGGATGTACATTAATTTTCCTGTCCCGGAAAACATTTTGAATTTCCATTATATATCTCCTGTGCCATTTTTTCTTCTGCATGATGAAATTATGACCTTTGGAAAATTTTCATGAACATGACAGAAGGAGTGCATCCAGCCAAAGGAGGCAACAGTTCTTTTGGACAATAACCTAGGCATGAGTGCCCTCAGCTGGTACACAAAGAATGAAGCCAAAGCATGCCTTTGCCTAATCCCATGTCCCAGATTTCTGAAGAAACCCCCAAAGTAGGCCACAGTAGGCCAGCTATGCCTACCAGAGCTGTTCATTAACTATTCACTGAGAGGAAGAATGATTCAATACGTCAGAGATCAATTTTCCTGCAACACTGGGGAACCAGATCTATGTTTTAAGAGATGCCTGATAATTCGAATGCAGAAAAGAACAAAGAAAATGCTCTTATGATCCCATAGCTTAGTGCAATAACCTCCATCCTAGAAAGATGAAGGCTGTAGTTTCTATGCCAGATAAAAGAGCAGCTTGAAATTCTATCACTTGCAGTCTAAATTAATGTTGTAAGTACTGGTCTGCCTAGCCAGGGTAACAGGCACGGCAGTTTTGACCAGAGATGCCTCCAGAGGGCTGAGAGTTTTCAGAGAAGGTTAACCACCTTTTTAATGCTTTGTCATCTTCTGAAAAACAATGCGTTTTATCACAAAATTACCAACTATCTCAGAAGGCTTCTGCTTCCAGCAGGTGCCCCACTTGAAGAACTAGGAAGGCAACAACCCACCAGGCTTAAGTACGCTGCAGCAGTAGGGCAGCCACAAAGGTTGTCATCTGAAAGGATCACTCACCCAGGCTGCGCAAAGGGTGGGTCTGGTGGAGCAGATGCATGTGCATACATATTGCATGTACATGTGATACACCTTCTGCAGCCAGTGCCCAGTGGCTGGTACACTGCCAACCATGCCTGGCAGGCTGTCCCCAGGCAGTCCATGGGCTGTTCACAAATGATAGGCAGAGCTCCCTCTGCTCCTGGATGCTTTGAAGACTGGCCATGGACAGAAACAGGCACAGCCCACATCTTTACTGATACTTAAAAACTTCTCCAGTTCAGGAAAACAATTTCAACATGGCAAGTTCATTCAATGTGAAAACAATTGTGTATGATGATCTGCATGGTCTCCCCAGTACAATGAGTCTCAGCTCTGACGTGCCTCCACACTAGTAGGTGCAATTTGGCTCAGTTATGTTTAATTAAGTGCTGCATATGAAGTGTGTAAAGTTTAGAACATCTTTTCCTATCATGTTTATCACTGCAGGACATGCTTCTGTGACACAAACACCAGTACATATCTTTCCTGCTAGATTAGATATCTCTATGCAGATGTTCAAGCTGGTTGTTAATTGAACAAGACTTTATTTATTTTCATATCTGTTCCCTTCCATCAGGAAATATACTCAATATTTTTGTTTTTCTTTTCTCCTCCCTCTCCCCCACTTCTCTGCATTGTAAAGTTTATCTATTTCAATAGTACATCTATTTCTCTGACAGTTTGAGAGCTCTGTGTGTATTATCTCTCTCACTGCTGGCAGGTCATCTGTGCATTGGTTTCATGAGAACACTTTTTAACATTGCAATAACCCATGACAAGATGAAAACAGAAAATACAGCAACAGCAGATTTATCTTAAGCCTGGGAAAAAAAGTTATGCTCCTAACACCAAAGGTCCTACTTTGGTCTATCACAAGTATCACTACAAAGCATTTGCCCAAGTCAGTATGGCGTAAGTCTTAGCAAACCATCATCTTCATCCTTGTTCAGCCACAAGCAAAATGGAAACTAGTTTTTTTACAGTCTAAACTCTGGCCAAATACAAAGGTAGTGTTGGGACTATATTTCCAAATGCATCATATTTCTTTGGTAACGTGGAACTTTGGCACACCATTAGAACTGGTGGTGCAAGCAGGCTGTCAGGTCTGCAGGTCACCTGTGTCAGCCTGCCTGCTTGCCTGCCTGCCTGCCACTCAGCCGGACAGCCAAGGGGCAGCTCTGCCAGCCCCCAGTCTCCCAGACACCCAGAGTGGCCTCAGTCCCCGAGCACTGGGGCTCTACAGCCTCCCCTTCCAAAAGACACACACTGAAATTTCATTGGCGTCTACAGGGCAGACTGAATTTTGCTTTCTTTTCACGAACTGCATTGAAGACCATTCTCACTGGGAGAATCAAGCTTCTCTCTTAAACTAGATTTACTCTGATGCCACAGTATTGGCAACCGAGAGGATATATTCTGGGTTTAGGACTGATATAATGGGAATGTCTGGCATAGGCAGACTGCTAGGTGAAGCTGGGAATAGATTTAAATTAAGATACGATAAATGTTACAGAGTATATGCGCACAATCTGTCCCCCTTCCTTTACCTATCCATGCACATGTTTACTGCTTTCATCTGCTCAAAGGAGCTGATGTGCAAAGAGACAAGACTTGGATGGGTTCTCAACATAAATTCTCAAAGAGGGAAAGGGACACCCACCAAAGCCACCACATTGTGCCATATTTGGTAATTATATGTCTGCTACCTTAAAATAAATATTCCCTAAATACTGCCTATAATACAATTTACTCTGTCAAAACACATCTAAGCTTCTGCAAAAATCATTTACAAGGCTATCAGTCAGCTCCTAAAATCTCTCCCAGATCTCTCCCTAACAGGCTTTTATGCCAGGACACGGGACTAAGGCAAAACTTACTGATGTATTTCAGAGTTTCTTACTTGTGCAGGTCATAACATGCAATAAGATCATCAAAGCCATTGCTGGAGGAAAAATGCCTTGAAAGTTTTATTACAATCTTGTGTAAAGAAATGTGATTCCCCAGCTCCCCACACATCTTTAAGCTTCCTCAGTGTCACATTATAAATTAAATGAGTGTTAATGTTGACACTGGTATATTTCTTATTTTTATTTTTAGAGTCAATATAGAGTGTGGAAAGTGAAAAAATATTGCTTCAAATAAAACATCACCACTATTAAAAGACCCAGAGAGGACTCTCTCTTGTGTCTAGATAGAGATGGAACCATATGTAGCCTGCTTGACTTCTCCTAAGATTTGATAATATTGGTGATTTTTAAAATACCTCTGTTCTGCTTCAAATTTTATTAAAAAAAGAAAAAAAGGAAATATCCTGAAATGGTTTAGGCCATGTCTTTCAAGTTGAAATCATCTGATCTCCTGACAAAAACCTGAGTCTGATTATGTTTGCTCTATACAAAGACATTGAGAGAGTGGACAAGAAGTGACTATGTACAGGAAAACTGAAGATCTGCAAATTGTGGAGATTCAAGAGCACCTTGAAACACTCCACAGAAAGGTAGGAAGTGGAAACACGGTTTCTCCTTCCTCAGTCTCTGTACTGGGGCTTTTTCTTCTGGTCAGGCATGGTCTGGCATCGCATCAGTATAAGGGTCTGCTTTTAAAATGTGAAGTTCTACACCTTCAATAAAAACTTTTACAAAATCATAAGGATGATCACTATGTCACTGAGAACTGCAGATGGCACCAGGCAGGCTTAAGCAGAATGATGGTACATAGTGACACTGTGAGCAAGCTCTGAGGCTGTGACAAGGCAATAGAGTAGCCACGCAGGAGCCATACAAGCTCAGCAGTGGTGCCATACCGCCTCTCCAAACTGCTTCCCACTCCCAGCTTGGGATATTTCTACTATCTCATATATCTCTGCTGAGTTGTGGAGAGGCCCCTAGTGCTGCTTCAGTGGGGAAAACAAGTTGAGAAGACAGGGAAGTATCCCATATGCAACGAAGGGTCAAATTCTTCCTGAATTGTTTACAGTCAGCTAACATCAGAGATACATCTGTCGCTCTTTCCATCCAAACTGTTTTTTATAATGTTGCTGACAAGCACGTCTAGCTGTTACATAATGAACAGTCTTTTCCATCATTAAAAAGCAAATTTAAAAAACACAGCAAAGCTCCTTTCTGGATATATTGTTACACAAGCACGCAATTTGTTTTTCAAAAGCTGAGAGATAAACTAGATTACTTCCTACATTTTTTTTTAAGTCATAAGCTTATCAGCATAAGACTAATCAAAAGAAAGAAAAGAAGTTTGTAATATTTTGAAAAGTGCACAGCCTCTCAGTGAGGCAGGTAGTTTCTTATGTGCAAGTTTGCCAAAGCACAGGCTGCAGTTACCAGAGAAGACAAAACAAACTCCAAACAGAAAAGCATGTCTAGTTAGTAAAATGCATTATTAATAGGAACAGCACTGGAGTAGTCGGCAAAACTCCATGTATAATGGAGGCTGTCGCTTGGGAAGTCACAGCAGTTCCCACCAGAGTGCTCTTCTGTTTTAATGTATTACACCAGGACAGCAGTCAAATGCAGTTTTGTAAGAAATTAGGATGAGCTAATATTAGAATATTGGTTGTTTGCATTGCAGGGTATGTGTAACCAGACAAATGTAGACAGATGCGAGTTCATTTTCCCATGTTCTAAATTGGATAGCTGTGGTCCAGGTCTGGTCTGTCCAGCCAGGTCTGGTCCAAAAAATGTACAGCCACGTTAGCAACATCCCTTCTCCAAATTAATATAGCCTGCTCCTTTGCACATTGCTTATAAGCTCCTTGTTTAATGCAAGGAGGTAGATCTTTTGAGGTAGATCATCACTCATCTGGATTGGGAGCATTTACTTGCAAGTATTCCCCTTGCTTGGGATACATGTTTTGGATAGTTTTTGTGCCTTTTACTTAGCGAAATTACAGCCACATTTACATTCACATCTTAGCAGTCCTCGCTATAGTTGGTGCAAACTAGATCCCTCTGAAATCAAGAACTTCTGTTGCAGTTTTATTTTTGTTTCTTCCCATGAATCTGCTCACGATCCAATATATTACTCCCTAGCTTGCTGTTCTAGCCTATCACTATTCATCTGAAGCAATTTAAATGCATTGCTTCAATGGTGAGGCTATCAGAGAAGAGCAGGAACATGTCTGTAAAAGCCTTGCAGGGGAACAGATGTCATAATTTGTAGTGGCACTTTTTTTCTCTCCAAAACTACCCCATCGTATCAATCTATATTTCTGTCTTTCCTGGTCAGTACTATTCAGGGCTGATTTTCCAGCTATAATAACAGCTTCACTAGGTTATCATGTCTTTGGAGCCTTTTCAGAGATAATGTATTATTTTTCAGTTAATTCAAGCTCCTTCCTTTCTCCTTTTGCCTCCTTGCACTGGTAAATGTTTTGGTTCTTACTGACTACACCCAATTTTCTATTCGGAATTGGTATCCATATTTCTTTCTTAACTGCAGCATTTTCTAAGATGTGATATTAGCACTTCTTTTTCTTTACTGTACATTCTGCTGTCCTTTAATATTCCTCTATCTCATGCCAAATCTTCCTTCACTCAGTCTTCCCCTTCCTGTATTTAATGCCATCGGTAAAGTTTATAGAAGCAATCTACTTGCTTCCACAATTTCTTTCACAACTCTCCTTCTCTGTTCCAGACTCAGTCCAAGATGACTGGTTTCTGGGCAGCATTCTTCGCTGACTCCTTAATTTTTTACCTTATGCCAGGAGTT
>NW_008825255.1:395452-428688 GCF_000699105.1 Pygoscelis adeliae
TGGTTAACTGGAATAAAACAACTGTAGAGTTACAGAAGTGGATGGTAAACTAGTCTGCGTGGAAGGAAAAAGATTACAACATTGTGAAATAACCCAGTTTAAGATTTGGTATGAATCTCAGTACATTCTTTTCTTAGGGTACATATATAATTTGGTGGATTGTTATGTGTCTTTTCCTTCCATAATACTGTAGAAAGATTCCTGATTTGTACTCCACAAAAACAATAATAAAAATCCTAGAGTAACAGGCAAAGGTGAGAAAAGTTTTTGTCCACAACATAAATTCTGTCAAGATAATATCATGGCACTGGACAATGCAGATCTACATGATGTGACCGTTCTTCCTCTTTCTTTGATTAGAAGTAAAATTATTGCATTTCAACCACCATGATTAGTTTTTAATGTCGGCATCACTACATAAGCGCAGTGGGAACTATTTGGGTTTTTTTCCTTTCTGTTATTTCAGATTATCTACAGAAGTGAGTGTATGCTTAATTTTTAGCTCATGTTCTGAATATCCTCACAATATAGATGAAAGATGATTTCCCAGCCATTCCACATTCCTAGCTAAATACTCCGCATAACGGATGTCATGGACCCTCTCTGTGGACCAACTAAATCACCCTCCGTCTGCACAATTGTGATTCACTTTTTCTTCTGTTTTCTCAGCGCACAAGTATTCTGATCCCCACACCGAGTGCAGAGATCAGGCAGAGCTCACTCCAGCTCTTGCGTAAAAGGAACTGCCTGTGAGGGGACAGCTCGTGAGTGATTGTGGAGGGGATTCGCTGCTGGGAACGTGGTCTGTGAAGAAGGGGACTCACCGCGGTGTGGCCAGGGGAATGACAAGCCTTTCCGCCAAGACTGTTATTCCTGATTACTGGAACAAATCTTTGGGGCTTTGTCACTGAGGCTAAGCTTGAGTAATATTTAAGCGAATCTATTTTGAATTGGAAACTGGACCCATTCCCAGCCCATCTTTGTAAACCAGAGGTTAAAAAGATATGCCAAAGGTACACTTACCCACCCCAGGAGTGCCAGATACAGATTAGGTAGAGCACAGGATATTTTAACCTCACAGTTATATAGCAGGCTTTCAAACGCATGTCTGTTTAAATCTTTGCCATACAGCACAATCTGATTCCTGTATCCAGAGACAATGAATATGCAGCTTAGATCCATCTTGCAGCTGAAAGGCAATTAAGTATTTCAGGATCATTCCAGCCTTTAATTTTGCCAAGATAAACACATCACAGTGGGAAAATCCATATGTTGTTTACACTGTATAGTACACACCTCTTTGGCCGAGCAGGACCACTGAAAAGGTATGATTGTCAAGACAGACCTATTTAAAATGAACAGACCGGTATGGTATTTTCATTCTTTTCAACTTTTTGTACTTATCATATCAAGTATCCAGCATCTATGCTCTCAGAGCAAGGCAGTGTGGCATTATTAAAAAAGAGAAGTTTTCACTTTTATGGCTATGATTTTATGTAGTAAGAGAAATTAAAATAAGAGCATTATTGAAAATCTTTCCTTTTTTAAAGCATACTTTGTTTAATTGAGCTCATTGACATTAAGCCCTCTTTTGTAAAGGAATAGTATTCATATAGACATAATACCATCACCATAAATAGTAAATGTAGTCACACATCTGTGTTGTTTTTTTTTCTGTTGATGTGTCACCCTAAATCAAGTAGAAAGAAAACATTGAAGATTTTTTCCTTCCCCCTCATAATTAGTTGACTTAATACAGCAAAGCATCAATACAGACAGACCATGAAACATTTTAGATTGAGCAAATCCTTGTGAAGTTAAAAGGTGCAGAGCTCTGCCACTGGGGCAGAATTACTCTGTGCGTTGGTGCAGGCTGAGAAGTGAAGGGTTGAGAAGCAGCTCCACTCAAAATGAAATGGGGACTGAGCAAAGCCCTAAGCAGCCCGTGACTTTTCTATAGAGAAGGAAATAAAATATTTGCTGGCTGTGTCACCTTAATGAGGTCTATATACTTTTTGTGCAGATGCCAGAAAGCACAAGTGTTTACACAGTTTTTTTCACAGTCTCACTTCTAACAGTAGTTATATGGAGTTTCTGTATTTTTTAGGTTCCTTCTGCTTAGGGTTAGCGAGGTTTTAATATCAATCTCTGTGACAGAAAGACTGAACCGAGTATTTTTCCTTCATTTTTTGGGACTAATGAAAGTGACTATGGAAGAGTCTGACAGCTTTGCCAGGGCTCTCAAACTTTCTCCAATGAGATGTATTAGTAATTCTACTTATTTCTCTGATTCATCCTTATCTTTCACACATTTCAATATTCTAATTTCCTATCATTAAAAGATGACAAATCTTAGTAAACATTTCTTTTTTGGTAAGTACTTCTGACTCAATGAAAATCTTTCTGTCAGCCAAACATCTAGCTTGACTGGAATGATAATATCTCTGTACTTGACACCGTTTTGCTATTAGTTTGAAGTATTTCTATCATGACAGAAAATAAAATAAAATTCCATTACTGCAAACCAAATCCTCAGGTCCTTTCTTAATTGTTATCTGACAATGAGTGTGATGAAGTGCGAATTGATAAAAAGCCTCAGGAATTTAAAAGTTATATTTATTTAAATAATAGTGTAAGTTATTGTTAATGTACAGCACTGTATTTTATATGTGCTTTCATTTTATCTGTGGATGATACGCATGTAACAATGTGGCAAAAGCTCAGGCTTATGTGATTATACTATTTACTTACTACTGTTGTTACTTAGTGATAAAGATGGTGCGAAGAATCCACTTCTACTGTTTTGCACATCTGTAAATAATAAAATGTAAATAATAAAATGGAATTTAGTTCTCATATCTTGCATGCATTTTTTCCTTGTATTTATTGTCCCAATTCAGGGGCTAATGCATTACTTGGTTCAAAGAGGGGAATATGCTGAAAATAGTACTTTCTTAATCTTTCTTTAAACAAAAGGGGGTATGGAGGCTGAAATATAACTAATCCTTGCCATGCATTTGAGACAGTGACTTTTGAGAGAGAGTTTATGATCTCCAGTGTGTAACAGAGAATTAAATGGTGTCTTATCTTTCCATTTCTTCTATCCAAGATGAACATGAACAAGTATTGCTGTACATACAAACTATGTCCAGTAAACAATAAGAAATACAGTTAGACTTACAAATCCAGGAACAATACAGTAAAAACATATCAGCACTTTACATGCACACACAGATCTCCCTTTGATCTCCAGAGCACTTTGGTAACATCACCTGTCCTACACTGAAATATCCATTTGCTACATCAGTCCCAGGCTACAGTCCGAGAGTTGCACTAGCACACACCATGAATGATGGATCAGGTATGCAGAGTTAGAAGCTACCTTAACGTTTTTTCCCCGTAAAATATCTTGAAACTTATTCCACTTCACACAGCTGAATTTGGCCATTGCTTTTACACTGAATAATACACAAGGGATTGAGCCCTGGCTGTATGAGTTTGAGGAACATTACCCATACAGCTTTTTCAGGTTTGAAGGAAAATTGTTGGCGTGTCACTTTTCCTTACCTTGGGTATATCTTGAAATAAACCCCCATATGGCATTTTAGTAGAACCCAAGTCCACATGTGGTTTCTTCGGGGGTCCCCTCTACTACAGTACCTCTAGCTACTGGTCCAAATACTGAAGTCAAAGCTGTTTTAGCAATATGGCCACTGGCTTACAAAAGAGCTTCTGCTCAGTAGTGGCACATTTGACATATTCACACAAGCTATGGTATTTACCCAGTTTCCAGCATCACAGCACAAACGGTGGATGTAGCATCCCCAGTGGACTGATGAGGATTTGAATGCAGACAACAGCCATTCATGGGAAAAAAGGAATGAGTGGTTTGCACAGTTGGTTTCCCAGCTGTGGACCAGGCCAGCTACCTGCTAGCTTCAGCTTAATAATCCTTCTCATACTGTAGACACAATTCTGCAGTGCACAGTGCTCAGGAGCACCCAGAGAAGCACAGGACATCTCAGTCACAAAGCTGAGGAAATACCCTCCGGTGGGAAGGCAGCAGCCAGCATTGGAGCTGTTTGGACATGCTGCTTTGTACCAGTTACCAGAGAGCACTGACATTCAAGATTCCCACTTTGATGTCAGTCCCGTGGAGTCTGGAGGTGAGCCCAAAGGAAAAAGAAGCTGAAAACAACACGCTACCCAGGGTTAGCTGAATATGGCAGCCGGTGGGTGAATTCTGCTCTCTGCTAACGTTGGTGAAATCCTCTTCTCCTCCACAAACAGTCCTCTTTGCTGAGTTAGTCTGGGTTTTATAACTGCTATGCAAGTGTAAAGCTTAAACGTTTATGCTTTTTACTGAAATGACATTTATAGCTGGGAGCAGCTGCATAAACTTTGTTTACTTGCCACTCCTACAATAATGCATATGTTCTGCAACTGCTGCTCTTCCCTTAATGCTCTTTTATCCACCTGAAAGCGAGAAGAATATCCAGAGGCCTGCACCACAAGTAAGTTTACTCAGTTTAAGCACAGGCAACGAGGGGGAAACAACCACTCACCATAGTACCTCAGCTTCTGAGTGCCATAAGGCAAGGCTGGAAGCAACAACATCCGAAGAGGGGCATCTGGGAGAAGCAACAGCTCCTGAATCCCAAATACAATGGAAGTTTCAAGCTGCTGTTTTGCAAAAGGAAAAGTACCATAGTTTGTATGATCACCTGAATTCTTTGCCATGCTGCCTCTCCCAGCCCCATCTAACTTCTAATCACATGTTTCACTTCTAAGTTATGAAAGAAAAACATAATCTAGCAGCCCTCTGAGAAGATTGCCTGCATTGGCCTGGTGGCGTATGCATTGCCATCATAATGCAGTACACTGACATCTTTCAGAACCATAAACTTCATAACACTTCCAGATACATAAACTAAGCATTTTGGTGTTGTTTATACTTGCTTCTTTAGGGAAAGTGGTTAAGATGATGGGTTTTTTTTTTTTTGTTTTGTTTTGTTTTAATTAGTTCATTAAAACATAATTTGTGGCAGGGACTTTCAGAAATGCTTTTTTCAAAGTCAGATACATGTATTTGGATTTCAGGTGCCTGCAATGACTCATTTTTGTAACCTTCTAAAAAACCAGAAACTCCCTGAAAACCCCACTGTCTTGTTTTTTTGAATAAATCAGCAACAGCCTAGGAAAACCACAGACTCATCATGCCCGTGTTTA
The DNA here is from genome assembly GCF_000699105.1 of Pygoscelis adeliae. Taxonomy (NCBI): domain Eukaryota; kingdom Metazoa; phylum Chordata; class Aves; order Sphenisciformes; family Spheniscidae; genus Pygoscelis; species Pygoscelis adeliae. The sequence goes on from NW_008825255.1 coordinate 400,682, forward strand.
AAAACAAAAATCATTAGCCCCAAGCAAGTTTAATTAAACTTACAGAAGAGTTTACAATGCAGAAGAAATAGGTCAGGAAGGAATAATATAAAACAAAATTACTTCTTGAAAATAGTCCAGGAAAAGCAAGGCAAGTCTGAACCCAGTCATTAATGATATCAAGGAGGAGATGGGATTGTGAAGGGTAACAAAGCCATGGGAAATAACAGGACATCTATTATCCAAACATAGCTGCAAAGCATTCCTGTTGTAATTTTGTGAGGAACGTTACTTTTCCACATGCGGTCTGTGGTACAAAGAAGAGGTTAGGCTCTACTCTTGGCCTTTTTGCACGTGCTACTATTTAGCCAGTAACACTCTGAATAAATACAAATCATCCACGCACTCTTTAAAAAGCTTGGCTTTCTGGTACTTGAAGCAGGAGTTCCAACAAAGCTGCTTTGTGATATTGAACACTCGTTCTGTATAACACAGAGGTATGAGTTGCACTGACTTATCGGGGTTAGTGTCTAGAATATTGGTTGTTAGTTTGGATAACATCTGTAGGGTCACTTTATAGCCAAGATGCATAAAATCAAGTGGGTTCATCTTCTCCGGTTTCTCCCTGTCTTTTGATGATAGTTCAAGAATTTTAGTTATATCAGAGCAAACTTCCAGTAAGGAGTAACTTTTCCTTGTCTCAGCCCCCAAATGCAGGCTTTATCATGTCTTCCCATCTCATATAGCAAAACATTATTATTATAATCAAACTACTTCTCCTAAAATGTTGGTTCTTGAGTGCAATAATCTTCAAACAAAAAATGGAGACTTCTGGGGCAATAAAATAATCTGCATGACTGCATCTGCAATCATCCCCAAACTCTGCAAAGGGAACTTGTTAAAAAAAAACATCAAGGGACTTCAGAAAAAATCTGCTTGACCTTTGAGGAGGGTCATTCAATCACAGAGGACATATTGCTAAGTGCTTTCATCAATTCTTTGAGCTCAGGTGTCAATTATTTCACTTTCTTTTGGGTTCTGTGATAGTGAATGCTTTCCACTCAAGTAACGCAGTAAAACTTTTCCCTCTGCATCTAAACTTCCCCATTGTAGGCGTGTTGAAAATTAATCTCTGTTCTTCAGTGTGTGCATGAGTTCTGCTTTTGGCTTCCTGATGTTTCCATCCCTGCTGGGTACTGTGAAATCTTTTCTGCTACTTCTAGCTCCTTCCCTGTCAGTTTGGATATGACTTTCTGCTGTTACTATTAAACCACCAATGACATAGCTGTCAAATTATGAATAGATATCTTGATTTCTTTTTACTCTTTGAACCTGTCCCATACTGTCCCATTTGCCTTCCTGAGTTGTTTGAGCGTGATATGGTGGTTATTTACAAAACAGGCCCACTCATATTTGCATGCATCAATTCAGAGCTCTGCTGCACACCTGGCTCTCTGTCAACCTGAATCCAAAGTCAGAGCAGATGCTGGAAACAAGCCCTTGTGGCCATCACAGACCTGCCAAGGACAAGCACAGCTTTCCTGTGGCACTTCAGCAACCTGAGCAGACAGCTGCAGGAATTCAAACATTTGAAGCAAAGCTCTCTAAGCAGCATAGAGGCATCTCCTCTTCCTCCACAGAGATAAATAAAAAATTGCCAAGAGAAATGTGCAATCCCAAGGTAGGATAGCATTTAAGGCAGATGAACTGCAGGCAGATGGCTGCAGTGCAGATAGTGTGAAAGCAATCAGTAAAGACCAAATAATCCAATTTACTCACAGAAGAATGAAGACCAAAAAAGAGCCTATAGGTAGCAGCCTGGGGAAGCCACGAGGCAGCCAGACTGGACTGAAACATGTCTGTCAGCTGTTGGGACAGCGGAGAGTTTTCTCACACTGGAAGGGCTGACCTGAAGGGTCCGGACTCTTCCCACTACCTTAGGTAAAACAGAAATAACACTGCCAATATTTTTATTTCCTGTGTGTTTCATAATTATAGTTGTCACAAAATGAACTCTTTTATAGCAGCAGGACGGGCAGTTTTATGAAATCCAAGCAACAATTTAGGTTCATAACTTGAGTCTGACTGTGCTAGCCCAATACTCCCAAGAAAACAGGTCTGTCTGGCATCAGGGGAACGTCAGGGGACATTCATGGCTGAAATCAGTATCACTACATACACCAGCATGTCTTCTGATGGCTGGTGTCTCTCCAGGAAAATGCCAGTTATTTCAGTTCCTCTATGCTATTCTCACACAGGAGGATATGCCTATCATGACCTGCCATGCTGCAGCCCTGACAGACATATTAGGGAGAAGTCCTGTCCTACTATGGGTTTGAATCTCCTCTCCAGGATTCAGGAACAAGCATGAAACAGCAGGAAAACTTTCCCTGCCACTGCCCTATAGCTTGGCCTCTCTGGAGACTTTGGGGCCTCCAGACACACTTCAAATCAAAAAAACAGGAGCTGTGCCTCCTTTCATTCACCACCATTGCTGTTATTGCTGCCAATAAATAAATTGGCATAATAGAGAATAAATATCTGTTGCCTTTACAGAGAATCAAGGAATGGCTGAGGTTGAGGGCCCCTGGAAGTCATCTTGTCCAACCCCCCTGCTCAAGCAGGGCCACCCAGACCAGGTTGTCCAGGACCATGTCCAAATGGCTTCTGAATATTGCCTCTTGTCTTGTCACTGGGCACCACTGGAAAGAGCCTGGCTCTGTTACCTTTCCACCCTCTCTTCAGGTATTTATACATGTTGATAAGATCTCCCCTGAGTGTAAGGGCTGCATATAGATAGTTGCTTCCTCTACCAAAACCTCACCAGGTATTGAGAACAGTCTGCCCTAATGGCAGACAGTTTTTTCCCCTCATTTTTCTTTCTCTCATCTTAATTTACAGGAATTTTGAGGGAGTATGTATACCAGCTTTGTTTGCTTATCCCTCTAGCCTCCTTTAATAATTTATTAATAAGAAGACCATGCTATCAGCCTTGCTTTCTTCAGTGAATAAATTGGCCATGACATCATCTTGTAGGCACTAAGCGTAGAACATAAATTTCTCAGTGTTTTTTCTCCTTAAGCTGCCACCTGAAACACCTCTGGCCTGCAGCAACCTCTCCCCAGGGTTATGAGGGGCTGCCCAGCCGGAGTATGACTCTACAGGTCCTTGTTCTCCAAAGTCACTTTCTCTTCCAGAGCCCCTAAGGCCTGCTCCCCCTCTCAGCCCCAGTAAAGAGCAATGGCAAGGAAAACCATGCCAGAAGTTCCTGGAGTAGCAAGGAAATTAGTTGAGGTACTCTGTGATGGCAGCAAGTAACAAGCCTTATCATGGGCCGGTGACGTGATTTTGGAGGTGCCCATCTAAGTAGCTGCAATTCTGCCAGAACTAAATGCAGAGGCATATGGATGGCCACATATCACACATTAGACATTTTTACAAAAGGATGTACTAGGCATGCAATACTTAAGCTGTGGGAACTGCAGATGTGACACATGCATTGGAGTACCAGTACAGACAGCTTTCAAAGTATCTCAATACAGCAGCTTTGCTTCTGAGTGAAATAAAATGTATTTACATTCTTAAGAGGGCAGGGTAACTGAGATGAATCTCTTCAAAATAATAGGATATCTTAAGTGCCACTAGAGATTTTTACCTTCAGCTAACTGAATCACATGCCCAGGACCTGTTTCCACTCTTTCAAGACTTGCCACAGTCTGCATATCGAGGGTGATGGTGGCAGGATTTGCTGACACCAAGGCGATGCAAGTCTTGAAATTAATGGAGGAGAGGATATGGACTTTAATGATAGGGGCCCTGGGATGCAATACCAACACTTCCATTCCTCTTCCAAGTTACCATGTTGAGTATAATCACTCTTGTTAATTCTGTCTATTTTGGGAATAAATCAGCTTTCTAACTTCTCTGCAACTGGTGAGTGTTCACTTAGTTTTGTATAAGGTTTGAGTAGTCCGATTTATTTATTTATTTATTTTTCTTCTGCTCTTCCCAGAATGCACACTGCTTCTGGGAGTGCTGAAAGACTGATGAAAGAAGAGATAAGCTGTTACTGCCAGTCACAGTAAGCACCTAGATGACTAAAAGCTAAAGCTTCTGGCAAAACGAATTTTGGCAATGTTTTGACAATCCTTCTCACTTCCCAACAAGTATTTATATCTGATGCTGTGTAGAACAGAAGTAAAATAACAAATAACATATTTCTTGTTCAGTACTGCTCACTTTCATCACTTTCATGTATGTATTTTTTTACAGTTACTAAAAAAACCCCCTAGTAACTAAAAAATTTCCTAGAGTTTGTGTAGGAAAGAATATTTTCCTACTGTATCCCATCTTTCAAATAGTTACGTACAAACTTTGCTAGCTGACTAAGAAAATCATGTATATAGGAAACAGCTAGCAACAGACAAGCAGCTTTGTTAGATGTTCTTAAACTATGCCCTGAAAAATCCTTTCACTTAGAATGGGTTATTTATAGTAACTGAGGAAATGAGCTTTTCCACTTCTTCCTTTGGACCCTACTTCTCTAGGTTACATCATAATGATTAACGTACATAAACACATCTACAGACTTCAGGATGGCTTCATTTGAGTTAAGGGTCCTCCAGTTCTAGGTATATGGGAAATAGTGTTTTGAGTGGAATGAACTCTTGGAAAGACTAGTCTACAGGAACACAATTCTATAGTTACATATAGAATCTACAACAGAAAGGTGCCTTGAGCCTGATTTAGTGTTGTACATAGTACAAGTAACTATATAGATTATTCTTGTATGATATACAAAAATCATAGAAAAATGAGACTAGAACACTGTCTAAATCTGATCTCTTGCACAGTACGCATCTTAAATTTAATCCAATTTTTAGAGCTTCCCCCCCCCCCCCACAAAACAATCAACTTAAGAGCCCCCCCCCCCCCCAAAAGACATCTAATCTTGATTCCCAAAGATCTGCCAACACCATTAGCAAGTTCTTCCAATGATTACTTAACCTTTCAGTCAAAAATAACTTTTTTTCTTTGTAAATGTCAAGATACAATTTACAGATCTTGGATTTTGTGTTTCATAGATTGAAGAGCCCTCTATTACCAAATTTATGTTCCAGAATCAAATACTTATTAATATACACTAATCAATTATTCATTATTCAACATTTTTAAAAGATAAAGGGCAGAGCTTTCTGAGCATTTCAGTAGGATATGTGTTTTCCAATTCCATCGTTATTATGATGGCTTTTCTCTGTTGATTGATAGCCTTCTTAGACTGATGCTAAAACTGCACACAACATTCACAATCTGTATGTTGCAACTGCCAAAGACAGAAGGAATATATATGACATTTGAGATTCCTGTTCACCCATTTCAGGATCATATTCTTCCATCTGACCACAGCTTTTCATTGGGAGGTCACATTCAGCTGAATAGTCACTAGAACACTCAAGTTCTTTCCATGTGTCACAGCTTTCCAAAATCAGACTCTTTATCTTTTATGTATGGTCTACATCCCTTCTACTTAATTCTACAATTTGAAATCTAAGATACATAGAGCTAGACAACTAGCCCTACTCAAACTAGATTACAGTTACCTGGTACAGATAACACTTTATTGGTATTAATTTCATGTTTTATTCTATCATAAAAATGATAATAATTATTCCATGGATAAGTGTATTGTGGTGGGTCCTTCCACCTACACATCAACCCACTGATTTCCAGTCACTCAAACACCATTAGGAGTCTGTATTGAACATTGAGCTCATCCTGAACACCTGAACAGTCAGAAGCAGATTATAGTAGAACATGAATAAAAGTAAGTTAACTTAAAGAGATGGAAAACTTTCTAATGCCACTCCAGAACTAATTTTAGATGAATAAGTGCAGAATTTTATCAAGCTAGCATTAATTATCAAAGCATCTGTACAAAAAATACCATAGAAATAAGAAAGAATAAAGTTTCTCCTGCCTTTATTTGATATATTTTCATACTTTGTACCCAAACAAGTGATGTTTCTGAATTCATTTGGATTCTTATAGAAAAAGTGATTTACTAAATAGAATTATTCCTGTGCATAACTGTGTAAATAGCTTTTAATAGTGCCAGTCAGATGAAGCTTTTTATAGGACAAGGAAGAAAACAACAGCTAGGTCAAACTTAGTTTGTTCTCATATGAAGTTCTTTCTGCCATGCATCTCTTGCTTGCTACATGTTCCTTGAGATTTATGCTTCTGCCTCCCAACTAACTGTTCTAGGATCAGGGTCTATAAAGTCATCTTGGCTAGGACCCAGCAAAAAAGTGAAGATGCTGATTCAGTAACTAAGTCTTATTTGTAAGCAGAGTACCTAGGCAGATGTGACTGAAAGTGTAAGTTTGAAGTAGAAATCATGGCAATATTCATTTTGAGACACAAAGATGTCTCAATCCTGATCAGATATCAAAGAACTGCTGTATGCTAATTAAAAAATTAGTAACATTGTAATGGCATAGCTATTATGTGATTTCTATAATCTGCTTTCTAGCTATTTTTTCCCCCCTTTTCTCTGATCTGCCCGATCTTTTCTCTTTACCTAGTTCTACCCATGCCTCAATACCCAGCCTTGGCTATCTAGCACATAGATGAAATGTTTACTGCTGGTGTTTACAATGCTTCTAGCTGTCTGGAATAAGTAAATGTTTTCTTCCCTCAACACAGGCTGAATAGCATGATAAACTCTACTCCATTTCAGCAAATATTTTTATTTCAGCTGAAATGTATGATGACATACTATATAGCTAACAAAACTTTTCTGATCCACTGTAATTTTATCTTTCTTTATGGATTATCTGTTCCCAACATGTTGGAGGAATTTTATTCTTTCTTCTGCAGCTTATCCTTCATTTCAATATACCTAACTGCAGATGATGTATAGTTATCCTTAGCTAGAAATATTTATATTTAGGGTTTGAACTAACAAGAGTGTCTTCATTTACAATTAGTTAACATCATTGCTGATTGCCACAGAAGACAACAGACTATCTTCCTTACAGCCATCTACAATAAGACAGAACAGTTGGAACAGTGGCTGTAATGCTACACTTCAAAGATTAATTTCAACCCAGGTGTTACCTAAATTATTCAATATTTTGATGAAAGGATATAAAGAAACAAGTAATTAGGCAGCAAAAGCTATGATGTTTTAAAGTTCAAAGGAGGAGATGAAAATAACAGCTTTCTGGATAACTGAGCATAAGCAGAGCAAATCAAAATGGTATGCTGGGTGAGAAGATGGCCTGAGCAGGAGGGCAATGTTGTTGAACTAACAGGGAAGTCTTAGGCGAGAACGCAGCAGAGCTGAGTTGCTCTGGTGCATAAGGGTAAGAAGCCACATAGTCTGACAGAACACACAGCAGCTTAGAAACCACTCACTGTCTGGTCTCACCTTTGCTATTTAAGTAAATTTTAGTTTTGTTTGCATTTCTTTCTCAAGCTGTTGTCCTTAAAAGTATTTGTTTAAAGGGAAATTAGCCAGCTAAGGAGATTTAGAGATATGAGATCGACACATTAAATTTCACACACCAGTAATGGCAATCGTCAATCAAAAATATCAAACTGGTAATAAAATAGTCTTAGTGCAGGCAAATCACCAAGATAGGGTGGCTATTTTGGATAGAAATAGAGAAAAAAGCTTATGAAGTAATTGATGGTTGTGTTACTTACCTTTTTATCAAATTTATGCCTGATGTTTCATTATAGAAAAACATGGCAAGGAAATTTAGCCACTATAACTGCAAAATGTTTAGCAGTTACAAAAAGCTTAACAAAGACTCTCTTTGTATATAAAATGAATAAAGACATCTTCCAGGAAACAGCCAAATACTTTATCCCTGGCTGTCATGTTGTGCAGCACTATTGCTCCAGATGTCTTTTTCCAGTTTGACATGACAACAATTTCCTCTTCTAGAGAAACAAAAGAACAAACGTATATGTTTGTCACATTTGTGTCCCTTGTGTGAGGGGAGAGTGTAGTGACCACAGCACTTCTTTGCTTAGTCTGTTCTCTGGATGCTTTAAAACACTACTTTACACTGTACTTTACTCTTCTTTAGAAAAACAAACAAACAAACAAACAAAGAAAAAAGCCCCATCCTTATCTCCATCCAATTTAAACACAGCACAGGAAGGAAACAACCTAGTAGTCTTCAGATTTCTACATGTGGAAATTCAAGGCATATTTACCACAAACTATGAGAAGGAGTCAATTAAAGAAGTACTAGGAGGAGAATGCCACAGCTCCAGACAACTGCATGAAACAAAGTATGGACCAGCTCGAAACCAGCTAGGGACCAAGTTTTCAAGTTTTTAACCGTATGTTGTAACACCAAGAGAAGTGGTTGCTACACCAGAGGGTCATTCTGCCACCCAGAGGGACCTCAACAGGCTGAAGAAATGGGCTGATGGAAGCCCCATGAAGTTCAACAAGGAGAAGTGCAAAGTCTTGCACCAGTACTTCAGGCACAGACAGAAAGTAGGAGCTGATGTTCTGGAAAGCAACTTTGGAGAAAAAGACCTGGGATTCCAGGTGGATGCCAAGGTGAACATGAGCCAGCACTCTGCCCTTGAGGCTAATGGTGTCCTGGACTGCATTAGGAGGGAGGAGTGCTGCTGAGAGGCTGAGGAAGGTGATACTTTCCCTCTCCTCAGCACTGGTGAGGTCACACCTGGAGTACTGCGTCCAGTTCTGGGCCCTCAAGCACAACAGAAAAATGGAGATACTGGAGAGAGTCCAGAGAACAGAGGTTCATCCTGAACATGAGGAAACATTTTTTTAGCATGAGGGTGACATAGCTCTGGCATAGGTTGCCCAGGGAGCTGGTGGAGCCTCCATCCTTGGAGATCTTCAAAAACTGTCTGGACATGGTCCTGGGCAACCGGCGCTTGTTGCCTTTTTGAGCAGGGGCAGTGGCCAAGGTGACCTGCAGGGGTCCCTTCTAACCTCAACCATTCTGTGATCACAAGGTAACAAGGTACAAGTCCTTCTCCTCTAACAGCCCTTGGAGGAGATGAGTCAGGGTGTGCTGTCGGCACTGAGGAGGTCACCAGGATTCCCCCACCTGCATTTCTCTGCTGCCCATTGCTGGGCCGTTGTGCTCAGGGGCACCAGCCTCTCATCACAGGACCTGACAAGCCTGAGGCCTTCCACCCCCTGCAAGGTCACACAAAGATCACCAATGTCCTGTGAAGCAGGGGCTCTCTCCCTTTCAGCTGTTTGCCATCCTTGCTGGGTGATGGTCATGGGGGCAGCCCCAGAGACCCTTGTGATGTCACCATGGAGCAACTGTGACTGCCCTGACCTCACTGCTCTTTAGCAGCCGCAGGCTCTGTCCTGGCATGTTTTGCCTAGGGCTCCTGCAGGCACACACACATGGCGTGCAGGCTTGAGCAGAACCTTGGGCTTAGATTTGAGACTTGGCTTTGAGAAGAGCAGGCTGCTGAGCATTGAGCTACTGTTGCTTCTTCTGTTGCTCCTCTCATCTCTGCCTGGCTGCAGGGTCCTGCACAGCACTTGTCCCAGAGCCACAGGCCTCACTGAAGACTCCTGGAGAGTTCCTCTGTCTTCCCTCACCACCTCCTGCTTCAGGTACCCCCTGCTAGCTCAAGCCATGCTGGCTGTCTGGGAGCTAATGTTGGGGTCTGGGGGTCTGGGACTGGTGCGTAGCATGCTTTGTGGGGAGCTGAGAGGGCAGGTGTGGAGGGCAGCCTATGGGTCTGGCTGCCCCACAGGGCTGCTGCTGCTGCTGGTGCTTTTCAGCCCTCAAAGAAACCCTTTGGGAGATCCTCTCCAACTGCTTGCTTGGGTTTTCTTTGCTTTTCTCTTCCTAGCATGAGGAAAGCTAAGGCACATTGCATGTCTTCCTCTGCAGGACATGGTGTCGGCTGCTGAGGAAGCTCTGGAGGAGAGTGGCTCTGCTGTGACAGCCAGCAGGAGCCAGCTGCAGCAGGTAGGGCAGTCAGAGGCATCAGAAGACGACCACCCATGCCCCATCTGCCTGGGAGAAGTCAACAATGCAGCCTGCATGGCCTTATGCTTCCATCGCTTCTGCTTTCGCTGCGTCCAGTGATGGGCCGTGACAAGAGCTGTGTGCCCACTCTGCAGGAGGCCTTTCGATCGTGTCCTGCGGGTGCTGCCATCAGATGACGAGGACGAAGAAGGCAGAGTTGGCTCTCCTGCCTGCCGCCAGAGGAACATGGCCAGGGAGAGGTCCCAGAGCAGATCCCCATGGCGGCGCTACGTCCTGTCCAGATATGCCATGAACAACGGGATCCCAGCTGGGAGAAGGAGACCTGTGGGGAGCGGCCAAGCATCGAGGGGTGACAGAGCTCCAGTGCCCCCAAAGACCACCTCCCAGCAGGCTCCTGTACCCATCACTTCTTGGGCGCAAACCCCATCAAGCACAGGGGAGCATGTGGTCAGCCCTGGGTATGGAACCTACGTCCACATTGGCACGCTGGTGCTGCCACCCCTGCACGTCCAGCTCTCCTTTCAAAGAGCCCAGTAAACATCCAGTTGCTTTTCATGGGGTGTTTTTTCAAAACCAAAGAACAACCCATTTCAGGGAATACTTTCCAACATTGTCTCAACAATGTAGGAAATCCGGAGGGGAGAATTTCCTGGAGCACGCAGTGATTCTATTTAACATAAATGCTGCAACAGAGCACACCTCACTTACACTCTCCCAGCCTCCCCCTTCCAAGCACCAGGGTAGGGATGTCCAAGCCTTGGTTGAGGCTCCCTCTCCTGGGGATGAACAAGCCCATGCACCAGTACATGCTGGGGATGTCACAGGATGTGAAAAACCTGAGATTAAATCCCTACTGCAAGGCCACACAAAGATGGCAAATGAAAAAACAAGCATTAAAACTGAGGAGTCTCAACTAGGGCCCTAACCATTCATCCCAACTGTCTCAGCCACCTGAGCTTTCCAAGTGAGAGTGAGCTTTTGCACATGCATCCTAATTCTTAGGTTCACCTGCCTACTATACATCCTTATCACCTCATCCAGGCCCTGGTGTCACCTGTTGGGACACCATAGACAGTATGTAGCAGATCAGGAACAAGGATGGCAAAAAACCCTACATGGAGTAAAAAAAAAAAAAAAAAAGGTCTATAATTTGTGACCATACTTCTTACCCAGCTGTAACTTACCTGGAAGCACACTAGTCAATGCTCTAAAGGAGGCTGAAGTCATCCCTTTCACTCACATATCAGAACCCCTCCTGAAATATCTATTTCATGGAATTGGACTTCACTCAAACTAGGAGAGAGTTATCACACCAGTGATCTTACCAGTTTAAGGGTTGCTCTGCACAGGGAATTCTACAACAGGCTGCATAGAATATATTCCCTTCATGGCTGTCTTTTAATTGTTTCTGGATGAACATGGTCACTGAATGAGACAAGTGCACCCATCTGTCTTTATCACTATGGTTCCTTTATTATTTTTTTCTTCTTTAAACATGGGATTCTATGTTCAGAAAGTGAATGAGCTGAGAAATGCCTTAACTTTTGTTGTTGGATGAAAACAACACAGGTTCTGTCCTTGGGCTTGCATACGTATATACATATATACACTTATGCACACACATACAATTTCTTACATAAAAAATTAAGATAATGAAGCTGATTATAAGAACATGACCTACAGTATAGGGTGCTTACATTTAAAAATATCTATCATGACACATGGAGGAAACAATACAATGCACTACTTTTAAGATGTCATCCAAATAGAAGTATTCTTGACTAGTGTGTTAGTCTGCATTCTCCCTTTGCTATGAAAGGATGTGATTGAGGTCATGAGTTTTTGCTGAACTGTTCACTTAAAGGTAAAAAAGTTTTATCCAAATTCCAAAGAGACTCCAGAGAGGAGTTCCCACTGATGTCAGCAAAGGATAAATCTAGTTGTAAACTTGGCAACTACTTTCACATGATACCCTGCAAATGCTTCAGAGCTTCCTTTTCCCCTTATCTTTCATGAGAGAAATCAAATTGAAATAGAATGAACTGTCAGAGAGAAATGTATTGGGCCAGGTTCATATGTCCTGCAATTCCAGAGTTTATGACTGCACTACCTTCAGGATGAGCTTGACTCTCAGGAGATTTGATGAAATGCTGATTGTTAATAAACCAATAAGAAAATTCATATTCTTTACATTAGCTTGAAGATCTTTATTTTTATGCAACATAAGTGCAACAGTGCTATCACAGCCTTCATCTCTTCTTGAGAATTTCCAGTATTTTACAACTCACAACATATAAATCAGCTTCACTCTAGATTAGCTGTTCTGCCTAATACCAACAGTATGTTTATTTACCCACAGCTTTTTAACCTTGACATGACAGATATAGTTTAAAAAAAGAACACACAAGAAACTTCACTGTTCACTTGAGAACTTAGAGAAAATAGCAATCAGTGGAAAGATGACCTGAGGTAATGACGTTTGGTTGCAAATGTCTTTCTGGATACAGATAAAGTAAGAATTTGAGCCATTTATCAGAGTTGTGATTGCATTGACAGCCCAAAACGCAGGAATCTCCCACAGGAGTTCCTTGGGTTACTTCTACCTCCTCTCCCACACTCTGCCCATGCCTCACACAAGGAAGCAAGTCTTTAGGAAGCACCATGCTCTTCCTAGTATTATCACATTCTACATAGAGGATGACTATTTCCCAAAACTTCTGCTATAAGATTAAGTAACTTTCTGAGGATAACTGCACCCCAGAGAAGAGTTTACAGTTTTTACACTCAAACAGTTCCACTAGGAAAACCAGTGGCCACTCAGTAACTTCCTTCTGAGAGCCACTGCACTTTTCACGGTTAGACACCTAAGGAGGCAATGTGTTTACAGAGACCTCCAGGATTCCCAAAAACAGCCACCATACAACATGTACTAGCAGCTAAAGATGTTTTCACAGATTCACGGGTCATCCTTTAAGATCACTAATCAGCACTCTTCATATTAAAAGGAGTCCACAAAAGATACAAATTCCCAGTTATACCCCATCTGTAGTTTCATGGCCTCCCTGCTGACTCCTAACTCTGGGCAATAGGACCATGTTTCCTTCTTGCGCCTTTGAGTGAATGATCCAACCAACAGAAGGGAATGTGAAAAGAAGGAACTGCTGGCAGTGGAGTATTGCTGGAGGTGCCACCCAGCTATCATGTCAAGGTCAGTTATTGGTTTGTGATGCATCCAACAGGGATGCAAAGGGCAGAATACCTTCCTTATGAAATACAGTGAGACTAGGTATAAGTTAGGTGCTTGACTATACAGTACTGTCAAGATTTGAACCATTCTGGCCTGCCCAGGAGCAGACCACCAAGCCCTTAGAAAATTTTTAACAGAAAAAATATAAGCACCTCAGGACTCCAGATGCCTCCTGGGCTAGATTTAAGTTGCGAGTAGTTTGGAAGATCTGGAATTTGGGCTTTGGTGCCCCCAGGTCTAACGTATTAAATGTCCAAGGCTTTTAGTCATATTAAATGGTTTTAGTATTAAGTGTGCCTGGCTATCTGGTCTCACTGATGAACGCAAGCTGACCTTGAAAGAGATACTTACTGGAATTTTTTCTTCTATTGCATGACTGAAAACTTGGAATGCAGCTTTTTACAGTACAGTACACTTGCAGCAAGTTTAGACAGTCTAAAGCTCCTACAGCTGAACCCATGATTTCCCAAAAACAACAAAAAGAGCAAGAACAACATTAAAGAAGGTATTACCCTTATTTTGGTAAAACTGTTTGTTGTAAAAGACAACCTGCTGGCTATTTACATTTAGCTGAGGAGCCTTAGTTTGGGTTTACATTATGTATCATGTGATATCTTTATTTCTTCATCCTCTGAGCTCTTGTTCCGTGAAGAAACACTAAGGAAACCACTTCCCACTTCCTCTGGGAAGCAGTTTATTATTTTTAGTTATTATATACATGAATATTAATAATTAAGTTTAAAAAATGAAATCCAAAATTACATTAACATAGTACACAAAAGTCCTGTCATTGTATTAACAAAGCAAAGGACAAAGAAGTCAAGAATATTAAAAAATGACACAAACATTTGAGTTACCCTGGACATACAAAAATATTTTCAGATCCTTCAGCTAAATTGCATCTGACCTGGAAGGGTGTACTCAAAGCTTTCTAAATCCATATATTATGCTCACACCTAAATAATCTGTTGGTTTCATTGTTAATTTTTATGGTCAGCATGCTAATATTGCATTGCAGTTACGATATCCTGCCTGTCTTAGCAAATTTAACAATTACCTAACTTCCAAAAGCCATACACTATCTGAAAGTAAAAACCTGCATTGTTGGTTTGTACAACATTTGTTGATTTGACCTTGCTACAACAATCTGCTGTGTAGTCTTCCCAGGGCCCATTAAGAAATAAACCTTTGTACTTACTTAGAACTTGTTTCACAAAATTAAATGGTAGAAACTTTCTCAGCTTTTACAAGAACAAAGCTAGAACCAATATGAGGCCTGAAAGTGATGTGCATTTAAAAAAAAAAAAAAAGAAAAAGAAAAAAAGCAGCCTCTCCCACTGACTTTAGAATTTTCTGTTTACAGGTAATTCTGTACCCTGTATGTTCTTACCAGTCAGTGAAGCAGAGTTATTCTGGCTTTGGAATCAATGTTCCTATCTTGACACAGATAAAATACATTCATATAGAACTGAGTTTACTTTGATTACTTTTAAAAATAAAGAAAAAAAAAAAGTTCTATGTTGCCTATATTCACTGTGATAGAAAAATCAGCAGTGAGATAAATTAACTTTCTAACGGCAAGGAGAATGAAACTTTGGAACAGATTGTGTGGGAGCTTATGGAGTCTGTCTTTGGAGATCTTTAAGGACGTCTCTCAGTAATAATTTCGGTACAGTTGATCCTGCCTTGTGGCAGAGAGATAATTAAATGAAGTCCTGAGGTCCCCTCTAGCCCTGTTTCCTGTGATTAGCAGTTTTCCCCTACAAATTCCCATTTTAAGAAGCACATCTCCTACAATTGTGTGACACTATCCAGTGAATAATTTTTGTAGCATGTCCTTTTCATACAGATTTTGCAGAAGGGTCTTTGTAAATAATGCAGTTTATAATAGCTGGGCAACAGAAGCTAAATTCACTCTTACATAGATACTTTTCTCTTTCACAAAGAGAAATATAAGAATTCAGAAGGCTATTAGCAAGGAGATGATAACAGAAAAAAGATATTGGGTTTTTTGACGTAATTTGCTCTCAACTCTCCCATAAGCCTAAATTTACTTCTATAAGATAGACCTCTTAATAGTTTGGGTTTGAATTGCAATAAAACCATTTTTAATAAAACTGAAGACTATCCTTGAGGCCTAACAAGATTTTTTTCTCTAGGTATTATAATTTAGCCTGTTACTTATCAGACCCACAGTCTTACTAAACCTCAATTTTGTGGAAAACTAATTTTAGATCACATGTAGCAGGCCAGCTTTCTTCTTTTCCCCTTTAACCATAACCTTATTTTGGTTCATTGAAGGCACTAAAGCACAAAGACAGTAGAAATTGGTTTATGTCAATATCATGACTAATTTCATAATTCAAGTAGAATGGGACCAATAGCAATCAAAATCAGGCTCTAAGTAATTTCTGAGGTCTCCCAGACAATATGCTGAGAAACAACACAAGTTTATCAAACAGCACAAAAGCTGCTTGTTTTCACTTTAAGCTAATAAACTAACAGTTTCCAAAAGTTAACACAAGCAAATTCTGAAACCTGATTACCATTAGGAAAAGAGCAAAGGAAAATAATTTGAAATGAATTATTATTTGCCCAATATTAACTTTTCTCCCTGGATTCTCAAGCAAGTGTGCAGGTAAGCTATCACATACAATCCCCCTGAATTCTGTATACAAGAAACTATCTACTTTTAATTTAGCAATTTTGAGGATGTTATTAAAGTTTTGTGTCAATTTCAGAGAGTGGGAAACCTGGCAAAACTATCCTGGGAACCAACTGCAAGTAATCTGTTCTCTAGGGATAGAGGTTCTTGGTTTGACCCCAGCTTTTGAGCAACTAGCAGTTGTATCTTCCGCCAAGAAATGAAAAATAGACACGCACTTATTGAAGTTTCTTTATTTCATCTCAACTTGTATTTTTCCTCAGAATGAACATAAGTCTGACCTTGGGATACACTTCAAATAGCGTGCGGTTCCCATCAACATTTATAATGCTTTAGTTGCAAGCCTATTACCGTTGTTTAACAAACCTATTTTCCCAATATTAAAAATAGGAAAGGACTCATTGCCTGTAAAAATGAATTATGGCTTAGCAAATGAAAATATTTTAAAATACTTGATTTCACTTTCAGCTGTGCTGTCCTGTCCTAGAATCTCACTGCAACTTGACTAATAATAAACTTCTGTGCCATGAGCAAATGTTTTTGAAAAAATCTACAAAGTTAATATTTATGGTAAGCAACTTGCTCTGCAGATGGTAGTTGGCCATCACTGAAGACCTCAAGGAAACTTCAAGGTCATGCCATTTGATTCTACTATAGACAGAGGACATTTAAAACTGAAAAGATGAGTCTTCTAAAATTGGGTCTCTAAAGAATGCCTTGCAAATCTACTAAGAGGAGGATGTGTTTGTGAAACATTGATGTGTGTGCATACACACAGGAATTCAAATAAACTTCGAGAGCCTTGATTTTCTTAATTTTAATGGATCTTCATTTTAAAGGGTAGGAAACTTCCCAATCAAGACAATATTTTTCATTGTTTAAAGGTTGAGACTACTCTGTGCAGTCCTTAAATTTTTGTATCTGGATCTCTGGGTGGTTTTGGGTCCTTCTGTCTCCACCCCAGAATTGATTTACCAGAAGTTAAATCCACTGGCTTTGGCTGTCCCGTTTTCTGCAAACCCAGTCCTCTCCAATGGACATTCAGGCTATTTTAAGTTATCAACCTTGGCCTGCTTTCCATATTCCCATTCAGAGAAGTTCAAGCCTGAACAGACAAACTCCCTAGCAATATGTTTTTGGGATAGATATACAAGAAAGCCAGTTTTCTTAAAGCACTCTCCCTTTCACTGCTGTTGCATAATTGTCTTCTTTCCCAGGGGAAGCTAAACAGGGGAAAGGTAAACAGTTGTTTCCATATATAAAGAGCTATTCATCTCCAAATCTCAACCAAGGGAAATTGCTGCAAACTGAGCTGTCACCTCAGTAATCTCTCGGTATTACCTTCTATTTCATTTAACCAGAAAGAGTAAAAGGGCACCAGCCATGACTAACTTCATGTGGCCACTTCATACATTTTCCACCTTACTGCCTGCCCTTCTTCTTATGACTGACTCCAGAGTATTTTTTTTATGAGCATTTGCTGCTGAGGAACGACACCAGGTTCTCCCCTTCCTCACTAGTTGGATCCTGAGCAGTCAGTGTATGGAATTTATTTTAACTGAATTAAGATGAAGAAAAGAGTATCTTGCAAATTTATTCTTCTACATCCCCTTCCACGTTCAAGACTCCATACCACCCATTGAGTTCAACAGAAGTTAGGCATCTAAATAACTTTGACATTCTGCCCTTACACATGCCAAAAATCTAGAAGATGTAAAGCAGAAGCTCACAGATATACACACAAAATCATAGAAACGTTAGCTGGAAGGGACCCCTGGAAACCATCCAGGACAAGCTGCTTGAAGTCAGTCTGTGAAAAACACCAGATTGGAGGTTTTTGAGACTTGGCTACACAAAGCCACGACAGACCCAAGAACGGAATTTCCATGGCCCTGTGTGCAATTCATTCCAGAGCTGCACCACCTCCCCTTTTCCTAATGGCCAACCTCCCAAATAGCAATGTGTGATCACTGTCCCTTGTTATTCTGCCTGCCCCTTCTCGGAAGAGTCCAGCTCCATTATCTTTATAACACCTCCTCAAGTTGCTCTTGGCTGTTATAAGATTGCCCCTTAGCCTCCTACTTGCCAAATTAAAACCAAGCACAGCTCCCTCAAACTGTCCCGATACATGATGTTCTCTAGGCCACTCAAGAAAAGACTTCAAACTTTATTCCGAAGTTTCTCATCCAAATTAGAATCTGTATTAAAAGAGCCATTTCTGCAATCAAGAACTTCATGATTCCATTTCTTATTTGTATTTTCAGGCATTTTGTGTAAGCAAAATGAACAGTTGCATCTGAATATTCATTATCAGTGTTCAGATGGTATTTACTTCAAGTGATTTTTCAGGTGGGTACTGGTTGATGTAGGAAAAAGTCAAGCTATACCTGTAGCTTGACAATAAAGGTAACTGAAAAAAAAGGAGAAACTAAAATTTGCACCAAATCCAGATACTCACAACTGACCAGGGTTATCAGTGTCAACAAGAAGGAAGGGTGGGGGAATTCCAAAGCCTGTCTTGGGCCCAAGACAGCTTTCAGAAGTCCTACTCCTTGCACCCTGTAGAAACACTTCAGAACCACCATAACGATGAGACATTGCTATATCTGAGCAAAACAGTCACTTTCCTGAGGATTGTCCAAACAACACAAACAGAGTGAGCTTTAAGAATGTAATAGGAAGTTTTGGGCAACAGTCCTCAAAACATATTAATATAAGTCTGCTACACAGACAGAACTGCAATGTAAAGTCTTCTCTCCCTTCTTGGCACTCTGTCTTCTAGATAAACAAACATTAATGCTTCTTCCTTTTTACTTAATTGTGTACAGAACCTTCCATTTTTAAGTGTTTTGTAAATTAATTTCATATAACGAGTAAAAACCATTAAGGTTGCAGAGCTCAGTGCTCAAAATTTAAAGTGACATAAGTAAACGCCCTTGTAAATGATCAAAACATTTGTTTTACTGAGCCGGTAAAAAGTTCTTTAAACTAGAAATGACAGGGAGGGAACTACCAGTGGTCCTGGGAGGCAGTGATGGACAGGGTTTACAAGCAAAAAGTCTAGGATGATGTAAGTGAAAGGGAACACATAATCAAAACAGGGCTTAAGTGGAGTCACCTCAAACATTTGCATGTAAGTAAGGAAGTGCCTGCAAGGCACCATTATGAGGAAACCCCCAGACCCTTTTCGGGAAATCGGCATGCTTGCGTGTCTCTCTGAAGTACCTGTACACTAATGCATGCAGCCTGGAGAATAAACACAAGGAATTAGAGATTTGTGTGCTATTGCAGACATGGTGGGATGACTCGCATGACCAGAGTGCTGCAATGGTGAGATACAGGCTCTAGGATGGACAGGCTGGGAAGGTGAGACGGGGGAGTTGCCCTTTATGTGAGAGAGCAGCAGGAGTGCATGGCGCTCTGGGTGGGGATGGGTAACCCAACTAAGAGCTTATGGGTAAGGATTAAAGAGCAGACAAACATGTGTGATATTGCACTGGCTGTCTGCTATAGGGAACCTGATCAGGAAGAACAAGTGGATGAGGCCTTCTACAGACAGCTAGAAGTAGCCTCACATTCAAAGGCTCTGGTCCTCACGGGTGACTTCAACCACACCGACAACTGCTGGAGGGAAAACACAGCAAGGCATAAGTGGTCCAGGAGGTTCCTGGAGATCTTTTATGACAACTTCCTGACCCAAGTGGTAGAGAAGTCAATGAGGAGAAGGACTCTGCTGGACCTCATACAAGGAAAGGCTCATTAAGGTATGTATGTGAAGACTGAAGTGACCATGAGATGGGGAGGGGAGGGAGCAGGTCAAAAAAACAGGACCACAGCCCTGGACTTCAGGAGAGCAGACTCTGGCAGCTTCAAAGATCTGCTTGAAAGGGTCACATGGAGTAAGACCCTAGAGAGAAGAGGGGCCCAGGAAAGCTGGGTAATATTCAAGGATCACTTTCTTCAAGTTCAAGAACAGTCCATCCCAATGAGCAGGAAGTCAAACAAAAAAGCCAGGAGGCCTGCATGGATGAACAAGGAGCTCCTGGCAAAACTCAAACACAAAAAGTAAGTATACAAAAAGTGGAAGCAGGGACAGGCAACCTGGAAGGAATACAGAGACACTGTCCAAGCATGCAGAGATACAGTTAAGAAAGCCAAAGCCCACTTGGTGAATGATGTCAAGAACAAGAAGGGTTTCTATAAGTACTTAAGTAGCAAAAGGAAGACTAGGAAAATTGTAGGCCTGCTGCTGAATGGAGCAGTGTCCCTTGGTAACACAGGACATGCAAAAAAGGCTAAGGTACTGAGCACCTTCTTCACCTCAGTCTTTATTAATAAGACCGGCTTTCAGAAATCTAAAGCCTTGGAGACCAGGGAAAGTCTAAAGCAAGGAAGACATCCCCTTGGTGGAAAGGATCAGGTTAGGGAATATTTAAGCAAACTGGACATACATAAGGCCATGGGCCTTGATAGGATGCACCCATGAGTGCTGAGGGAGCTGACTGAAGTCACTGTGAGGATACTTTTATTATCTTAGAATGATCACTGCATTTGGGAGAGGTATCTTTCTGAAGACTAGAGGAAAACAAGTGTCACTTATATCTTCAAAAAGGGCAGAAAGCAAGACCCAGGAAACTACACGCCAGTCAGCCTCACCTCAATCCCTGGAAAGTGATGGAGCAGCTAATTCTGTGAACCACTTCCACGCACATGGAGGACAAGAAAGTGATTGGGAGTACTCAGCATGGATTCAGGACCACTAAGATGATGAGTGGACTGGAACATCTCCCATAGCAGGAAAGGCTGAGAGAGCTGGGATTGTTTAGCCTGGAGAAGAGAAGACTCAAGGGGGATCTCATCAAGGTGTACAAATATCTGCAGGGAGGCTGTAAAAAAAGACAGACCCAGGCTCTTTCCGGTGGTGCCTCGTTACAAGAGGTAATGGGCACAAACTAAAACACAGGAGGTTCCTCCTGAACATCAGGAAACTTTTTTTTATTGTGAGGGTGACAGAGCATGGGAATAGGTTGCCTAGAGGGGTGGTGGAATCCCCATACTTCTTCAAAAGACATCTGGATACGGTCCTGGGCCACCTGCTTTAGATGACCTGCTTGAGCAGGGGCACTTGGCTGAGATGACCTCCAGAGTTCCCTTCCAACCTCAACCATTCTGTATTACATCATACACTGAACCCACCTTGAGTAGTGGACAGCAAATAAAAGAGAGATCTGTAACTTTCAGTGAAACTAAGTGGTCCTGATTGACTCAGACTCCTCTCAGAAATGGTACACAGATTCAGAAACTAATGTTAAGTTGAAAACTTGCCTTGAAGGTGGCAAAAGCATGAGTGCAAGATGTTTCAAAGGAATCCATTTTGCACTCAGGCTTGCAGTTCATGAGGAAAACATTTTGTTGGAGAGTCTTTGAAGCATTCTTCCTTTGCATTCTCTCCTAGGCTTCAGCACATAGTTTTTTTTTGCATGTACTGACTCTTCTGCAAATTGCCCCTAAAGATCATTATCTTTAATATGTTTCCATCTTGGTTTTGTTCATCTTGTTTCAGCAATTTCTATCCAGTCTTTGTGTCCCTCTCCACTCTGAAATAGTTATCTTCCCTTTTGCTCACTTTGTACCAGCCATCACATCCAAGAAACTGTAGAGGTGAAATTTTGCTGTGTGGGCATATATTTTCTAGGTATACAGAGCAGTTTCGTGAAGCATTGCATTCCCAGAGTATGTATGCAGTCAAAGCTATAATAGGCTATCATTTAAGTTGATTTTAGCTGTCCAGTTCCAAGAAGCCAAACTTCTGCACATGTTGATTCAGAGTTTCCAAAACATTATCTCAAAATTTTTCATGGGGACAGGAAGGAGCACTTTCCTGACAGAAAGGCTACAGCACTCTGACCAAATTTCAACTCCTTGCTCCAAAGCATGGACAGTACACAGTTAGTCAAAGAAAAGGTTGCCAGGGTTGTTTTAATATTGCAACACAATGTATTTTCTCCAGCATTTTCTTGGAAATGGCAAAACTGTTTTGGCTGAAACTTTCTGGAAAAAAAATAAAGTGAGCCCAATATCATCTAATGGTAAATTTTAGCCTAAAAGGTTAATAGTTGGCCAAGTTGCAAGTAAGCTAAGATGAAGGTATTGTAACAAGGAGGTTTGATAAATCTCAATAATAGTCAGTGCTGCCAATACCAGCAAAACGCAGTCCCTTATGAAGGCCAGGGAACTAATGATCACCAATAACACTGAGGAACTCCAGCCAAGACACCAAGTTGAGCAGTAATGGAAACAGACACGAATCCTTAAATTTGAAACAGGCCAGAGAGCTGGTCAGTTTTAAGCATCTTTCCTGTCCTCGCAATACTCTCTATATAAAGCTTTTTCTGCACTACTATATATACTTATATGTACACACATTAAGTTCTCAGCTGACACTTATTTCCCACAGATGCAGGTACTTCAGTCTTGATGCACCAATCACTAAACTGAGCTCAATTAGGAAAAAATCCAGATTCAGCGATCATGAGATGTGAGTTAATATGGCACAAACGTTGCTGGTGTTTGCATTTGTAATTATAGAGGATTATTCAATATCAATACATTAAAAGCTTTGCCTGAAGTCATATGGCACTAGGCTAACAAACAATGCCTAACTTACTTTATGAACTATTTGAAAAGGAACAAATAAAAAAAAAACCAGCATGCAAGTGTAAGGTATGGTGCATCAGGTCATTAAATCTGCATAGTTAAGAGTGAAATTACAATTAAGAAAAACATATGTTTTATTTTAAAAAGAAAACCACAAAATAGCTTTTTGGGAATACTAAACTGTGAAAACCTGGACTGAAGAATTTTATGGGTTACTGTGGTATAGGCTTCTCAGACAATCACACCTCAACTAAATTCCTCAACTCATGATGAATAAGACTATTAATACAAACTTAATTAGAACCAATGTAATATCATAAATCAAGAATTAATCATTAGTTCTTAGTAATTTGTTTTATGGAAATCATACGGAAGTCAATGTATAATTTAGGGTCTGAGCCATCAACTTCTGAGTATATGATTTCCCATCCCCTCCCCAAAGTCTAGACTTAAATTTCACAGCTTAGGGTCTGAGAGAATGACTGGATGGAAGTATATGCTTCTGTTATGCAAGAGGCCAGATTACTAGACCTAGTGGTCTTTTCTAGCCACTGGATCTATTCCATTAGAGATTTAACAGGGAGAGCACAATTTATAAGGCTATATCCCACGTGTGGAGTTCAAAGAGTGACCCACAGATGGCACAGAAGGTAAATGCCAGGAATACTGTGCCTGCTGCACACAAGCAATGCAACTAATCCCTGTTCAGTCAGGCACTGCTCCAGATTTATGTAACTACAACGCTTTTAGTCTGCAGCTGGCTTACTTTGGACTATCAGCAGAGAAGTCCACTTTCAGGGATCACTGTGCCATAAGCAGTGTTCCTGCATATGCACAGCACTCTTGGACAGCCAACTATTTATTGCATAGTATGACTCTACACTGGGTACAGCATCCATAACCCATGTGCAGCAAGACAGACTGTGCATCATACATACAGTAAGAGTGGTGATGCTGTGCAGATTCTCCCGTGTTTAAGCAGTAAATCCAGTTTGTTGGACCTGTGCATAGCTGGGTGCTGTTGCCTGGGCCTCACAGCCTCTTAGTCAAAAGTGGACCTGATGATACTGGAAGGCATAAAGTATAGTCCACAACTGGCCTTCATTTATAAATGCTAAATAGTAAAAAAACCTAGTCTGGGAAGGCTAGATATATGGCTGAACTTTGGTGTCCAAATACCTGTTTGAATGACTGTGATCAGCATTTATTTAGGAATGGCAGGCTCAAAACTCACCTAACTTCATAGACATAAATTTCCTTGGTAAAAATCCTGGAATAATTCAGGTAAAAAAGGAGGCTTGGGGTCATCTCATTCAACCCCCTTCTCAAACTAGGTCCAGCTTCAAATTTAGATGAGGTTGCTCTAGGTCCTGTTGTTTTTTAAAAATCTCCAAAGGTGAACATCCCACAGCCTCTGTGGAAACTGTTCACGGCTTAGCCACCCTCAAGAAAAGAATTTTTCCTATATCTATATGGGATGCCCTTGCTTCAATTTGTGACAGTTACTTCTTGTCCTATAGCTATGCACCTCTGAGCAGATTTTGGCTCCATCTTCTCTATAAACTCCATCAGGCAGTTGAACAGAACAGTTTGCTCCAGTTCCCCTGACCAAGCCCTCTCACTTCCAGACTAAGCAAACCTTGTTCCCTGAGCTTCTCCTTGTACGTCATGCTCCAAATCCTGGTGACCGTCGGCTGGAATTTCTCCAGATTGTCAATGACTTTCTCGTACTGTGGCCTGAAAATTGGGCACAGTACTCCAAATGTGGCCTCAGGACTGCTGAATAAAGGGGAATAATCACCCCCCAACCTGCTGCCTATACTCTTGCTAACACACTCAAATATGCAATTAGCCTTCACAGCTGAAAAGGCACATTGGCGAGCCGCATTCCCCCACTTTCTGCTGCCGTCTGGTGCACACACTATGAAGTACAAACAAGTCCTGAGCAGATAGGTATCTAGCTTAGACCCCAATTTTGACACAATTAGAGAAAACAAGAATTCATCTGCTTATCTTGCTCTGGGAGAGTTGATCTGGCAGACTTGTTTGATGCAACACAACATAAAACAGCTGGATAAAGAGAAATTCCCCTCCTTGTGTATACAGTTCCCTAGTGGTTAGATGACTCATGCACATGTGTTTTGGAGACTCAGGTTCATCTCTCTCATGTATCTCAGGGGTTTTTGACTTGTGCACCTTGAAAGGAAAGCACCTCACCTCTTGCCTGTCCCAGTCTAGGACCTTAACAGAGGGACAAGCATTACATAATTTGCCTTAAATGAGATCTTTGATGAAATAGTAAATGAAACAAAAGGCTCATGCTAGGTAATCTCTGATCCCTAGCCTCTATAGTTGCTCCCATTTTCGCACTCAAATGAAAATATAATTGAGCAGGGAGAAATCTCCACCAGAACTTGCTGGGAAGTAAGAGAGGTTACAAATCCCCCACTTCTCCTTGCTCTGGCTTGAAAGTTTAGAACATAAGTCTCCCATGTTTAAAGTGATTACACTTGTCATCAATTGAAGGATGCCATACCCAACCCTGACTTGGGACAGGGGTGGGAGGTGGCAAGTAAATAAAACCCTAAAAATCCTTTAGTTCTTAGGTAAAAAAGAGTGTGTGAAAGGGAGAACTCCTGTAGATGGTTCCAGGTTCTAAGACTTTAGCGGATACAGGTAATTCAATTTGAATTTGAAGATATATTAAATATCTACTTTGAAAAAAAAGTTATTATTTGAGAAAAGCAAAAAAGCAAAGTAAATTTTAGTTCTTTAAAAATTTTCACTCATCAAGTGTATAAGAAAAGCTGATCAATTAAGTGGGAAAACAGTTGCAAAATATTCCTGAATCTCCTAATTTTATTTACTTTTCTTTTTAAATTCTGACCAGAGTCCAAGACTAACTATGACTACAATGTGATCAATACAAGTGGGATTTGAGTTAAAGGCTCTGTTCAAAGAAACACAGAAAAAATATTTCATATATTCTGTTAACGCTTCAGTTCATCTGAGTGGAAAATTACCAATAAAAGTTTAAAGTATGCAAACAAAGAGGAACTAAGGGAAAGAACTGAAGTATGGATTAAAATACAGGAAGGGAAGGGCAGCAGAGAATAGTAGAAGGAAGCTTTTATCTCAAGTGTTTAACTTTGTGTAGATTACTCAGAAAATGTCCTGAAAGTTCAGCTGTGCACCAGTTCCTCCTATGGAACCTAATCCAAACTGATGAGGACAACAAGGGGCACATGCCCCTTGATGTTAGGTCCGACTCCAGTAATAATTATTTGATAGTGGCAGAGGAGGGCTCCCACACCCACTGAGCACTTGCAACCTCAGCTGAAGTCAGCAGGTGCTTGCAGAGGTGTTCTTAATCTAACCCAGTCCTCTCAGCTACCTGTAGGCAGAGAAGACTCCCTCCAAACTGTTTGCACCTCCATTCTTTATTTAGCCTGAAAAACATAGAATCATAGAATCATAGAATCATTAAGATTGGAAGAGACCTCCAAGATCATCGAGTCCAACCGTCAACCCAACACCACCATGCCCACTAAACCATGTCCCTAAGCGCCGCATCTACCCGTCTTTTAAATACTTCCAGGGATGGTGACTCAACCACTTCCCTGGGCAGCCTGTTCCAATGTTTAACTACTCTTTCAGTAAAGAAATTTTTCCTTACATCCAATCTAAACCTCCCCTGGTGCAACTTGAGGCCATTTCCTCTCGTCCTTTCGCCAGTTACTTGGGAGAAGAGACCGACACCCACCTCGCTACAACCTCCTTTCAGGTAGTTGTAGAGAGCAATGAGGTCTCCCCTCAGCCTCCTTTTCTCCAGGCTAAACAACCCCAGCTCCCTCAGCCGCTCCTCAGAAGACTTGTTCTCCAGACCCCTCACCAGCCTCGTTGCCCTTCTCTGGACACGTTCCAACATCTCAACATCCTTCTTGTAGTGAGGGGCCCAAAATTGAACACAGTATTCGAGGTGCAGTCTCACCAGTGCCGAGTACAGGGGCACGATCACTTCCCTGCTCCTGCTGGCCACACTATTTCTGATACAGGCCAGGATGCCATTGGCCTTCTTGGCCGCCTGGGCACACTGCCGGCTCATGTTCAGCTGGCTGTCAACCAACACCCCCAGGTCCTTTTCTGCCAGGCAAGTTGGGATTTCAGGAGACTGCTTATGGAGAATTCCTAAACAGATTGAGAGAGAACCCTAGGCTTATTGCATCCTGTCTGGTTGCTGGAGAGAAGCTCAACCAGGACAACACTCAGAGTGTCATTCACACAGTCTTTACCTCCATTTATGGCAATTGCATCATGCAGGAGGATGAGAGCTACCTTCTCCAGGTCCTCCGTTACTTGATTGAATTTGAACTCAAGGAAAGCGACAAACCTAGGCGGCTCTTGAGACGAGGCACCTGTGCATTCAGCATCTTATTCAAACTTTTCTCTGAAGGACTCTTTTCTGCAAAACTTTTTCTTACTGCAACTTTACATGAGCCAATCATGCAGCTTCTTGTTGAAGATGAAGACCACCTGGAAACTGATCCAAACAAGTTAATTGAGAGATTCTCCCCAGTACAACAGGAAAAGTTATTTGGAGAGAAAGGCACAGAAAAGTTCAAGCAAAGAGTCCAAGAGATGGTTGACTCCAATGAGGCCAAGCTGGTGACCTTGGTGAACAAATTCATTGGCTATCTCAAACAAAATACTTACTGTTTTCCTCACAGCTTGAGATGGATTGTGTCACAAATGTACAAAACTCTCTCATGTGTAGACAGGCTGGAGGTAGGGGAGGTCAGAGCAATGTGCACAGATCTTCTTCTAGCGTGTTTCATCTGTCCTGCGATTGTTAACCCAGAACAGTATGGGATAATTTCTGATGCTCCTATAAATGAGGTGGCAAGATTTAATCTGATGCAGGTATGATTCACTTTAAAGTAGTCTTAAAAAAAAAAGAAGTATGAGAAATGTTCTTGGCCTTTTTTTTTTTTTCCCCACTAGAACTGATGTTACTACAGTAAAGGTAAAGGTACTGTCCATCCTACCTGTAAGACAAATGCTAACAAAATATTTGTGTCATCACTGCTGAAAAGGCATGCTCTAAAGTTTATCTGTTTGCTTAAAATACTGACTTAAAAATTGATAGCATGTGTTCCTTTATCTCTTAGAAGAGTTGCAAATGTGCTTTATAAAAGCTATTATAAGGGATGGAAGCTAAAGTGTAAAAGTGACTATAAGATGAATTCTGGAATGTGTGTAAATAGATCTTGTGCTGTTCTTGCTAATATTAAATATTATGCCAGGTATTGCACAAAATAATGACATATTTTGCTGAAAAAACCTTGTCTGGCAGTAATGACCACTGTTTCTGCTGGGTAGCTATCTACTGTTTTATTGGACCTTACAGCCCTCATGACAGATTTTTGTCTTTGTGCAAATACTTGGG
>NW_008825255.1:428855-481687 GCF_000699105.1 Pygoscelis adeliae
CACTTCCCTACTTCTGCTGGCCACACTATTTCTGATACAGGCCGGGATGCCATTGGCCTTCTTGGCCGCCTGGGCCCACTGCCGGCTCATGTTCAGCTGGCTGTCAACCAACACCCCCAGGTCCTTTTCTGCCAGGCAAGTTGGGATTTCAGGAGACTGCTTATGGAGAATTCCTAAACAGATTGAGAGAGAACCCTAGGCTTATTGCATCCTGTCTGGTTGCTGGAGAGAAGCTCAACCAGGACAACACTCAGAGTGTCATTCACACAGTCTTTACCTCCATTTATGGCAATTGCATCATGCAGGAGGATGAGAGCTACCTTCTCCAGGTCCTCCGTTACTTGATTGAATTTGAACTCAAGGAAAGCGACAACCCTAGGCGGCTCTTGAGACGAGGCACCTGTGCATTCAGCATCTTATTCAAACTTTTCTCTGAAGGACTCTTTTCTGCAAAACTTTTTCTTACTGCAACTTTACATGAGCCAATCATGCAGCTTCTTGTTGAAGATGAAGACCACCTGGAAACTGATCCAAACAAGTTAATTGAGAGATTCTCCCCAGTACAACAGGAAAAGTTATTTGGAGAGAAAGGCACAGAAAAGTTCAAGCAAAGAGTCCAAGAGATGGTTGACTCCAATGAGGCCAAGCTGGTGACCTTGGTGAACAAATTCATTGGCTATCTCAAACAAAATACTTACTGTTTTCCTCACAGCTTGAGATGGATTGTGTCACAAATGTACAAAACTCTCTCATGTGTAGACAGGCTGGAGGTAGGGGAGGTCAGAGCAATGTGCACAGATCTTCTTCTAGCATGTTTCATCTGTCCTACGTACTATAGACAAGACAACAGCAACACTTATATTTGGATATCACTTTCCCGTGATGTGATGTGATGTGCATATTAATATAAAATCTTCTAAAAACTATAGCTATAAAGCTGGTCTCTACAGCATATGCTGAATAACTAGTACTATTAGTACTAGTACTAACAATAGCTATGCAATTGATGTGAAAAAGATTATTACTTATGTATGGTAATCCTAACTGATGAGGTATGAAAAGTTTCCAGAAGCCACCAGTAAGATTTTCCAGGCATTTCTGGAACTCCCTATATCTCATTCTGCGACTTTCAGCTTAGTGAGGGAAGGGTGTTCTGCCGGACTCACACTGCATAAAAATTGGCTTAATATTTCCCCCACTCTCCCAATGGTTTGCTACCAGTGCCATGTTTATAGAACTCACCGAGGTTTCAGGAGATTTAAATCTAAATAACTCCTCCAGCCCTGTCCCATAATTCTCAGGAGATTGTCTAAATGCTGGGCCCTCTAAATACTGCCCATTCACAGCAATACCCTAAACATTAGGCTGTAGCTTAATGGCTTTAGCCATCTGGGCTGACAATTATTCTATGCAAAAAGGATAGTGCTTCAGAAAGAAGATCGAAGAAAATGCCAGAATATCCAACAGGCCGATGCTCAGAGCTCCTCAATAGGAAGCTCAGACAAAAGGGCAGCTGCCACCTCCAGGGAGACATTCCAGCTCCTTGGCTATCAGGGTTTGCTGGCTGTGAAGGGGTTAACATGTTCCCTGCACACCAAAGTAAAGGCGTAAGTTCCCCTGAAGCGAGCACCAAGCTAGTTCAGCATGGTAGCTCCCTACCATGCTCATTTAGGTAGCTCCCTACTCAACAAATGGATCCTAAAGAGTTAAGCCCTTTCCATGCACTGAAGATGAACAGAACAAGATTCACTCTTTGGGCTTCTTAGGTAGCAGGAAATGTGAGAGCTGAATCAAGTCCTTTTTTTGTGTGTCCTCTCCAGCTCCCTCCTTGGGACCAGAAGCTGCCAATGGCAACTCTGCTCATCATGAACAATAAAACTGTCAAGGACAATAGTGGTCTCATGAGAGAGGATCATCTCTGCATTTGGCGGGTCAACAGAAAATCTCCCACTAAGAGGCGATTAACAATAAATTTGGCAGCCACTGTGACATGATGAAAGACATGGAAAAAGAACTATCTATGCTAACAGAATATGGTGAGAGACAGGGAGGGGGCGAGAAAAATGAAGTCACATGCTCCAAAGGAGCAAGAAACAATCGGTAAATTGCACTAGGCTTACGCACTTATAACATGCTCAGTTCCTACAGTAATTAGAACAACATCAATATATTGGATATATTAACCTTCAAACAGGGGGCAGATGGTACAGTTCTGATCTAAATATGCAAGGGGTACTATGCCACAAGTTCATAGCTGTAAGTGCCAATGTGTCCCACTATGCATTGCAATGGCTATTGCTATGGAGAGGCAAGCAGCTAAAGCCCTAGATAAATCCATAGTTGTCTATATCTGGGAACTCAAAATAAGTTGCCAAGATGATCTTGTAGGCTCTTGGATCTGGGCCTTAATACATCATGATTTATGGCTTGACTTAAAGGCAGATACATTCCATTTCTGGACTATGTCTGACATGTTGAATGTGCTCATCTAGAAACAGTATTTTTAGGAAGAAATTGTTCCAGACATTTGGAAGAAGGCCTTTCTGCCTGAGTTTTCAATAGCTCAGTAGCGGGTGTCCAAGCTTTTGTAATGGAACAGGCAGTCACATCAGTAAAGCATGTCTCCAAATTTGCCCTGCTTCAGGATTTTTTATTTACTAGAATCCCATTTTTACCCTGCGTAACCAACGTTTTCTAGAGTGCCAGACACTATTGACTAAATTAATCTGAGGCAAATAAATTGAGCCTGCAGATGTATTTGGCTGCTCTAGTCAAACCCAGCTGATGGACTTGGGGGTTTTGGAGGAATTTCTTAGGGTTTCGGTGTGTGCAGGCAGTGCAGGGATCATCTGCATTAGTTTGCCAGGCCAATATGCCAACATTTGCTAATGTACTAACTCAGCTGGTCTGGAGAGACCATTTGTAAGAACAAGTGGTTAGTTCAGATTCTTGATCTTTCTGTTTAAAGAACAGAACTAGTTGTCATCTGCAATTCTGCAGGAAACTGAAGGGAGGAAAAAGAAGGGACAACAGAAATGATCTGGCAGAAAACAAAGCAAACTGTGTCCAAATTGAAAAAGAAAAAGACCTGAGAAAGAGGATACAGGGGAAGAAGTAAAATACTAGTAGGTACAAAGCAAGGAGGCTATAAGCATATTAAAAACAATGATCAGTGAAACAACTGAGAGGAATGTTGGATACAATTTTCAGGTTGCTAGCAACACTTATCTGAGACTTCATGCTTAACTTTACCTACTGGCAGGATTTCTAACTTTACAGTTTTAAGTTTTCTTCAGTCATCTCTATGTGCTAGTGTTCAGCAGAGATGTTTGCAGTTCTTTAGTTGGGATAGCATTTTGAAGTTGAACAGGAGCCTTTTGCTATTCAAGGTCCTACAGCATTCTTCTTCCTGGACCAGTTACCAGCTGTACGTGTGCTTTTGAACAAGAAGTGGGAGGGGGAGAGGGAGGAAATCTAGAGTAATTACTGCATTTGAGGGTTTTTTGACTCATTACTACCACTATACCTGGAAACAAATTAGAATTTTGAAATAATTCTGACTTTCATAACAAAATGCAAGTTTTTGTGACTACAGAAAAAAACAGGTTAATATAATAATATAATAATATAACAGGTTAATTTCAAATTTACAAGAAGAAACTAGCCTATCTTAAGACTTCCCAAGTTGTGACTCCTGCATGGGAAGTCATTGAGTTTCTTACCTCCCTGAACTATTTGCCAAAAGACTTTTCACACACAAACAATTCAAGTTTTCTAAAATTAGCTTTTAAAAAGCTATTTTTGTTCCCACAGCTATGTCTCCATGAAAACTCAGTCTTGTATTATAAGCAAAAGAATGCAATTCATGTAAATAAGCCATGTTAGAAATGAAGTTTGTAAAGCAAAAAATAAGACAAGATTTCTAAAATAATTCCTGGGAAGACTGACAGTCTCAAGTATCTGTACATCATACCAGACTTCAATTCTACCTTGCTCTTGTAACTTGCCCAATTTGTTGGGCAAGAACAGATACCTTTTGCTCTCCTCAGAAAACTGTGTACAGCGCAAGTTAAACAAGAAAGTAATAGCATTGTTTGGACTTCTTTTTTTATAAGATATCTTTCTGCTTTTGCTAGCAGTTAGAGACTACTATTAATAATTGTTAGAGACTTCTAGTAATTGATTTAAGTCTTTCAAATGTGATGAGACAGTTTTAGCCACCAGCACACCTACATCAAATGCAGGACCTATGCCAGAAATTGCAGTGATCTGCTTTGTGACACCAGGTCTTTGTACAGACCTCCCTGTTCAGCCTGCTGAATTCAACCCTTCAGCTGCATGTGAATATCTCCCTCATCCCCGGGGGCCAGCAGAATCTACCACCCCTGAGCCCAGCTGGGGGAAGGGAGGGCAAGGCTTGTTTTGTTGTTGTTGGTCTATGAAAGAAAATAATCTGTGAGAACAGTGTGGTATGAAGTTATCTGCTCAGATCAGCTTCACAGAAATCTAACATGGATAAAGGTTCCCTGCTCCCTCATAAACCATTTACATAAGAGCTGTTTATGACTTCTCAGCATTGCATATAACCACTTCAAGCCCCAGCTCGGCCATTAGACCTTACTTCAGCTCAGCAGGTCTGGCCGAAACAACACTTGGCAATGGGTCTCTGGGGAAAACGGGGCCTCTGTAAAACATGGTGATAATTTGGTGGCATCCTCACTCAGGGTTAGCGCTTCCTTCCTTCCACGAAAGGGTGCTGTGCTAATACAGGTGCTCTGATAGGAAATAAAAACCACACCTGCATCCCCAGTGAACAAGAAAAACCCTGCAAGTCCCCTCCATCCCCACAGCCTTCAGACACAGCAGTGCACTTCCATCCAGCACAGCAAAGGGGCTGCTTCCAAAAATCAAGCACCATTTTCTTTCTAAAACTTCGGTTTTTCTGGAGCGTATATGTGTGTGTGCATGCACACATCTCTCCATCAGGACAGCCTATGTCCCAAAGCACAGCGGCAAACCACTCATCTTCTATAAACTTTGTCAAACCCAGACCAGAGAGGCTGGTACCTGAAGACAGGAAATACCACCGCCGACTCCATGCTGAGCAGCTCTGCAACATTAACCAGACAGGGATGATGTTATTGTTTCTGTTCATGCAGCCCAGGAGAGGAAGCAGAAAGCAAGAGCCAGGAAGGAAGGGTCAGATCCAGCAGAATGATCACATTCCCCGTACTGAGCATGAGATTCAGAATAAGCTTTCTGCGAGCTTTCTCTGTGGCACGCTGAAGCCAGGCCTGTATCCCTTGCACTCTGCAGCACTGTGTCACAGCCTTTCTACTTTTCTCATAGCTGATGTACACAGTCAGGAGACTGCTATCACCTGCCAGCCCATAGCTCCTGGGACCACAGGGCAAGCAAGGCCCCGCTGGTCAGTGCTGTAGGCAGACGGTGCATCACTACAGCCTGTTAACAAGGAGGCATGTTTTCTATTCTCCCATCTAGCACTTCACACAGCAAGTCCCCATGGGCATGACCCTCATGGTGCTGTAGGAGAACTCATAGAATCATAGAATCATTAAGGTTGGAAAAGACCTCTAAGATCATCGAGTCCAACCGTCAACCCAACACCACCATGCCCACTAAACCATGTCCCTAAGCGCCGCATCTACCCGTCTTTTAAATACTTCCAGGGATGGTGACTCAGCATGTCCTGTAAAGGTCCTTCATATAGATAAGAGAGATCCAGAAGAAATAATAATTATTTTAGAATGCCATTTTATACCTATCTGTTTTTTCCCATGGTCTTTTGGTTGTTTTCCAATGATTTTGGTTTGTTTGGGATTTTTTTTAAGAAATAGGTTAATATGAAACTGCTTTTTCAAACCTTCAACAGTTTAATTCTTTTCATTACATAAAATTGTTTTTTATTATTTTGACCCAGTGTTTCTCTCTCCTGTTCACAGAGAAAAAAATCCATTCTTTCACAGATTTATGACTGCAGCTGATCATGATTCTGCAACATGCTTTCTATCCCTCTCCTATTTTTTTCATTGATCCACTATCTTACTTAATATTTACTGTTACATTTCAAATTCACCCAGTTGTCAGTTCATTTTTTATATTATTCTGAATGCCTCTATCTCCCTCTTCCCTCGCAAAGACCAGTTCTTAGACTACGTCACACCCAAAATTAATTTTCTCTAGGTCGTGTTGTTTTTTTTCTGGGCTGTTGGAGTCCTTTCAGCAAAATCCAATGATGCTGAAGATTATGCTATGAGATTTTTTTCGTAGTGAAGGGCCCAAAACTGAACACAGTATTCGAGGTGCAGTCTCACCAGTGCCGAGTAGAGGGGGACGATCACTTCCCTACTCCTGCTGGCCACACTATTTCTGATACAGGCCAGGATGCCATTGGCCTTCTTGGCCACCCGGGCACACTGCCGGCTCATGTTCAGCCGGCTGTCAACCAACACCCCCAGGTCCTTTTCCGACAGGCAGCTTTCCAGCCACTTTTCCAGCCACTCTTCCCCAAGCTACCTTACAAGGTTTTGCAGAGAGCTTGTCACCAGTAAAGGAAAGGAGAGACATGGCCTCAGGAGGTCCCCCCACACCTGGCTGAGTGAGAAGATGTGCGACAGTTGCTCCAATACCTCCATCTGGGATGGCACCCTGTGGCAGACCATGCCAAGACCAGCCAGGATCTAGCATCCAATGTCAGCCTCTTTGGAAACCTTTGTAGAACACTACTTTAAAACACCATATTGTGCAGTCATTAACCTAGGCCCTTTCAGGATTTATCAGCAACCCCATACCTTTCCTTCAGAAACTTTTCCAGAAGATCTGACTAACCAGGTCCCTAAGCTTGCTGGGATGTTCCTCTGCATTTGGAGGGCAGAGTAGTCAAATATATTTCACAGCAGGGCTCCCAAAGTGCGAGTTCAAGTCTCGCTTTGGACTTGACCAAACTGTATAATGGGTCAGGGCTGGCATGACTCTTCAATAGGCTGTTGACCTCAGAGACTGGCAAGCCTTACTGTAATTGTCTTAATGTATGAGTTTATGCTAATAACTAAACCTGGCCAGGTTTTAAGGCTCAGGCCTTGACATGCAACTACAGTGTAATTGTTAGCACAGCTCTTGACATAGATTTGGCCAGCCAGTATTGCCCCAGCACTTCAGGGAACGGGAGCAGTCCTCCTCCTGTGCTGACAGGCAGTACAGACAAGGCCACTGAGGCTTTCTGGTGCAATGTAGACAGGGTCTGCATGTACTTTTATACCCAAGATGGAGTCCTAGCCCATTTCATTTTACTGGTGAGGATATAACTGATGGGAAGAGGCAGAATGACTTGCCCTTGCTCTGCTGCCCTACTTTCTCGTCTCCTCAGCTCCCATAACTCCATCTTTTTCTCTTCATCCTCCTAAAACTTTCTTCCATTTTCAGATTTTCCTCCCTAGTAGGATCAAATTCAACAAAATCCACTCCAACAGTTTCCTCCACAATCATAAAAAGCAAAACAAAAAAAGCAATTTCCTTCTGGGGTTTGTCCTTAGCACTGCTTTCCAGGCACTCAGTCACCCAGTATCACCTGATCCTTTCCGTTCTACCATTAGTTACTAACACCTTTAGCCTCACCACCCTATTATGCTAGTTTGGTAGGGGTAAATTGAATGGCAACTAAGTTGTTATTCTTTTTTTTCCTGTGAGACAGTCGACATTCCTCTCTCAATTCTTCCTGGGCTTCAGAGCAAATACAAACTTGCCTGTGATGTAATGCAAGGCCTTCTTTCCTCCCCTGCCAATCCTGTTCTCCTAAACCTGTCTTACGGTTTTACATCAGACTGCAACAATTGTATGCAGTCAACACTTGGATAGTAGTAAAAGAGCTTTCTTGAGGAAACGCAACAAATTTCCTGGCTGATGAGGTAGAATCTTCTAAGCCATATATTAAACTACCTCCTTATCTCTACCAGCAAAATATCCTACCTCAAGCTTCTGTTCAGCTTTGTTTTCTTTCAGCATGGATCCATTTTTTCAGTAATAGCAGATATATACAATATCTGACATGCAATGGAACAACAGTGACATCCATTGGCTAAAGTAAACCCAAGCTAGAACTGTTCCTTACACAAGAATTCTTTTTAATGGAAAAAGTGTGTTTGGCTGTGCTGGTTTTGGCTGGGATAGAGTTCATTTTCTTCACAGTAGCTGGTATGGGGCTATGTTTTGGATTGGTGCTGAAAACAGTGTTGATAATACAGGGATGTTTTCGTTACTGCTGAGCAGTGCTGACACAGAGTCAAGGCCTTTTCTGCTTCTCATACCACCCCACCAGCGAGTAGGCTGGGGGTGCACAAGAAGCTGGGAGGGGACACAGCCGGGACAGCTGACCCCACCTGACCAAAGGGATATTCCATACCATATGATGTCATGCTCAGCATATAAAGCTGGGGGAAGACGAAGGAGGGGGGGGGGGTGGTTGGAGTGATGGCATTTGTCTTCCCAAGTAACCATTACGCATGATGGAGCCCTGCTTT
Source organism: Pygoscelis adeliae (assembly GCF_000699105.1). Taxonomy (NCBI): domain Eukaryota; kingdom Metazoa; phylum Chordata; class Aves; order Sphenisciformes; family Spheniscidae; genus Pygoscelis; species Pygoscelis adeliae. The sequence continues at coordinate 437,393 of NW_008825255.1, forward strand.
CCTGAAGATGGCTGAACACCTGCCTGCTGATGGGAAGTAGTGAATGAATTCCTTGTTTTGCTTTGCTTGTGTGTGCAGCTTTTGCTTTACCTGTTAAACTGTCTTCATCTCAACGCACGAGTTTTCTCACTTTTGCTCTTCTGATTCTCTCCCCCATCCCACCAGGGGGGAGTGAGCGAGCAGCTGTGTGGTGTTTAGTTGCCAGCTGGGGTTAAACCATGACATTGATGTAAATTGTTCTACTACATTTTTATGTAATCTATAATTATAAGTGTTTTAGGAGTGTCATAGAAGTTAAGCTAAGTTTCACATTCTTCCCTCAGGTCTTTCCTAAGAAATGATCAGTAAGCTTGTCTTGCCTAAGAAAGAAATACAAACTGAGTGCCAGATATCTACAATTTGAGAGAGATGTCATTTTCTGGATATTGCAACACTGAAACCTCAAAAGGTCAAGCAAATACTAAAGACATCTGAAAATATTTGTGAGTTACAGATAAAATTATTTGTGGTCTTTATAGCTTGGTAGGTACTGTCTAAAGGCTAGACCCTAACTCCATTCTGAACTGAGGAAACCAAACACCTCTTCCCCCCCCCCTCCTATTTTTTCTTTTTTTTCCTCCTCCCTTCATCAGAAGACATTTTCTTTAGTAGTTTCAGTAGCTTTTCTAGGAAATTGCTGTAAGCTTCCCACAATTTGAGAGGCTGTTGGCATCAAAACCGGTCACAGCATTCCAATCACACTTGCAGCAAGTTCTAAGGACAGAGGTGGTATAAATTTCCCCAATTCTGCTGGCACACTCAAAGATATAATGAATTATTTGGGATGCAGAATTGTGCTGGGAACTCATGACTAGGAGGTTGCCCACCATGATACTCAACTATCTTTTTCATGTTGCCATTCCACAAGGATATATAAATCAGTCCACGGCACCCTCCATCACTCATCATCTTCTTCACCGTGCCCCAATCTTCATGTCATCAGCCACTTTTATCTGTAGCAACATTTTTTTTTTCTTCCTGGTAGGATATTAATATAGTGCAGGGTTAAAATACAAAATGCAATTGTGACTCCTCACTGAGTTATAGCCAAGTGTTGAGGTCAACTGTAATCCAATTCTTAATCCACCTATACTAAGAAACTAGAAAACTGCAAACATAATAAATGTTGCAGGCTACTCCATCATATACTTTTCAGAAGCTCACTGTTACATCTTTGTTATTGACCTAGCTTTCATTAAAGCAGAAGAAATTACATTTGCTTTGCAATGTCTATTCTCCACAAACCTGCATTCATTGGTGGAATTACGTTATTCTTCATTGTTGTCTGAGGCTTCATTAATCTACTTGTTATAGTGTAGGCTTTAATTATTCTGGCTAGCCTGTTAACCTTTCCTAGAGTTTCGTGCAACACTAACTTTCTTCATTTCTCTTGTTTGGAAATTCCATGCTGTTCTAAGACTTACTAAAAATCAGCAGTAACATCCTAGAGAGTTTTTTAGGCAGCTTTTATAAATTCCTTCTATACAATTGGATTCCCCACACAAATACTAATTTTTTTTTTTTTTTTTTTGAGAGAGGGAGAAATCCCTGCAGTAGCTGTACTTCAGCATTCCTCACAATTCTTGCTTTAAATAAAAAGTATATCCTCAATCATGACATAAATGAATATTCTTTCCTCTCTCTTCCTCCAAACACAGAATAGCCCTCTGGTTAGACCCTTCTCTGTCTTGCTTGCAATAATTCTAATTTTTGAACTCATCAGACCAGCATAGAGCATCATATTCTCTCTGCTGTTTGCTCTCTAGTTATTCATCATGGTTCTTGAGCACAGTTTAATGTACAGTTTTGAACAGGCAGTTCATGGCTGAGTACTGCTGTAGTGCATATTGGAGAAGGACAAGCTATGCTGTCAAAGTCCTTTATCAGATGACACTGTGCTTGATTTATTTCAGGAGTAGCTTGTATGGAAATCTACAATGACTACTGCATAATGGAGATGATAAATCACCTGAAAATATTGGTCTTAGAATTTTTAGGGACAATATATTGTGTATGATGAGAAAGTGAACTCCATTTGCAAGTTTCCCCTTTTTTAATTTTTCAAGCCTATTATGGGTTTAAAAGAATTTCACTATTTATCCTTGGTAATCCTTCGACTGACAAGCTTCCCTACTAATACCTTGTAGCACTGGAGGTAAAGAAGTGACAAAAGTGACTCCCACAGTTATTCCAACTTCTGTTCCAGTGTTAGTCTTACTCCCCACAGTGGAACAAAGGAATGGAGCAGCTGACTTCTTAAAAAAAAAAAGTAAAATCATTATCATTCCTATTTTTTACTAAGCCTTTGCTACTTTTTACAGCTTTAGCTTTTATTTTAGTAAGAACTTCTACTGCTTCTTTCCTGGTGGTGTGTCTGAGGAGTTGATGTCTGCTTTGGCTTGCAACCATTTCTTTCTCGTTCTCCCTCAATATACAAAATTACATGCTACCTCATTTACCCAAGTGTAATATTGGTTTGCCTTGAAACTGGCAGTATCAACTGAGGTTTGAATAGGACACTGTTACTCAACAAAGAGGACAACAGATCTATCTGCAATATGACAGTCAACGTAAGACTTGCTAACAAATACAACCTTGGTAAAAAAAAAATTGGCTATGGTTTATACAAGCAACCAGAACACTCTTATTCTTAACACAGGATTTAAAAAGTTTTGATCTTGTGTTGGATTCTAACAGTACGCTCCCAGTTTCAAGCAAACAATTAATCAAAGATTTTGTACTAAATTCCTATCAGCTGCTCACATGCGGTCAGCAAGTTCAGCCGAGTGCAGAAAAGTGGAAAGCATGCTGTGTGAAATGCTCCATTATGTCAACTTCCTTCCAGAGGAGATTAAACAAATGTCCTATTTACTCACTTCAGGCAGATGAGACAGAAGGGTTTACAGTATTCACTAGGAGGCTTGAGGAAAGAGGTAAAGTAGGAGAAGCACAGAAATAAAGAAAAATTTAAAGGCTTACTGCTCCATAACCATCCCCTTTCATTTTGGAATGATTTTTTTTTTCTGGAGAGTTGTATTTCTGGAGAGTTGTGTCTCATTTAAAAGAAATCAGCAAATTTAAAACAAAATACTTAGATGTCTATAGAGATAGGCTAAAGCTTGTTGAAAGCTCAGTTAGGAGTACAAAAGCTAGAGGAGCAGTTTTGTGACTCGCGCCTTTTCCTTTCATAAAAACCTGACAGTTATCCAAAACAAAGTGTTATAACCTGTTCTACCCAAACCTGTTTGTTTAGAACCACAAGTAACCCGGCTAGTATCAGTTAGGAGTGTAACAGAAACACAGACATCTTTCCAGTTTATATTTTAGCTCTCCAGCCATGTCAAAGGAATCAATGATTTGCACAGCGCTATTTGTATGACTGGTCTGTTACATGGGACGAAAAGTCTGTTTACAAGTTCCTTACTAAGTGGACTGTTGTGAATGTTGATTTAAGCCTGTCAGTGAGAGCATTACTCGGAGAGGGACAGATGATGAGCAATGTCCTCCAGCCGACCACATTCAACCTACACCGATGACACCTGAACCTGGTGTGAACCTGGATGTGGCTGAGGATCTTTACAAAGTACATATGTATTTGAAGGGAAATCACAGACATAGCACCTCCTCTCTGGAATTTGTTTATTTGGTTCCAAAAATCAACAGGCTGCTTGAATAAGGAAATAATACTCCTAACAAAGATCATCCTTCAGACAAATCTTCAAGCTGGATCATTCCAGCCTTGCATCTTCACTCAATAATACAATTTAGTAACACACTTACGAGCATGCTGCGGTGAGAGATAACTAGTGCAGGCAATAAGCGTTCTCTGGGTCTACTTGGACTAAGCTTCTTTCCCATGTTCAATGAAACGTGCAGAGATTCAGCACGCAGTGTAGTCTCCTGTAGCTCTGTGCACTACCCTGCATTGCAAGTGTGGGCGGAGACCTCCCCAGACTCCAACACCATCAGGTTCAAGAGGAGATAAGTGTGTTCTTAAGCACCAGGAACAGTTTTCTGAATCAGAGCCAGAGAGAGCAGCCAATATCTCCAAAGAGTCTGAGGAAACTCTCCTAGTTAAGAGAAATGTGCTTTTAAATGATTTTTAATTTCCCTGATGCTCTCTTTCACTCATCCATTTCCTACTTAGGAGGATATCAGGATGAGAACAAGATTTTTATTTAATGAGTTCATCTGATCCCTCTCTGATCTCTCAGCCTACATTAGTAATCCCTGGTATGAGGAAAAACAATAACTTTTCCTACAACTGGATGCCCTATTAAAGATAAGCTCATGCAACACAGCAAGGAAAAAACATAGATGTTCTCTAAACTACGTTCAAGTGTCTAAAAGGTGGGAAAAGACTTCCTGATTGATATACAAAAAATAACATTTTATGATTCTACCTTTAATTGAAGCAAATATAACAAATGTTTAGTACTCCCTGTAGCTACACTTTTAAAAGCTTTGCTTCTAGACTTGGTATTGATTTACTTGTTCCACCATTTTCACATAGGAGAATGCTAAAAGCAGGATGTTTATTTTTGCTGTACACCCTCATTTTCCCCTATCTTTGAAATGCTCTCTAGCAACATGAGAGAGTGTAATTACTAGATCAAAGAAAGCCAATATCCTTAATCTAATTAATAATTACATACACCACTGAGGAGAAAATTACGGGTGAGAATCGTGAAGCAATTAAAGGCACAAAACTCTGATACACACTAAACTTCCAAGATTAGAAACCAAGTAATGTTACCTCATTGCTAGTGTATGCCAGTATTTCTATAAACACAGACAGCCTGACCTGGAGCCCACAGAGCTCAGCAAAAGGTTTTCTTGCAGGGGTCAAGCAGATACCGAAACAGGCTTTTGGGCACTGCTAAGGCTGAACAGAATAGAGCATGTATTATCATCTTTGGTCCAGATCCTCAAAGAGCATCTAGGAACGTAATTCCTACCAGATCCCTGTGGGAATAAGGAGTCAAAAGAGGCAATATCCTAAAAACTTTTTCTGATCCAAGGCCTAGATCATTTAATCTCTCGGGGAAGAGTTTAGGATTTACTTCAGGAAAGCTAAACACACAGAGAAGAGCACCGCAGGACAGGCTCTCTAGTGGTCAAAGCTTTCAGCTGCGGAAGGCATGAACGAAAAATCTCCCTTAGCTCAAGGGCACAGGGTCTCTTTTTCATTTTCCAGTGTTTATCACTTTGCCAGTTCATCAGCAGTTACTTATGTTTAGAGCACTAGGCTTTGGGGAACTTCCACATTAGGAGACTATGCAAACAGGCAAAGCTCTTTCATTTCATCTGGCAAAAGAGAGGCTAGGAGCAAGTGCTTGAAGAAAAAAGGAAAAGAACAAGTGCTCCTCTCCTCTGTGTACCCTCCAGGTTTCCAGCAATTTATGGCCAAGGGAATTCTGTATCTATGCCTTAATGGAAGGAAGCGATATTAGTGTGACTAATTGCTTTTAAAGCCTGACTTTTTGCCTTCACAACCTCCTGTCTTGTGAGGTCCTGCAGTTTACTCACATATGGTGTGAAGTAAACTGCATTTCTTTGTTCTGAACTTGCTACCATATCTGAAGACTATTCTTGAACTGCAAGAAGTAGCATGAAAAAGGTGAACTGGCTTCACTGGTTCCACTGTCTTCTTCATTAGCTGCCCTAAATAAGAAGCCTACACTACCATTTTAGTCACTACAGTCTCCGTAGCATGGATCTCATCTCAGGGGTTTTGTTAATCACAGCCTCGGACATTTATTTCTAGAAGCCTTCTCGGAGGCCCACTCCTGCAACACCTGAAGCAGCAAAACCCTGCTGTGTGCTGCAATGCCCTCTGCTCCTACAGCAAAGGCTGGCTGTACACTGTCAACTGGCAACCAAAGTGTAACTGCAACTACAACATGCTTAGTCCCAACCACCCATTAACAAGCTGACATGGATTTGAAAAAATCTTTCACCTAACTCAGTTTTTAGACAAACACGAGCCATACACTCAGCATGCCTCAGGCACATCTCTTGTCAAATGCCACTTCCTTGATGTTTCTGTCCCCACTGACAGGTTCTGCTCATAAGCATACCAGGACAAACGCCATCTGCTGTAAACAAGGACCAGCATTATTTACACTGAGGTAACTGAGATCGAAGTGTATCATTTCCACATACCACCAGAGCAAAGATATGATATAGTTTATTTTTATGTGGTGTCAAGTCTTTGGAGTCAATTAGAGTCATTACTATTTACAGATGTCAGAAAAAGAAAAGCTGAATGAGGATGTTTGACAAGGTCACGGGAAAGAGGATGATTTTGCATGCTGATATGTCTAGGGAGAAGTATGTCTTTATTCCATAATGAAAGCCCTGTCAGTAGAGTCATGGCTGATATAATGAATAGAAGTTGCAGAGGCTGCTGGTGACTACAGAAAGGATGTGACCACAAAGATGGAAAGAAGGAGGTCAATTAGATGAACCCAAGAGAGTTCAAAAAGGGCAAGCAATTGAAAGCACTCATGCATGTTCACTCATACAGAACATTTTTAAGGAAAAAGTCATTCTACAGCAGATAAACTGCAAATCCTGGCAGTGGAAGGCTGTTTTTTTTCCAAGTCTCTTTCTCCTCCTACTGCCGTTCAGTCAGGCAGTTTCAGTTACAATACAAAGGTTTTAAGACATTGGCACCAGGGCTTCTTACAGTAAGTGAAAACAAGTTCTTCCATTGACACCAGGGGTTAAAGATTTAATCCACAGGGTGCTGGTATTGGCCAGGCTCTTTGCCCTTGCAGTTTCACAAACAGGCTTACCTGCAGGCTGTCCCCACTATGAGCTCCCATTCTCTGCTCATGTGAACTCTCATGGCCCCATACTGAGAGGAGAGACTAATTAACACATCTGTTGAACAGTTAACTATTTTTCTGGCAATTTCTCAGTTTATTGATTTGACTGAAAGCAACTTAGCCTTCAGTAGCATGAGGGTTAGAGCTTATGCAAGGGTAATAGTAACATTTCCTTCAGAGAAAGCATCTCCCTTTACCTTCAATCTACCAAATTCCAGCCTCCTTATGTGAAGTTTGGGAGGAGACTGATGAGTAAAACTTACATTTGTGGAAAGTATAAATATCAAGAAGTCAAGTTCCAGTAGGGCTTTCAAGGGCTTTCACAGAGTCTTAAGCAGAAAATAGTTCTTCAACTTTACAGAAAAAGACTGAAAGGGGGAAGTGTGATCACTCTCAAATTGTTATCCTGTCCTTACAGCATAACGGGGACAATTCCTTCAGCTCAGACTCAACAAGGTGAGGACGTTCAGTATAAAAGCACCGAGACTGGCACGCAGAACAGAGCCCGTTGAAGCTTCCCACTTGAGAAGCAAGACTTAAGCTCAAAGTAGGAGCATATATCAGTCTAGATATACTAAGAAAAAAATCTTATGCAAGGGTATGAACTTTGGTAGTACAGTATGTGGGAAGAAGAGGGAAAAGCTATCAGGGCACTCCAACCTTAGTAGCAGCCAAGAGCAAATGTCCTCTGTAGAACAGTAATGAAGTATGATGAAAGACAGAAGCAAACGCAGGATCTGGGAAATACTACTGAGGCTTCACTGATGTTGCTTACAGGGCCAGTTGCTTATGTTCAAGGAAGGTATTATCTCCCTTGAACCAATACATTAGAAAGCTCTTCAGCTTTTCTCATACATCCTTCCTGGAGAAAGGACATAAAAATCTTTGTCTTAGTCTTAAAGCTACAATACAGAGCAGAAAAGATGATCATGAATAAGCTTGGGTCAGAAATGTGATGGGGAATTTAGCCATCAAATCATTGAGCTTCAACATAGAACTTGATAACTTTGTCATATACTCCAATGTTTCAGGGGGCTACGGACATGTGTCAGGACAATTCAAAAGTGTGTCTCTTTCAGAGTGTCTACATCCTCCCACTAACACACTTTAAGGTAAATGAAAAATCATATAGTTGGTGCTAGCATCACACAAACTTAAAGTTAACATGCACCTCAGCAAGGATCCCCCTCAAAAATCCTGTTTCTTCACTTATTTATGTCTATATCTAATCCTTAAGATTCATCCTCATTGGAGCAGATGTCCAATGCTACTCTTGCTGATTTACATTTACAAGGCCTCCTTAAGTCTGGAAAGTGCCAGAACTCTCTTGTTAAAAAAAATTCAGGATGTGAACACATACAATGGCCTAATTCATGCTGGGAGTACTACCTAGCTCATTATACTATGGCTAGTAAGTCATGCTTAGGGAAGGGCTGTAATGGTCTTTTTTTTGTTTGGTTTTTTGCTTTTTCCCCCCCTCAAAAGTTTGGTTGGGGGGTTTCGTTTTTTTTTTCCCCCCTCCCCCCAGCCTCCAGCACTTTCTGATTCTGGAACAGCCTGAGCCGGAAGTACTATATTTGTGCTTAAAAAGTAAGAGTTTTTTCTGTGGTTAGGAAGATACTTTTATACTCACTTTTTTCAAAGCAGCTCATCAGAGGAATGTTTGCAAACATCCATTGCTGCCCGCTATTAACAACAAGAGAGCAGGCTTGTTGGGTAAAAATCCTGGTCTGGGAAAGTGACTGCTCTGTTCCCAAGCACTGCCCTTCTCTGCTTTTTACAAATAACATTCCCCTCATATTTCCTCTGTATAGTGTCTCTTCATAGTACTTCTGAAGTATCAAGAAAGGGTTTTAAAAGAAAGTACAGTTTCTGCCACCAAAATTCCTCTTGGGGAAACATAGAAAACAAGCAATACTGCCTTTTTGTAGTGATTTTCCTAGGAGACTTGTTACCTCACTTTCAAAATTGAGGAATATCTGTGAAAGAGTCTTGCAAGACCAAATAAGACCAATTGTTGGGGGGAGACTTGAAGCTCAATTGGGTTACAAAGTGCATGAAGGCTTGGCAGTTAATATGGTTATTGATTTATGACTAGGGTTTTTTTTAATTTTTAATTATCTCATAGACCTCGAAGGAGAACAGTAGGACCCAAAAATGTTTAAGAGAAAGAAGAAAGGTGCCCTTGACAAGACCAAGAACGTTGGATATTTCACACAAGAGAGATCTGAAGGGGAAAGTATCATGGATATGTGGCACATGAGGTCTGAAGTCAGCACAAGCCAGACAAGCATAGTGGCATTTAGCCATTGAAACAACCAGTTTCCCCATAAGAAGTATTTTTATTATTTCTTACTGGAATTTGCTCCCCACCCTACAAGCCCAGCAGATCCCGTTATTACTTGAGCATCAGGGCATATTGCCAGGTCAACTTTCCCAGGCTTTTCTAAGGGAGGTTAGTTCCTGCTCTCTTCGAGTCCTAACAAGCAGAAGATAAAGTGTATCTGCTTAAAATAATTAACAACAGGGTGTTTTATTATTATTATTTTAAAGCTATCAAAACAAAGTTAAGAATGGATTTTGTTTTTGTTTTTTTAAGAAAGCTTTACTTAAACAGACACCAAGGAATGTTGTTCTCCATAGAGATTACACAGGAGGTCAGACTACAGGACAACAGTCCATTTTGACTTCAGCTTTTACAAACCAAAGAGAGCTGAATCAAACACACACCTAACATCAGTGGTGGACAAAGCAGAGTTACCTGCCCAACTGCTTGACTACAACCACATCACTTACCATGAAAACAGGTGCTTCGGTGCTCCCACCCTACCCCATTCCCAGTTAGATTGTACTCATCTGATTGTTAACAACATAAATTTTTCCACTGTGAACTGCCACATGTGCTATCCACAAGAGGGTCATGTCACCCAATAGGATGATTCTCTATCCATAGTTAACTCTGCCAAATGAAGTACACTGTTTATTAAGCTCCTGAGAAAAGAGCTGTGTTTAAAAAAAACAAAACAAAATTAAAAAAACCCCGATCTTTAAGTTTTTTCAGCATAAGGATTGGATAAATACTTATTACATTATTTTGTGCACCAACCGAGACTGAAAAATATATTCTAGCAAACTTGTTGTAAGAAAAAAATATTGTTGTCAGTCCTCAAATTAAAATCCCACCCTAGCGAGACAGTGTTGTCTTCAGGGCCAGTCTTCAGAATAGCAGGGTCCGTTACTTATTTGGCAGTTAGCAGTCCACTCCATTTGTAATTTAGCCATTAAGTACTAATTAAACACTGACCTAAAGAGAAAATGGGCCTGAAGGAGACAACAAATCTTGGGATCTCCCATCTGTAATATGTTAGTGGTATTATGGCTCAATTAGTTTATCCTCACTGGATTCAGTAAATGAACTAAAAGTATCAATACAGCATTTCAAGATGCACTGCTATCAGCTCAAACTGCTGTGAAACTTGCCATGCTGATTTAATCACCTTGCTGCCGTGTGATCTGTTGAAGACATTGCATCAGCCTTCACTGCCCTTTGAAGGCATGCAACATAGCAAGACCTTTCAGGAACTCTTCCAAACATATTACAGTGACTCAGATCTGCACTTTTAACAGAGCTGACCATTAAGTAAACACCCAGGTTTCAGCTGTACACCAAGGAAACAGCAATAACTGCCTTTAGAGTCACACTTTTTCCACAAAATAGATTTCAGAAGCTGGAAGTGCTTGAATATTCCTTGTTTCCTGGTACTTGTGTTCTCTTTTAGTAGCATCCTAGTATAGAAGTTGATAATCTAATGTTAAAGAGCCTAAATAAAATAGTTTGTTATAACTAAGAGTAAGATTATGAACTGTCTTAAGGGTTTTTTTTGACCTATCATCCAAAGGGCCATGTTAAAGAACTGGATTTAGCAGAAAGTTTGGAATTTTAAAATCGTCCGAATGCAATTGCCATCTTGAGTATGACTTTGGGTGAAATGCCAGCACTACGTTTTGTCAAATGGAAATTTACTAGGTTTGTCTGGGACGAGCCCTTGTAGGTCACGTGAAGTATTTCCTTTCCGGCCTAGGCTGCTGGAAGCAGCCATGATTTTTCCTGTCATTTTCTAACAATGCAAGTAAGCAACATGGATTACACTCTGGTTGCCAGCAGTACTCCCTGTGCCCATGCTGAAATTCTTTCTCTTGGCTATTTCATATTGCTGGACAGCAAACCACAGGAACTTCAAATTACAGGAATTCTTACAGTTTATTTGCATTAAAGTCTTTTGCTCCAGTGACTTGAGGTCTGTTGTTTTACATTACAAATTACTCCCAGTTCTCAAGCCTGCTGACTCACTGATTCATACTGAATCATATCCAGTGGTTCCAACTGGTTTTTGTCTTTATGTACTACTTCTTTGCCTTTGAGTCAATTTCTCAAGCATTCTGTACAAAGAAACCAAAGACTGCTGCATGTGAACATGACCAGGATGCACGCTTACCTTACCTGTCTGCATTCAGTTCCTTTCCTCCAGGAAAACAGGTTGATTTGAACACATGAAAAACTCTGCATGTCAATTCTGTTACCAGAAAAATGTCCCATCCTGCCCCCCCTTTATTTTTTTTTAAACCCCATCCCATCAACTCTGGCACTCTCCCTTTCTTTTGATCTGCCCAGAATAAAAGTAGCCATTAGCACAGCAATATAACGCTCTGGACTATTACTCTCCAGTTCTTACAACATCAAACCATGTTGAGAAAACACTGTGTGATGTCACTTCATTTTGTGAAAAAATTGGAACTCGAATGTTTATAGGAAGAGTGACTGCAGCAACACCTTCAGCCAAATGCAGTGCTGGTTGGAACCACACAAGGCTTTCTGCAGAGCGTCATTACCTAGGCACGCAACTCCCAAATCTCTCCACTTGTCCTTCCCGAGTAGCTCCTGCCAGATGTGCCAAACTGTGGAGTTAGAGTGAGGGATCTATGTTTTTTGGAAGTTCAGAGTGGAGGTGACAATGCAGTAGAAAACATATTTCCCAGACTTTCACAGCCTCAGACCTCATACGGTCAGGGTTAGAAAGGCCCTCCATGTTCTGTGATTTCTTCTCTTTCTCCAAATGAGAGCAGGAACAAAGTTTTGTGCACACAAACACACCTCATTGTTGAGACTGGCTTTTAAGGACACCTTCCACTGGGGGACTGTTCAGTCCTTTTGTGGGACCACCTTTTATGTCCTGCCAATGAATTCAGCTAGAAATGCTGAAGAACCTAATATGAAACAGGTGACAAGAGCAAGTTTGTCCAGAGATCAGAATTTCCTTCCTTTCTTAGAATGGAGAGAAAAAGAAGTTGCTGTTTCTGATAATATTTGTAAGCAGCCTACTTCGGAAAAGAAAGAGTTTCCCTCAATGTACAGATTTGTTCTTCCAGGATATTGCCCAGTTCTCCTCTGGTCAACATTAGTCAGATCACACCAAACTCAACTTAGTATTTACAACACCACTTGATTCTCTGATGTAATGTTTGACATCACCATCACTCATTTCAATGCTCTTTGACAAAGTCATAGTAAAGGAGCATAATTACTATTTCCATTACAATTAGGAAAAGAAGAAACATGGAGTAAACCATGAAGACTGGACAGAATGCACATAGAGCTGAATAGAAAGATACCACTATAGATGCACCAGACTGAGTCATCCCTTTTCCTGTCTATCTACCACCACATGAAAATCCACAAGTTTCCAGCACAGTAGTTTTATCTGTCCAAATTCCTGACATGCATGCCTGTACAGAGAGGTGGAAAACACAGAAAGGATTACAGAAGTATCAGTTTGGCAGGGCCTCTGGAGTGCAACCTCCTGCTAAAGACAGGACTATTACCAACAAGAGATCAGATGAGCCATAATGCAAAAACCTCCAACAATGGACATCCAGAACCTCTTTGGATTGGTGACATATCCCAGGATTGCACTGCCTTCCTACTGAAGAAGTTTTTCTGAATAGCCAAGCAGAACCTGCCAAGCTGCAATTTGCTGTCACTGCCCCTTGTTGCCTCATCTGTCACTACCATGTTTCGTCTTGTCATCTTTACCTGAGAGAGGAGCTATCAGATCACCCCTTAGTATCCTCATCACCACATTAAACAAACCCAGCTCCCTCAAACACTTCACAGTTACATGTTCCAGACCTCTGTCCAACTTACTGCCCCTCTGCCAACTTCTCTCTCTTTCTTTTTCCCCCATTCCTCTGGAAATGGTGACCCAAAGCCAGGCACTATTCTAGCTGTGCCTCCCCAGCACCAGCAAGGAGAGCAGAGCCAGGGAATATGAGTTTTCACTCCCACAGTCCCACAATGGTAGAGGGCTGTGCCCACATTACAGACACAGTGGAGGCAATGGGAAGCTTTGAACCCTCTCCCCAGCCTCACAGGTGTATCAATAGAGCTTATTTCCGTAGACATTGATTTGGGCCAAAATCAATGGCCCAATCATTACTGGCAATTAGTTAACTATTTCAGACATTATTCATCCCTTTTTATTCTTCTCTTTCCTTCACAGACCTACCATTTCACGAGTTATTTTCCCCTTGTAGCATGGAAATCCATTCCCAGGGAATTAAGGGAAACAAATTACTGTCTATTATGATGTTGCAACTCCTAACCACAAGATTCAGCATCAAGAAGTAAAGAACAATTATTGGAACATCAGGGCTTAACTAAACATTTCAGTGTTTGGCAAGGCATCCTCTGAACCAACAAGGAAACAGACAGCCATGCATAGTGTGCTTATACTTGGTAGCTATAAAATATAATTTGAACAGTATTTTAGAACTTTGAATTTTAGTAACATTAGACTGTCTTTTAACATAGGTGTTGTGATACTAAAATGAAGCACTTAAAAAAAATTTTTTTTTTTTTTAGTCACTTGCTATTGTTAAAGCATGTGCTATTATAGAGTTCATGCTTTTGCATGGATCTTCAATGGTTCATGACATTTTTTGACTGACCAGATCTTTAACACTTGCTCTGGCAACCACGTTCAGTGAGAAACAGAAGTGCTGACACAGAGACCAGCTGATATCTCTTCCCATTGAGGACAGCAGGAGAAAGCCTAAAGTATTGAAGATATGAATCCCATTTGCAAGATTCGGAGGTTAGCCTGCACTCTTGGTTAGCCCAAAATAGTCCAAGCTTCAGAAGCCAATTCAGGCTTTCTCAAGAGAAGGGACTAGCTTTTGCTAGAATGAAAACTTTGGTGCCTCTTAAAAAGCTGGAATGTGGTGCCCTTTTGGATACAAGGGGTCAGGGTGGTCAGAAAGTCAGTTTTGAAACGATAGACATTAAAACCATACAAAACTTGGATTTGTCAAAATAGGAGATCAAATTCATTGACATTTACAAGCCGTGAAGTTCCCAGATTGAAAGAATATGTAAATGCAGAAACCACATATGAAATACAACAGATAAAAATCTCATCCCCATTACTACTCTTTCCATGCATCACTAAGTTTACCACCTTTTTAATATTTAACCATCCGTAATGTTTGCACAGGCTAGAGATCATTAACCAACAGCCACTGTGTTTCAGATCTGCAGAGCAGATGAGACTTCTCAGAAAGAGTCACTGGCCCTGCAGGACTGCCACCCTCCCAGGAGACACAGTCCTCTTTTTGCAGCCTGACTTCATGGTGTGGAAGAGATTTCTAATACCCCCTGCCTTCTTATAATGAAAACACACAGCCCTTGAGGGCTGGCCAGCCCTTGCCTTCTCTGACACTGTGCCACAGACAGGCTGGCACCCAGTCACCACAGACCCGAGGCAGAGCAAACATTATAGTCACACTCCATGTTAAAACCTTTCCTAAGTTGTCTATTCGGCTACAGCAAGAGACAGGGTTGAAATCTCACTCATGAGCCGGTCTCAGACCAGGCTTTCTTGTGCTGGCCACAGCTCACCTTCCTCTTGGAGGACCTGTCCCACAGCAGCAGAGCCCCAGGGCCCTACCTGCAGCCTTTGCTCCACACTCTGACCTGGCACACTGGCTGCTCTTCTCTTCCTGCCCAGGCTCCTGCAGGGGCAAACCAACATCTTACACACCAGAAAGCCTTTCTGGTTTTGCTCTACCATTTCCCCTTGTCCAAAAGGAGTACAAAAAAATTCTATAATCTCCCTTTTCTGATCTGCAAGGGATCTCCTCTCCCAAGCTGGGTTAAACACAGCAGCCCAGCTCTACCACCTACCAACACGATCCTCCCTGTCACCATTCAGGCCAAAACAGCTACTGCCCCAGAGTTTCTGCTTTTCTTTGTCTCAGGCCTTCCTTCCTCCAAGAAAGCTTTGAGATGGAACAGCTGTAGAGATGCAAACGGAAGAAAGGCTTCCACTCCACTGGGCTGTTCTCTAACCCTCTCCTGCAGGGTAGGGATGCTCAATGGCATTTTCTGTATCTTCCTTCTTCAGAGAAGTCAGAGGAAGACAATCACACTTCCCTTCCCTCCAGGCCATCCTGTGATCCCCTCCCAGCTGGATCTAATAGAGCTAAGTGTCTTTCAGCTGGTGCAGATCAGCTTGAGGGGCAGCTGCTGATCTATGGCAGACCACGTGGGGCCGGCTCCTCCTGCAGAGCCAGCCAGCCTGCAAGGTCCCAGCAGCACCAGGCCTAGCACGGCTTGTGTGGCTGCTGAAGCCAACAACAAATACTTTGTTTAGCATGACAGGTACATGTAAACAGCAATGCATTAAATCAAGCAGTCTTAAGTAGTACAGACACATCCCTCTCCACTGTATGACCATATTTTTGATGTCTACAGTGGCAAATGATTAGGTGACCAATTAAACCTCTCAAAACAGAGTGTTTCTAATTAGAATAATTAAGGAAAAAAAATAAAGTATTCAATAAATAACAGCAAGTCTTCTATAGGAGTCATCACTGAAATTGGTTTGCTGTCCCGACTTTGGTGGAAGACAGAGTTTGGTATTTCTCCCACCCTGTTTCCAGCAGAGATGTGGTTTACACTGGCAAAAGAGTTACTTAAACCAATTCCCCAGAGGAACAAATTACGCAGTAAGAATGATAGTTTCCATAGGCATAGCTCTCTGCATTATTTGCCATCAGAACAATATTCACCAGAAGCAAAGTTTTAAGCACAGACCACATTCCAGTTTCCACCAATTTCATCACTGTCTAGATGATGCTGGAAGTGAATCAGATTTACATGGTCTCAGACGGCTGCAAACTCCTACTGAGTCCACCAGCTTTTCCCAATCTGATCCATCCTGCCTCAGTGCTCCCAAAGACCAGAGTTAATTCATTACAGCTCTAGCATCATCTTTATCTAACCCCTGCCCGCGTGCCACCACTGCTAGTCACAGGTTGGCTCTAAGCAGTCAAAGAGCAGGTGCTAAAGGCACCCCTGAGAGCCTGAGGTTTCTGAACCATGGTTTGGGGTGAGCAGAGCATGGAGCAGCTGATTAGATCATTGCTTTCCTGCCCTTTACAAAGCAGCAGTTGAACCATCTTAATTTACCATGAGGTCTCTTACAGTAAAACCAATCACCAATTTTGGCTTGCCTCAAAATACTGCACTGCAAATTGCAAATGAGAACTCGCAACTCAGCTGCCTATACATTAGGGTTGAGCTGACACTTTGAGGTTGTAATCTCATCAGTCTCTGCAACGCATCTCCATGCATGAATCAGAGCACTAATAAAGCATTTTAGAAATCAAATACACAGGTTGTTTGAAGTAATAGATAAGCAAACCTTACAGTAGTCCCTGACATTTCTCACTGACCTATTTGACCCATTGTCACCCACGACCTAGACTACCAGTTTCCTGGTATTCAGATTACTGTGCTTTCTTTAAATGGTACTATTCTCTAAAGTGTTAATTTTTCCTTCTTTTAGTTTTTTATGATAAACTTACTGTATTACTTCTTGCTTTCCACATTTTTTTTCTAGTGGTGATCTCATGGTTCTTTAAATGTAATAAAATTCAGGAATTAAGGAGACCTTCTGAAGGGGATTCCAGTACATTCAATCCACTGTATCTCTGTACTATCATCAGATCCATATATGTTTTTGCTTGGAAGTTTTCAAGACTGGACTGGACAAAGCCTTGAGTGACCTGATCTGATCCCACAGCTGACCCTACCTTGAGCTGGATGTTGGACTAAAGATCTCCTGAGATCCCCTGCAACCTCGATTATTCTGTGATTTTATATCTTTTTTGTCATGGTCATTTCTGTGACATCTGAGTGTCTACTCGTGCATTAGGCAACATGAGTAACATCTGTCACATATTGTTTGTTTTCTTCTCTCTCCCCAGGGAAGAAGTAGGGGAGGGTCTGGTATGGGTAGAGTGTTTTTAATTTGTTTGTTTGTTTGTTTAGCATGCATGTTGCTATGTGTTTACAACAGAAAACTCAAGGTCAGAGTAATGTTTCATGGAATCAAAGTGGGAGGCATAATGAGTATAGTGGTCCTCAGGAATACCAGGAGTTCCTCAGACTCCCAGGTAAGAGCTTGCCTCTTACTTTGTGCTACAGGAGCACACCTGGATATGGTTTTCCTCCTGAATTTCTTCATCTCAGGCTTAGGAAGGCTTTGAATGTGAACACCAAGATCATAAACCTGATTCAGAATTCAGCAGGGAACTGGTATGGAGAGTAAGGCTATGTCCAACATGCTTACGGTAACACGTTGCTGGGGAGAGTACCATTATGTTCTGAAGATGTCTCAGCACCGATGGTTTCACACACATGTCCAAGGCTATCTGGGATAAGAAATATAAAAGGTTCAAAAACTGAACATGGGACAGTATCGGCAATTTGAAATACATTTTCACTCAGATGAAGAAAGAAAGAAGGATTGTCTATGCATTTGGCTGTAAGTACTTCATGATGGCTTCTTTTATCTACCAACCTCATCATTTACTGGCTCAAACAGAGCTTCAGGAAGCTGCTTTTGCTAATCTCTTACAGGATTATTACTGCCTGAAACTTCTCTTTCTAATAAAATATTGGTTTTAGCTCCTTACACACTTGCTAAACTTCATCCACAGGGGCTGAAATTTCCCATATCTGTGATAAATATTTTGACAAAATTTCATCCATGAAACATTGAATGAGAGAAGGAAAGATACGTTTTGCCCTTGTTAAAAATATGGGCAGCTCTTCTGTGAAAAAGCCTTGCAACCTTATTCTTAGAGAGACTGCTAAGGAAGTTGTCAGCCTTTATTCAAGACAGATTTGTTTGTTTGTTTGTTTGTTTCTGTGAAAACACACCCATATTTGAGAAAACTGTAAACCTCTGAAGAATCTCAATTCATATACACCCAGTAGTTACTATGAGGTTTCTACCTGTGCCTTGTAGTCTTGTCTGACCAGAACATGCATTCACCATCACCAAAGGTCAGGAATATAAGGCTCCTCCCAGCTTCTTTGGGCAAAGAAAAAGCAGCAAATTTCTTCTGTGCATACTAAGTCCTCTCTTCTGGAAAAATGGATGAAGAAGCTGATTCAAATGCCAAGGGAACATTTAAAGGTGCTAAAATGCCAACAAACTAGGCTGCAGAATTCTTTGTTTTTACACAGAGGCAGGGAGAGAGGGGATGGGACACACGCAGCTTGGGTGAAGCTCAGAAAAACATGACCTGTAATCCGTGATCCCAGATGACTAATTTTGCATTTGGCTGTATGAGAAAAGGCTTTTTTAATACGTCTTCATTATCAAGCAAATGTTGTTATATACTATTTGCCTAACCTTATAAAATATCTGCAAAGATTTCAAATGGTGGTTTTATGGTTAATTTCAGATCTTTGGTGAAAATGTTGAACTGGACTGAATTCACATCAAACTGGACAGAGCCCTCTCAGAAATAATTTGATCAGATGAGGTATCCACACTGATACCTACTTCTGGAGATGGTCAGTTTGTCAATTGTTAATCAATTTATTGTATGCTTGATTAATATTCAACAGGATTTTTTTTTATTGTAATATCATAATGTATTAAATGAATCTGTATCCACACCGGGAGAAAAATAGAAGTTCCATGGGAAACCTTAATTCTGGCTTTTCCTATTATTTCTTCATAATTTCTCAATAATTCTTCATCATTATTATTATTATTATTATTATTACCATTTACCATACCTTATTAAGCAACAGTAGGGAAGTTATTATCTTTGGCTCATTTCCTTTCAATAGAGAGATAATCCTTCAAAATCCTGTCTTTGCCATTTTCTTCTGTTGGTCTTTCAATAAGCACAGAGGAACAAAACCAATCAGATCAAATTTTTAGCACTCTTTTAAGATTATGACTATCACACATACATGTTATTGCCAGTCCTGACTTTGGTAGGAAGGCTATGAAATGTTTGTTAAGTTTAATTTATTGTTGACAAAAACAATGCCCGTTGTTTACTGACCAATTGACTGCTACAAATCCAAGCTGAAATATTTTCTTGTTTTGCCATGCATGTAACCAGTCGATTTGAAAGACTCTGAAAAGTGTTCTGGGAATAGCATGGGCCAAAATACTCTTTAAACACTCTCAATCAAACTTATGAAGCCACTGAATTAAGAAAAGCAAGGAAAAACAAGAGTTTCCTATTTTGTATTTAACCTGAGAAATTTTCTCTTGTTTTTCTATAAAGCATCTTCAAATAGAACACTACTAACATTTTAAAGACTAAAGAGATGAAGAGCAAGGAAATGTCATTTAAAAAGGAAACGTGTCTTGGAATTCAGGAAGTGCCAGGCAAGTTACAGAAAAACAGACAGCAGAAGTGAAGGAGCAGCTGGAACCCACGATGAACAAAGCCAGTGGAGGGGTATAAAATAAGGAGCAGGCAGCCAGGAGGTCAGAAGGAAATTCAACAACAACCTGTAGTAGTTCTGATGCTCGGTTTAGAGACCTCCAGGAATTCAGGATGGGGCTGAGGGGACCTTGCCTGCTGGGCCTTCTGTACTCTTTAAACTTAACAAATATGGCATTGGTAGGAATGATAGCAAATGACAGACATAGTGATTAAGGATGTGAATTCAGCAGAGGTAAAAAAAATTCAAAGCCAAGGACAGAGGACGTTGCTGCACAAGCAGATGTGATTAGGAATGTCCTTGGTTAGGAACGCCCTTGCTAGCACCTGAAATGCTTTAATTGTTCTCTAAGAGATGAGCATAATTATGCTTTACTTTTTAGTTAAAGTTTTCATTTTCAGGTCTGCAACGTTGCTATACATCATGGCAATAGTTATACTGCATGCACTCAAGCAGTATCGCATGGTTTAGGCATATTGTTCTTTCCATGGCTGGTTCCTACTGATTCACTGTTTACTAAAATTTGATTTCTATCGTTGTTCCAGAGTAATTTTCAGAACAGCCATTATAAGGATTACTTGTAAAACAACCAGCTTCCATCTATTTGCATAATGAACTCTTGCAGCAGCCAGTATCCAGTAACATGAAATACCAGAAGAAAATGAAGTAAAGACATTCCGGGGCTCCCTTTCACAGCCTAGGCTACGGTATGAACTACTAGTACCCTTTGGCTGAGAATCATTTGTGTCTCCATTCTAAGATATATCATAAGCTAACAAATCACACTGACATTTGTACGAAAAGATACTTCTCCTGGAATTTCCTTGAGTTCTTTCCACCCTTAAAAATTCTTAATCTCATTGAAACCACATTTAAAATTTAAATTGTATTGAAATTTTAAATTATTTATATTGAATCACATTTAAAGTTATACAATTAATTACTGAGGATGTTTTCTGTAGAAATTTTGGAATATTCATGTTTATTATGTTATTTTATAGAACTGCATAACATAGGCCACAAGGGTATTAGTCTTAATTACAGATTTGTCCCACACAAAGTGTGAAGGTCTTTGTATAAGACTTCAGAAAAGCAAATAAAATTTTCTTTTCTCGCTTCTAGAGATTTAGAAAAGTTAGGATTATTATTATTGCTATTACAATCATGATGAGAAAACATGTTAATACAGTTTTCTGATTTCTCAACTTTTAAGCAAATGCTACTGAGTAAAAGATTTTTCATTTTGTAACAAACATTGTAAGTTTTCCCAAGCTTTTGGGGCAAAACACATAGCGTATTTTTATCTGAAACACCAGTTCAGAAAGCAATGAGAAGCCACTGACTTAATCAGCAATAATATATGTAAATATAATTTGTACAACTGGAAAAAGGAAATACAGATGTAATTCTTCCTTGGACAAAGGTAAAAACAATAGGAAACGTTCCACAGTGTTGTTATTACTCTGGCTGCTTGCTGTGATGTTGTAAATTGTGTTAGAGTGAATAACAGACAAATGGATATAGAAGGTGAATGTCAGCTCCATATTTCAGGCTGCACTGTGCATTTCTATGCTAATTTCACACTTTGCAAAAGCCATTTTAAACAAGACTTTTCTAATACTGTGAACAGAAGCCAAAAATTAGTGGAACATGAATAAAACTGAAATCAGTGGTGTTATTAAGGTTACTTGCATCAGAAAAAACACTGTAAATATTGAAAGAGTAGCCATAATAAGAGAGATTTCATTATATTTTATTCTATGGGAAATGTTGTCAAATGACACAGTCCTATATTCCATCTTGCTTTAACTGTACATCATACTTCTGAAAAGATAAAAATAAACAACAAACCAAAGTGTTCTTCTTATTGGCACACTTAACAGTCACATTTTATTTTTAGTTCAGTAACTACTTAACAGAGACTATAGAGAAATAGGGCATCTGGACCAAATATTCTTTTAAAATATTTATGATTTACTCATTCAAAACTCAGAGTGATATTTTAGTTGCACTCAAAGACAGGGGATGATTTTACTATTATTATAATGACAGCAGTATGTTAGCATAATCATATTTGTATTGCTTCTAACTCCAAAGCAACGTTAAGATAGCCTTTGTTTCACCATCTGCTTAGAAAGGACAGGCTAAAAATATATTGGACAGTTTGTCTCTCCTCTGATCATCTTATAAATTGCTTCTATACAAACACTCACACCTACACCCATGCTTCTTATCTGTGCAGTTATCACACCTTGATCAAATATCACGGTGGTGTAAAACACATCTTGTGGTGAACATCAAAAATATTGTTGGTTTCTTTGGCTTATATTCACACAATCTGCTCTTGAATCTGCTTATTTCTGAATGGGAGTAGTCCCATTTATTCCAAAGTTGGACCCCAGTGTGTAAACTCTTGAAGACCCATGGTAATTAAAAATGGTAAGAAATACTGATAACAAAATTGTAAACAAACATGTGTATTCTGCATTGTTCCTATCGCAATCATCTCAAAGTAATTGCACTGCAGTCAGAATGCCTGTCTCTTCGACTGAGAAGCTAAAAAGTTTGTTTACACAAAGGAAAAAATCCTAGCCTTCCCCTTCATATACTGAATAGAACCAAAAGATACCAAAATACATTAAAATAGTAACCCTTACTTTCAAGATAGATATTCAGTTATGTATCTGACTGGAAAAACAGTTCTATCTGAAACAGAGCAGAAATTTCATTTTAACACTATCAACACTGCAAGATGGTGGAAAGTGCGATAGAATGAAAAACATACACACATAAAAACACAACAATCCTTCCTCCCCCGACAAGCGTGGGGCATTACACAGAATTAAATGATAGGTGTTGGTTTGAGTAAATGAAAATTTCTTTGTATTCTAGTGATTATCACAACCTTTTTCAAACTCATTGAGCATTACCGTTAACTTGTGGAAATAATTTTGAGGTTTTAAGAGTCAGTATGCTCATGAGTTCCAGCTGAATAAGCCTAAGTAAGAGTTTTACTATCACAATGCGGCATTTTGTGGAAAAGAAAAATAAAGTTATTGTACAAGCTATCATGGCAAATCTTGACCTTACAGAGAAGATTCCAGACTTTTTCCTAAAACTAAAAATACTTAGCTTGGTCTACTGATAACTTTATTAAAATCTGTAGTGCAATTACACTAACCAAAAAACATTGCAATCACCAACATTAGCTACATGTAAACCACTGTGTTGGGTAAAATACTTCTTTCTAACTGTATCATCCATTGCAAATATCCCAAAATCCTAAGCCAGACATTCTAAAATCATGATCTATATATTATTTTTAACATGGAAGTTTATCCTTTTTTAGCATTTGTGGTGTCATGTGTTAGATAATGTTTTAAAATTTCTACTTTGCAAACATAACAGCTTAAAATCTATTTCTTTTTTGACAAAGACCTCCTCCCTAAGGCAAAGATTCAGGCATATGATCTTTGGCTTTAAAATACAGTGGTCTAAGACTGACAATAACAAATACAGTTTGAGAGCTTAAAGTGACAATTTAAATTCAATTGGAAATGTACACAGGAATACTATACTTTTGAGAGAGATTTCTGTCCCAAAATATGTGATTTCAAGACTATATCTTCTTCTGAGTTACTAACTCTATGGATACTCACTTCTGAATATCAGTGAAACCCTGATAGCTATGCCAAAAAATGAGCCTGACTGAAGTTCTGGCTTCCCTCATGGGATTATTCCACTAATATTATTATTCACCAGACTCATAGAAATCGCAGTCAAAGTTGGGGTGTGATCATCTTGACCTCTGTAGCACCACCAATTAAAAGACAATGGGACTGTCACAGAGTTTGAAATTCTCTAGAAACACAAAACACTACTGACTTGGGATGTTGGTGAGACCATGCTGTGGCTATGCATAGTAAGCAGAAGGGATTTCTTTTTAATCCTTTCCAACCTGAATCCTGGACAGAAAATGAGACTGGGTATGTGAATGTACATGCCTGAATAAAGCATCAATATGACATGAACGGATGAAGATAAAGGACACCATTTTAATTGTGTTCATCCATTTAGATTCAGTTACATCAACGAAGTGACACGTTTCTATTAGCTCAAGGCCAGGCTTAAGCTGCTTCTCCTCTATGGAAAAATGTGGTCTGTTTAAAATGGAGCACTCTTGCTCTAGGTGTTGCTTTGTGCACATTTCAGTGTGCCTGTTCAAAGAACTGAAATGCCTTTCCTGAACCCTTTTACAAGGGGACTTATGTCATCAGTCAATGACAAATAATCCCCTCTGACACCAGCAAAACACCAGTTTGGCTATTAGACTAACAAAAGTAACATTACATTATATGCCTAATGAGCTGGAAATACATTCACTTTGCACTCCACTTGCAATGCAAACATTAAACAGCCATCCAGACCCATACTTTTAGACAAACATTTATCAAAATAAATCTTAAGCAGAGATTAAACACAATTTATCTCAGCCTTATTAGATACTGTCTTTTTTCTTATTTGTATTGTTCTTTAGCTCCTAGACAAAACAATATAAGCTCTAAGATAATGGGCAAATGAGTAAGTGGTAAGTGGATTTAACAATAATAGGGAGTACCTGGAGAAAGGGAGAACACTGTATAACTCAGACATTACTCAATGAAACTAAAAGCCATGTAATCTGTTTGAACTAAAGCTTACAACTCAGATGGGTTTTTAAAAAGGAAAAAGGAAGAGAAAATGTGAAACACTGTTCTGGGGCAGTTATGACACCTTTGTCGAAGCAAAAAAAGTGTCAGCAAGTCAGGGAATAAACAGAGCTGATTCAGTGACTTGTCATGTCACCCTGAATATGGTCATTAAAAACCCTGAAGTTATTGGAAGAAGTTTTCCAGGTGTGATGCCCATCAGCTATTGCTCAAGCCAAGGATTAGTAGCACAGTGTGCTGAAATACTCTTTTCCATCTCATCAAATATTCACCTTCCTGAAGTTCACTTGCCCCCACCATCTGTGCTTATATAAGCAGACAATGCTTGCTCAGCCATCCCATTGCGAGGGTTTCCACTGACTATTTCTATTTCCTAGTTTAGATAAACAGATTTGTCATCCCCACTGTCGCACATTCAACAGCACTAATTCCACATGGATTATGCCAGCTTTAGGCTTTAAGAGCCATAACTGTCTGACGTCCTCTAGCCATACGCCTCAAAATAGTGCTTTCTATATTAATATAGTATTAATAGCTTCACTTCAGTGGCATGTCACACAATAGGTGACAACAATTTGGGGCCTGAATCTGGTATCATAGCTGTATGCAACCAGCAACATCAGGTTGGTTTACTGCTGTAGACACTTTTGAGAGTTGTTTCAGGAAACCAATCACTGCTTTAGATCATTTTGGCTTCTTTAGTAGAGTAAGTTGGCATCACTACATTATGCCATTGTTCAGAGAGCTTTCCATCTTCTTCAAATCATAATCATTGCATATCCTTGCATGGTTTGGACTTGGGGACTTTGAAGCAGAATTTTTTACTCTAAAAAGTCTGTACCCACTCAAGAAATTTGGCAACATTCCTGTCCCATCACTTACCAAGTCTCAGCCCTGAGACTGCTACTGCAGTGGCAGTACTGTACTCAAGTACCTGTATAAGGACCTATTCAAGTGTCCCAGAGTTGTAACTGGACCTGTCACAGAGCTAGTGAAATGACAACAGAACTTATAAATAAGAATCCATGTCTCATCAATAATGAAGTCCCAAAAATTTGCTTAGTCTCTGACTAACTTTACCCCGTTGTGAGCAGCAGTAATGCTGAAGCTTGCTTTTTGTAGTCCAAGTAAGGCCACTGATATTCACTTACACTCTGTTCATACTGCAGAGCTTCCCAACACACTCAGTTTTGCAGGACATTTTATGTCTCAAGCTGCTTGTTTCATGTCCTGCCAAATCAGATGAACAACTGAAACTGCCCAGGCAGATAGCTGTTTGTGCAAGACACTGAGCTGGAACCGAGACCTTAAGGCTGGGATTCATCTCACTGATTTGAGATGTCTGCAGCATAGATTATGTCTTCTGAGATAGCTGTCCTCAGCTCCCACATGGAGTGATTCAGCTGACCTATTTCTAGACATCTGCTTTAGGGTAAGATGACTTAAGCTCCAGAAGTGTTATCTATCCCTCCACTGAGTATAAAGGAAGCACAAGGTGACTAACCCAGTGGGGGATGTTGACGTTATCAGATGTTTTCTCTAGCAAGCCTTCTGAACTCAGCTCTTCCAACTCGCTCCCATTTAGTAAAACACATGACAGGAACTACCTCATCATTTCTTTTTCCCTTCTTTCTAGAACAGGTCACATTTACATTCGGTTACTCCTGCACTGAGCACAGTCATTTCTCCCAGACTAAAGCAGATCTCCAGAAAAGCAGTTAGTCTCTTCTATTTGTCTACCGTATTCAGAGTTGTTTTTATTCAGCAATATCTTCCACCACTACCATAGGTTCATTGTTCTTGCGCATCTTCACCTCCTTTTCCAAATAAGTGGCTTACATAGTGACAGGTGAAGAAAACGCGAGTATCATCTTCCCCCGTCTCCAGTAAGGTAAACTGCGTAGCCACACTGACTTTCCGGAAGACTACCTCTGTCCTAAAAAAGCTACCTATCATATTTACATCCTGTGTTTTAACCAGTGGTCCCTCCATGGACAGAATAACAGAATAACTGATCTCCAATATTCCGCTGTTTAGATATGTATCCAGCTATAAGATACAGGAGGAATCTAGTCAATATGCTGTTACTGATCATCATACCCCTCTGATGATAAAGATGCTGGAACATTTTGGTTGAAAAAGGATGTAAGATTTTTAGACTGAACACAAATAGCCACAACAGCCTAACATCTGTGCTAATGCAATTCTAGATCTTCTTGCATTCATTCCCTTCTCTGGAACTTGTCAGTGAGTACTAACTATACATTATCCAACTCAGTTATGGATACTACAAAGGGCAGATGTAGAGAGACTAGGAAGAGAGCAGGCTGTTCTGCTTAGACTAGGAACATAAAGGCCTGGATGGGACATGCTGGGACATCAAGTTCAGTTTCTTGTAACTGAAGGCAATCATGACATATAATCCCCCTACTGTTTTGAAACACACTTGTTAGACTTTTTCTATACTGAAAAGAAAACAAAGCTAAAGCAAAAAACACCAAGAATTCCTGTTTCAGAAACAATCTCCATCTGCACTGAACACGTGAGCCTAAAGAAAACAAGTGGCTCTTTGTTTCTGTAAGTCTATTGCTCAAATTAATTATTTCAGTACATATACTACCCAGTTGTCACTCTCTATACTAATCTTGACATGATTTAATCTATTCTTAGAGATACTGGTATAAGCAGACACACAAAAGACAATGCCAAATCCCGACAAAATGACTGGATCATACACTTGTGTTGGCAACATGAAATTTACTGCAGGGCATGATTTTTAATGATGACAATTAATCACAGGGGGGGAAGTATGTTTCAGCTTCAATGGCCATTACACTCTCTGGTTTTCATTATTTTAGAGAAACACTTAACATCAGGTGAAGACCAAAAGCTCATAAATCTAGAAAGAAATAAACGTTGTATTTTCTTTGTGCAAAAATAGCAATTTTGTTTTTTTTTTAAATACTGTTTCATATTTGTTTTATGTTATCACTATTTTCCAAGAGTTTATAAGCAAAATCCATTGTAAAAGACTTTTTTTTAAAACTAATATATATGATGGAAAATGGTAGATAAGGAAAAGAGGACAGATATATCAGCTAGGCTATTGAACTTTACATGCATTTTAAGGAAATTAAATGCATATGAAAGTTATTTATACTGATAAAGATGAAAATGCAAAGCATTTCAGCTACAGATGAGGCATGATCCTTCTAACTGTTACTCATGCAAAAATTCTGAATCTTACTCAAGACTCCATATTTCTCATACAAGTGAAAGGTGGGAGAATGCAAGGCAGCCATCACTTTTGGAGTTCAAATCATAATCCAGATCTCACCATGATGAAAACTAAAAATTGGAGATTTGTGTAAGAAATAATAAGAATGCAAGTATAGCACTATAAGAATTTTATTTCAGAGCTGTATTGTATTATCTGAGTAGAAGTCTGGGAATAACTGTATTTCTCACAATGCTACATAGCTCTCTGATTCGTTTCTGTGAGATGTCTGTCCTTTTTTACGTTCATTAATTAAGAACAGGAAAGTGAAGTTCTTTGTGTTTGAGATGCTAATACTGTCCTGAAATGTAACTGGGGAATATATCGAGAAAAACATGCCTAAGTATTATCTTGTGAATATATTTATGTCATAGACTTCCAATCCTAAGAGTCCTGAAGCCATCTTCAGTACTTTGGAGAAGACCCATTACCAGAAATGTCTGTACTATACCACCATGCTTGGAAGAAGGAGAAAAGTCACCACAACACAAGAGTTACAATGTAAGGAAGAGTTTTATAATTGGTTCTAACTTATGGTTTAGATTTTAGAGTATATGTTATTTTCAGTTTATAAATCAACAGCTAATTTTGTAGTGAAAGCAATGCCAGAACATGCCAGAATACTAATCCATCTGACTGAAAACAGATACACTGTTCTGGGCTCCTCCTGATACAAAAATTAATCCTGGTTATACCAATTACAAGTCATCAATTAGACTGGTTTTGATCCAGATCTTTAGCTGGGTAATAGACCCCAAAACCTTGACATCTAGAATGCATAAGTGAGGGTGGACTATTTTTTATTTAATCTAATTATTTAATTTGAAGATTTAATTCCAGTCTAATATTGAGGAAAATTTGTTGTTTTATAGATTTGATATTATGCAAATTCAATCTCAGTTTCATTTAATATCAAACAGGATTTTTTTTTTTCATTTCATTTTAGCTGCTGTCAATTTCCTTAATTCACAATACTGATCCATAACATCAGAGGACCTAACAGGGCATCACCTCCTCCACCTACATGCTCAGTCAGCTCTACATAATTTACCCTTGGTTCATTTCTGGGAGTGGGAAAAAGCATCCAATAAAGATGACCATTAAAAGGAGAAGACAAGAAATAACATGAAAGAAGGAAGAAAACAAAAAGGAAACAACTAAAATCAAGAGAAAAAATCTGATAATTGTGCAACAAAAATCATGGGTCTGAGGAAGAAAAGAGGGACTGGTTAGTCATTAGCAGCACAGTCTGAAGTAAAGCAAACTTTATAGATACCAATATTTCAGGCACAACCCAGCTTCTCCTCTTGCCACTCCTCATTCCTAGTGCAATCTCACCAAATATCATTCCAGATAAAGAGCAGCTTCAGAGTCAAGCATGAGAACATGATGAAAACTCAAACAATGGTAAATACAGACTCATCTACTTTGCCAATATGACACACTTCAGTAACATCTCACTGAACTCACAGACATCATATATTTTATTTTCAGTTGGTAAACTAATACAGATAAAAAAGCTACTTGAGGAGTTTTTTGACTTGGTAAATTTTCCCAAATGTTTTCAAATTTAGGATCATTTTCTCATGGTCTTGCATGCCCATGATTCTTCATAATCAGGATAGTAGAGTCCCAACCTGTTCTCAAACTCATAGTTACTGTAGGAAGTTACTAGAAGTCACATTTCACATTTACTTAGAACCATCAGATCTGAAGAACAAATGGTGTATTTCCAAACTGAAACAGATGCATTGTCACTCTCATTGTCACACATCAAAAGCATACAAACAACTGTAATGGGTGAAATCAGACAGCTTCCATAAGTGGATGTCTAGAGAACACGTAGTAACAGAGCAAACACATAGCGATCCTTCCCATGAATACTTTCCCAGGCAACAAACTTGAAAATTTCCACGCATTTATAAACACTGCTTTTAGCACCCCTGGTAACATGACGGTTTCTTATTTGAACACTCTATTAAGAGCACTGATAGTTAGAAAAGTGGGTGTCAGCTTCAGATTAACCAAATTTGTTTATTCACAACTTTCAGCTTGTTATCGTTAGAGCACACATGAACTTTCTGTTTTTCTAAGCATCTCCCTACCAATTGAGGGACTGATTTATTTGCATACATGACCAACTTTGCTCCTATGAGGAAGAGCACTTAATGGAAGATAGGTAATACTATTTATTATATATTATTATGCCTTATATGTGTTGTCAAGTAAAGATGATATTGTCATTGTTGTCATGTACATTCTTATTGCAATGGCATTCAGCAGTAAAATCAATCTTATTGTTGCATATAAATTGAAGTAGATACCACATGCTTACATTTACTCTACTAACAGCAGTCCTATTGAATGCAACAGAACTAATATTAAGTAAAAATATTCAATATCATCAGATTCTGGCAGGGCATTCATGTAAAACTCATAAGAAAACAACTTGTTTTCTCAGTGGGAAAAGCAATGGGACTTCCACACTTCATTCTTTTCCCCTTACTATTAGTTTCTGTTGAAGCCCCAGAACTCCTTTTCCAAACTGCCCCTAGTAACACACCTGTCCTGTTTAGCACAGGTGACAATGGGGTCTGTCTTGTTGACCTGTCCTGTTTCCCATCATCTATGAGTCTGATTCCCCCAGTACCTCTTCTGACAATGCACTGACTTTCAGTGGTGTGTTTGTTGGTATATAACAGAATAGGATCCCTGTATAAGAACGGAAATCCACAGCCACTGCTGAACAACTGGTCAAACCCATACTTAAGATCAGCTGAAGCACTAAGTAAAAAACGGTTACCTCTTAGGAGCATATTCTCAAAGCACATCTCTGAGGAGTTCAGAAAACAAGACAAGACATAGCCATAATTGGGCAATAAAGAAAAGTGAATGACAGCATATTCTCCTTCTGCCCACGTGATCCAAAAAGATTCCAAAAGGGTCAGCACTGGAGCAGGGAAGGAAACTCTACACTCACTTCATCTACCCTAATAATTCCTTGACTGGGGAGGCTAACAGTCATGATGAATAAAATATTTGCCCCAAATGTCCCAGAAAACCTGTTGCAGTCAAAAATTGACCTTGATCACTTCAGTGTGAAACCAGTAGTCTATCCACTAGGCCACACTACACCTGCTTAGTCCAGCAGGACAGTTTTGGATCTGATCCAAAACACATGGAAGACAAGAATAGTCTTTTTCTTGACATCAGTGGCCAGCAGATGCTCAGCACTATGTTCACAGAATTACACGGTTCTCAGTGGCAGAAGAAAGGTGTTAAACAATGAAATAAAGGCAAATATTACCTTTGTTGGAGGCAAGTTTGAGCAGTTCCATCAACCAGTCAATAAGAAAGTTCTCTTTTATATCTTTAAAGTACACAGGTGTCCCCATTTAAACAAGCACAATGAAAAGAAGACATTCCACTGATCTAGTCTCTGGGCACAGGTTACTGAACAAATCAAACTTGTCTCAGACTGTTTGAAGGATGAAGGCTCTTCTGCAGTTTGCAAGCCCAGGTCAGATCAAAACAGTGTTTGACAACAATCCCCACAAATGTTGTGAATATTTCTGTGAGTTGTAAGGGCTCTGTTCTTCAAAAACAAGCACTGCTGCTGTTGTCTGACTATTTTTAGCAGTTTCTGTTTTCTTCTTTAGTCAACTATAAACCGTTTTGCCCTCCAGTCCATGTTCAACACATTGCCTCTGGCTGTGCAGTAGGACTGGCAACTTGTCATTAATGGGCATGTTATTTAGGAAATTAGTGGATGCTTTTAAGATGAAGGAAAAAATATACCTCAGTCTTACAATGTTTTCATAGACAAATGCATCTTTGAGGCTTGGAGCTGAGCTAATTTTCTTTCAATGAATGGAGGAGGAATATTGTATATATATCTGGTAAAACACAAAGAAGTTGGAACCAGAAAGTGCTGGAGGGTTTTGCAGGGAAAAAGGCTACATCACCGGTGTGTGCACACAGCCAGCTCCTCCTCCCATGCCTACATGCTCCCACCCCGTGCGCGGAGAAGCTGCAGGAGGACTACGGGATAAAGAACATTGTTAATGCAGGTTTGGGCTCTGATGTCACTGGAGAACTATCAGCCATATGATTTCTTTGGCTGTTCTTTGCAGTGCTATAAAAGATAGTGTGAATACCATAGCAAAGGCAAATGGCCTAGTTCAGATCAAAGCTGAAACCATATAAAACTGGAATAAACCTGTGCCAGATGATCTCCAGCTACTGTAAGCTGATGGTGTTGTATTTAGTCCACTACTTGTGATGAATTTACTCTGCATTTAAACTGATGAAAATGAAATCATGATCTACCCCTAATGTAAATGTTAAAGAAAAAAAGTCTCTTTCACTCTCTCAAATATTCTATTATTTTTTTCATATTTTTGCTTGTGTTTATTAGCTGAAACAGGCAAAGCTAATGAAAACCACCAGAATATAACTAAAAATTTATAAATGTTTACTGACATTCATTTGGAATATCCTAAAAGTATTTTTTCCTTTACTTCCAAATCTGTGTGCACACTCCTCACTGAAATTACTACTCTGTACATACAGGCATAATAGCTGCACAGAGAAACACTTTCATGGCAAAATCCCTTTTCCTTGTGACAATGTATTTTTATACAATATAGAAAAGATCTTGCTGATATGCTGTTATTACACACACATCAGGAATTGAAATGAGTGCTAGGACTGCAGTTTAAACAATACATAGACTCACAGGTGACCTGACGTGATCCAATCCTTTACAGGCAATGCTGTTCCCCTTATGGGTGCAGAACTGGATGTGTTTTATGCAACCCAATCTGAGGGGCTTCCTACCTGTGGAGTAAATCCTTGAGATTGATGCTAGTGTCAATTTATGACAGCTGAGAATATGATCATTTGATTCTATGGCAAGCAGTAATTTTAATTGTATTAATTCTTAAAAACTGAAGGAGAGTGTGACACAAAGAGCATGACAGAGATTGCTGCTACCAAAGACACTAACTTCTTGTTTTCTAAATCATGATGACATTAGTATGGAACATACACACTGTATAATTACAGTGGCAGGGGTGTTTTAATTTTCTTGGTTTTGGTAATGAGTTAAAATAACACAATAGGAGTTTTTCTTGAAGTAACAGGAAAACTTCTTGCACCATGAAATTATTTCCCTGGAAGGTGCACTGCATTCACAGTAACGTGGCTACGGTAGTACTGGCGCAGTGTTTGTTTCTAGCTGTATGTAACTGACAGTGTCATTGCTGGTTATCTGAGTAGGCTGAAGTACTAGTAGCAAATGGATTTCTGATTCAAGATGTCAAGGCCATGAAGAAATATCAGTTTAAAAGATTTTAAATGGCATTTGCAGGTTTTTGGTGGTGGAATGAAACTGTAATGGAGCCTTATTTAAGCTCCAAACTTGGAAAATATAAGTCTAAATGGAGGTATCTGACCTGACTGAAAGCCTTTCATTAGGAGACTAAGCTCTTTACTTCCATGATGAAGATTGCATTGATGTGTACAGTGAAGGCACTACCTCATTTTTTACTATATAAAGAGCTAGGTGGTTCTGGAGAGTTATTCAGTGCTCTTACAGGGAGTAGCCCAGAGACGCCCACTAGGAAATACTAGATGTGATATGCATCACTGACTCAGGACTGCACCAGAGCACCTCCATGCACTTGGGATTCAGTACGCTGAGTTCCCAGGAGGAAGAGAACACCTCCTCTGCAGAGTACCCTTGAAGTTAGACATCTTGATTAGAGAGAGGCAGATGTAGGTTTA
This sequence comes from Pygoscelis adeliae, assembly GCF_000699105.1. Classification (NCBI taxonomy): domain Eukaryota; kingdom Metazoa; phylum Chordata; class Aves; order Sphenisciformes; family Spheniscidae; genus Pygoscelis; species Pygoscelis adeliae. The sequence continues at coordinate 470,858 of NW_008825255.1, forward strand.
GATCTTTCCCACTCAGATAGGTTTGGATCCAATGCTCCCATAGCAACACCATTTTTGTAAATCCAGACTATAGTTTCATTATACATATGTCAAAAAATAACAAAAAGATTATCAAGAGAATATAGAGGAAAATAACTCAGAAGCAGGTCCTACAAGATTAAAAAAAAAAAAAAAAAAAGAAAAATAAAAGGAAAAAAAAAGATGTAAGTCCATGATAAAGTGAGTTTATGACATCCTGTATTTTAAACATTAAAAAAATTCTATGAAATATGTAATAAGCACTTTATTAGTTCAATTAACATTCTTGCTATTGAGCTAAGGAACGTGTTGAAACCTGTAGGTAATCTAGCTATAAGACAAGCTCTAAAAACCACTGACCCAGAATAACAATAAAAATACAAAGATATCTTAACTAGGTGTTCTGTTTGAAAAAGTACATTGCCTGGGGATATTTCATTAACATAATTATGTCTGGCTGTAACCAAAAAAAGTCAGACTAAAAGGAGGTGAAAACATTACCCTGCCAACTAGAAGAAGAGTGTGTGCACCCTGAAAATAGGGAACATCTGATATTTATGTTTGTATACAATATAATGATCTCTGGAGCCAGATGGTCTGATTTTATTCATGGTGCTGGGCTTCTGGGAGGTATGCATATAGATTTAATAAAAGCCATAAAAAAAATCCTACTTCAGCAACATATTTTCTACTAAGTAGAAGCTGAACTAGGAGACAAAGGAGTCTTAAATGGAGAATTTGTTCGTGTGAAGAACTTCTGCCTTTTGGAAACAGGCTAAATGAAATCTCTCTTAACAAGCAGATTCCCATGAATTATAAGCATATGCAGACATAAAAGTAATCAATTAAGGGTATGGCTTTAAAGATGAGGAGATGAGGAAGAAGTTGTTTCAATTCTAAAAGGTGTCTCATTTTCCCCCTCCAGTCAGTCTAGCCCAGTCTTTTTCACCTGTTGATATGCTACAACTCCATCTCTGTCCTCTGAGCAACGGTATATTTTCTCATGTAAAAGCAACCATCAAAACTGAATTGTCAAAGAAAATTAATTACCCCAGAATACCAACCCAAATCCTAGGGAGAAAGAGAAAAAATAATGTTGTTGAAAAATCAAACACTAGACATTTAATGCTTTTCCAACCTAAGCAATTCCTAGACAAACAGCATTTCCAAAACCCCCTAAGATGAGGTTTATATTAATGTTCTATTCACATCTGTAAAAAATATATTTGTGATTGAAAGTGTAAATTGTTTAAAACATCAAACTTTGACTTGTCCTTTGGACTGGTATACATCCTTGAGAAGCCAGAAAGAGAGGTTTTGTTCTCGGATTAAGGAACAACTCTTAACCTGCTAGGACAACAATGTACTGTATTTTCCATGCCCTTTAGTCTTTTGTGCCCTGAACTATCAATTAAATCCATTTCTGGAGTGTTGTTTCCCACAGGGATGGGCCTACTTTGATTGTAAAGAAATTGCAAAGCTATGGAAATCCATGTGATTCGGTATCCAGGTTATTTGGTTTCAACTATTTCCTTTTTTTATTTTATTACAGGTTTCTTTATCACGGCAATACAAAATACTTTTGCCAGCATGGGAGCTCATTTTCAAGGGACTTTATTTTCTTGGGATTTTTAGTGCTTATTGGAACAGAATATACAACATGGTTGTTAACACACTGTGGTCATGTCAATATTTCAAGGATGTATATGTGGGTACAGTGACTCCAGAGGATGAGTTCCAAGACCCTTTTTAGTGATAATAAAATGAAGTTTATTTACTGCAGTGTGTGTCTCATTGACTTCTGGAAGAAGCAGAAAGGTTATTTCTAGTCCTTCCATTGGATCTGCAGAAGGGGAAGACTCCTTGTGAAGCTCTTCATTAAAGACACCATCTTTCAATGACACTTTCAGAGAAGTATGAACTTGAGTTTTTACCTTGAAAGGTAACTCGCAATTAGTTTTTTAAATATAAAAGGGAAATATAACTTTCCAGATATATTTTGATGTGCTGTGCTAGAACTTCCAGAGATCATGGTCTGTGATAATACGACATTAGTCTAAATTGAGTCATGTTTCAGAATTATTATTAAAATTGTCAATATTTTGGCTATAGGCATAAAATTTCACTTTTGTCTCTATTAACGCTGACTTTTTATTATTCCCATTTTCCAAACTGGTACAAAAAAGCCCTCAAGTTAATTTTATACCTCTGCTGAACAACTCTAGTGTAGAGATGTTATGGTTCAGGAATTCCTACCCATTTTAGAGTCAGCAGTCAAGTTTCACTTCCTTTGGTATCTAAACAACTAATTTTGAGGCCAGTATGATTACTTTTTTTACTGGTGGCTAGGTGAGAAGAGTGGGAAGGGTTGTTAGTTCCAAGGGGCTTAAGATGTCATGAAATTGGGTTTATTGTGGAAACTAAAGTACTGACTTAGATATGGAGTAATTGTTGTAAGCCTACAATTTTCAAAGATTTTTTTATGTGCCATTTATACACAGTATTTCAGGCTTGGCCAAAATGGGCTGCCCATGTGAGTCATAGCTGTCCATGGCCCTGTAATTCAGCTTTAGTGCTGCTTTTACACATGTGGATGATAAGAAAGGGAGTTTACCTCAGAGCTCTTTTAGCACTTTGCTGCCTTGTTTTCTCATAAACAGCATTCACCAAATGATCCCTCATTTTCAGTTCTACTATTCCCCTGGTTATTTAAAGATTTATTATTAAATAAAAGTATTTCCAAAGGGAAGAGATGGAAATCATACTTATGAAGAATTGAACACTTGCCTTCAGAGTAGAGTTTGCATAACCCAGAAGAGAAGTAGACAAAGCTTGGGGCCTCATACACAGATGCAAGAAGAAAATACATTAACGTCTGCTGATAAATTAATAAATGCAGATTTTATTTGCTTGCACTAAAACTGGAAAGGATGAAGTCACAGAGTTCAAGACCGTCATAGAGCAGTTAAAATTGCACTGTCATTTTCTGGTGTTAGCAGCATTATCAGTGTTCTTTTTATGCATGTGCTGAGGTTTCACACAATATATATGCAAATGAGCTTTTCATTCCATTTCTTACAGTAAGAGAACAGTAAATTTTCATCTAAAATAGAAAAAAAATTACAGTAAAACTGCAAAAATATTAAATGAGTCTGAACTTTATGGTCAACTGGTTAAGTCAGCACTTACCAGTTGTGAGAGATACAAAAAGGTTAATCCACATTACTGGAGACTATGGTTAATGGGATACAAAACTTCTGTTCATATTGTTGCCAAAAAGTGAGTGATCAGGTCTAATTGCAAGAGAAGGCCTCAAGAAGGTACACAAGAGCTTCTAAAGCCATAGAAGTTTTGAGTAAATGTTAAGATAACATGAACCAGGTTTAATAAGAAAATTTGGCTTACGCTGAGAGCTGTTTCAGACCCTTGACACTATTGCTGATGTGGGAAAACAGTATTTATGGCTACAGATAGACACATCTTTTAGTCTGTGCAATTCTTTTTAATATGATGGTGTCCCTGACCTAGGCTAAGATGTCAATACCCTAGAAAGAGTTCACAATGACAAGAGGAAGATAAATGGAAACAGAGAAAAGAAATCAAGGCTACACAGATAGCCAGCAATTTTTCATGTTTCTTAGGTCAGTTAGGAGTGTACAAACACATCAATATATAGTTGATATAGAAACTGTCTAGCTTATCTCTAAATAAATTACTCAGTTTTGCCTTTTTTTAGTAAAGCCTAGGAGCCTCATTCTGATGCCTGATCTGGAGCAAAGAGAACACAGGTATCAGCAAAATTCCCAGTAACTGATATCTTGCAGGATTTTTGAGCAGGTGATTAGATAATCTCAGCTGCTGTTTTTTAAGGATAAATTTCCAGCTTGCATGAGTTTGGAAAAGTCTTGAACATATGATTCAAAAGTACCTTCAAGTTAAAAAACAAAACAAAACAAAACAAACAAAAAAAACCCTCAGCTACACTATTGTTAAGCATTGCAGAGAAATCCTGAGATTGGTCTTGGGACCTGAAAGGCTTTAACAGTAAAAAGTTTGGGGTAAGCCATTACTAGGCACTGTCTACAAGCTAGGAGATGAAATGAAAGCAGGAAAGTCTGACACAGAAGCAGACCTTAATGCTGGATGTACGTTTAGCAATTGGAATACTTACTTGGAAATGGGTCTCAGCTGTGGATCTGAATTAGATTTTACTGCCACATTTGGAAACACTTCCATGAAAAAGTAAGGAGGAGGCTCTATTCCCCTCTTCTTCCTTCAGGCTGATCTCATCTGGCCAGAGCTGTGAAATCAGGGAACAGGCAGGGATTTGTTAACTAGAAACTAGATCTCAAGCACTACCAAGAGAAAGGAAAACAGCCTGTAGACCGATGATTTGTTCTGTTGTTTACAGACTGTGAAGCTGCTGGAAGGGAAAGTGCAGGAGGTAGACTCCTTGTTTGTTTTTGTTTTGGCTGAAGATGAATAAAAAGTCTCTATGAATAAATCTGAAATTCTGGAGAGACAATGTTCTCTGTTGAACATGCAGCTCCTGCTGAGTTTATGTCTAGCTGAGTGGCCCTGACTCAGACAGAAGGACTTTAAGACCTCCCCATCTACATGAAAAAGTCCCGGTACCTGCTAAGGCAAGAAAATCCAAACATCTACCACTGGCAGCTTACCAAGAGCCAGAGGGCTACATCTAATAGCAAAACAGAAAGGATAATCCAGCTCTCCTTTTCCATTCAGAGAGCCTCTGCTCTGAAAAGAGCAGCGCTGTAGTGCTGGGAAAAGGATTGTGAGTCACCAAGGAGAAACTTGCTGCATTGTACAGCTCCCCAGGAGGCCCCTGTTAGAAATGGGCTGTACTATAAGGCGGCACAACTTTTCAGCTGACAAGACTTGCACTAAAGAAGGAAACAGAACATCAGGAGAGCTAAGCTGCTATCCTGCTAGGAAATTTGGCCAGTGAAAGGATCTAGATGAGAAAAATTATTCATTTTAGCTTTCATTTGTTAAGGAATACTCCTAAATCTGAGCAACCAGACCAAACAAATCACTGTGCTGTTCTTAGCTGAGAAATTCTTCCAGGAAAATCACTGCTTTGATTTTATCCCCAAAGTTTTCAGAGGTTTTGTACTGTGGTAAGGCACTGATCAGAACACTTCTGTTAACTTAACCTAGGAACTAAATCTCACCATTTATCCTTATTTTCCTTTTTCTTACACTTCAATTGAAATTTGGCCAATAAAATTCTATTGTTTAAGTCTGTGTCTTATCCTGATAGCTCCAATCTTAAACTGGAAACGACCAGCAATGGAAAAAGAAATAACAAGACATGTAAATACAGTATCTGGACATACACCAGAAGGCCCAGACACCTGGAGAGGATACAATATAACTTTTATCAATTAAAAAGATAAAGAAATGTAAATAGTAAAGCAGAAACTTTAAAACAAATTTTATTTCACAAACAAGAGAGGCCTGAAAACATCTAAGTAAGAATTTCCAATGCCTCTTTCATTGTTTTCCTTTGAGTACAAACGAAGAGATAGGACAGCTAACGTTCAGGTTATGGCATGCACCAGAGGTGCTACAGCACTGACATTGGGAGAGACACGCAATCAGTTACTGCATGGTCATGTTTGTTCAAAACTATTTCTGTCTAGGGTGTGTCTACTCTATAATGGCAAATAGAGTACAACGTATGACATAGACCCATACAAACATTGGTGACCTTCACACCCAAATCTCGATCCCAGCTCTTCCTCTATCCTCAAATTAAAGAGTTAAACCACAAAATCTATATTGAAACTTGATCATTTGGATTTCAGTCTAAATTTAATAGATTATTAAGATTAATGAAAATCTCAGAAGTCAGAAATCAAGTACCTAACACTGAGGAAAAACAGTAAAACTGGAAAAGTGGAGGCATACATATTCTAAAATGAAATATGAAGATTTTAGAATACGACTTGATTAGATGGCTTGACTACAGTCAGGAAATAAAAAATGCTGGCTACTCATGACAAAGTAAATCAGGAGAAATTAGAACTAAAAAAAGCAATACATAGCAAAAAATAGCAATTCAGGAGGAGTGAAAATGCGGGAGTAACATTAAGAAGTCAGGTGTAAATCCCTGACATGGAGGGATAAAGAGAAGGTAAAGTATTCAGGAAAAAAAAAAAAAAATTGTAGCAGTGGTATCAGTACACTGAGCAGGAATTATGCAGAAAAGGCAGAACAGCTTATATTTGTTGTGTGTATTTTGTGTGTCTGTGTGTTTAAAAAACAGCAGGGTACAGGAAAGAAGATAAAGTCCTGTCCAGCTCATGCGTTATTAAGGAGGATGCTCTGTTCAGCATCATCTTTGGAAATAAATTTCTTAAAACTAGGAGGACTTGCACTCAAGAATCCAAAAAGAGCTAGCCAAGAATATCACACTAATATTAGTTTTAAATATATCTTACAAAACTCGGGACAGGTTGACAGCTAATGTGCAATTATCCACAACAGCAGGAAAATGACCTAAATACTTATCACCTGATTAATCCAGGTGAAGTAGGAGGTGAGTTAATATGGAATGCAAGAGATAAAAGATGAAAGGATGGGAATATAATTATTGCTTGTTAACATCATGTTATAGAAAATAGATCTTGTCAAACGAAACTGCTTTCACCAATCAGACTGCAGGTTTGGTTGAGGTATAACACGGAGGCAACACGCTTCGAGTTACAATAAGTTGTTTCACTTGGTACTGCACAACATTCTGGTTAAAAATAACACTATGCAATATCCTTAACAAGCCAAATAAGCAGTTTAAGAAAGCTGACTGATAGACATCAAAGTAGATGTCACTGAGAAACAAACATGGAATGGAGATGTTTTTAGTTGACTACAAGGACTGTGGTTCTCCAATGATAATCAGACTTTTTATTAATAATCTGGACGTAAATACAAATGCTTCTGCCAATAAAAGCATGTTCTCATGAAGATGGGTGCACTGGTAATAATGTTGAGCTACAACCCAGTAATGCTTTTCTCTACTTGCCAAAGTGCAAACCACTGTGTCACCCTGAGACCACAAGCGTAAGGAGTCTCGGAAATGAGATTAACAGGGTATCAGTCAGAAGGCTTCGTTCTGCGGCTCTGAGTTTGCTCTGACACCGGGATGTCACCCTGCCAACTATTCCCCACAGCAACTGGGAGATGTGTCAAGACACATCTCTCCATTGCTGCAACTTGACTTTTTAAGACAGGAGGAGCTATTGTAAGTAAGGTTGCTTTTCAGTCTGTCACATGTGGGGAAAATATCCAAAGGTCCACTATCCCTCCTCAGATCAGTCTAAGGAATTTCATATATCACTTCCATTAAAATTCCAGCCTGTTTTGAAAATTCAGAGGTTCAACACACAAACAAATTATCTCAAAGAGTAACAAGTTACTGCACATTAGCTGTCTATCTCCTTTGAGCTACAGTCTGAACCTTAAGATTTGCATCTGTAACTCTGTTATAATCAGAACGATCTTAAGGTCTGCAATTAAGCAGTGTCAGACTTTAAAGGCACAGTATTTTTACCTCAGGACAACTATCATTTTCTTATAGATGTCCTCCTGAGATGGGGGATTGTACCTTTTATTTCTAGAAGGAAAAAGGCATTATGAGAGGAAGAAAACAAACAACATGTCTTGTTCCTTAGAGGTCAATAAAAGGAAAGGCAAACATACTTTTCCAGACTTTGCTATTAGGCACCTTTTCTGATCGGCTGCCTCATGCTGACAAGCCAGTTTACATTCTCTCCCACAGGCCATGTCTCCTCACTGCAAAGAAGGGGTTTGGCATTTGCAGTGTAGGTAGCCAAACATGCATGTACATAGCATGTATCTTGCCCACCTATTTTTAAAACCAACCTTTCTAACTGCCAACCCTTTTAAAAATGCAATGGCTCAAATGGGTTAATGAGAATGATAGCTTTGTTTTATCAAGCATATTTTAGAAAAAGCAGTATCACTAGCTGTGTCCTATAGTTTGTAGAAAACAGGCCTGTGCATTGATCTCTTATCACCTCACTTGTTATTTACAAACTGAAATGTAATTTCAATAGGTGAAATCTTATATTTCTTTATTTCCTTTGGGTTAATCTCCCTGTCTCAGTCTGAATCTAGATTAATTGTATTTTACAATACAAGGTATTTATCCATTTGTTCTACCTTCTGTTCTACGTCATTCAGACTAATGGGTATTATGGCAGGACTGGACAGCTGCATCTGAAAATATTGCCTCAGGAGCCTGCCTGTTTCTTTTAAATGAAATAAAGGCAGCAAGGGATAAAACTGAAAATGGAGGCAAAGTAAATCACTGCCCTCATGATAGGAAATGCCTGCCAGAACTCTTATTCAACAGCTAATTGGTTTCCTTTATATATAATGCCCTAAAACTCCAACAATCTTCAAAAATGCATTTCTGCTAATCCTCGTAGCATTAAATTATAGATCTTTTAAATCTATTTTTAAAAAACAAATACCATAGTACATTTCAATCAGCAAATATTCATATCAATTATAGCAAAGAAATTTCAAGTACTACGGATTTTATATAATCTGGCTCCTCTCTGGGAAGAAACTTGGATGTAAAAATTGACTTAACTACCTTTCAACAAGAAGAGAGAGAGAGAGCAGTACCAGCAAGTGAGACAAAAGCCCTTTTCTCCGCTTCACCCATCCTGTCTATCACACTGTAGTCTTAAGACTTGCTGACTGGAGATATTCACAAGTTTTGAAATAAAAATTTACCATTCAAGTCATAAGGGAGTGAAAGAAGAGAAACACAATTTTTCCTGCTCCCGGTTATGCATCACTTTTGTTGACTTTTCAAACTTTCCAAGATCATTTCTATATAAGGCATTATTTTGCTTGGGGAATATATTTTACTATCATGCTGTAGAAAAAGTTCTAATCAGCATAGGGAAGAAATTCACTTGGCAGCCACCTTGTTGCTATTGCTTTTCATGGAGGATATTAACATGATCAGTCTGCCTTATTCTGCATGGAAGCAACTACTGTTGATGGAGTGACTCATCTACGATACGACTCCCAACATTACGTCCTGCTTTATGATAAACATACTACCTTATGGTAACATATATGTTCATTGACATAAATAGCAAAGTTTTGAGCACAATGGTTTACCTACAGAATAAAGTTATCACCTCCTGACTGCCAGCTTTTTGCACCGTGTATGAGATTTTTCTAATCCTTGCAAAGATGATAGGCAAAGATGCTAGAGAAGTGTGAGTAATGGGTATTGGAATGTAAGATTCAACTTACTCATTACAACAGGATCTATGTGGTTTTGTGGTCACTCACTGTGTGTGGGCTAGTTGGCAGGGAAAATAGTTTTGAATTTTGGACAAGATCTTCTAGATACAGCAAGGACCTTACAGTCAGCACAGTCCAGCACAAAATCCATACAGAATGTAAAAGACCATTCTCCCAGGGGTAAAGACCACTTTTTTATAACTTGCACGGATTTGCACCACGGAGCACTAAACCACACTGTTACTGGCAAGAAAACAGCTTCCAGGCTGAAGAAAATATTCTCTCCCTTCTACTGTGTTTCTCGTTCTCTTTCCTTCACAATTACTTGGTATTAACAGCGTAACACTAGTGCAATGATCACTAAGTTACAGAAGAGGAGGAGGAAGGCACTGATGAAGAGAAACACATTAGATCCATGCATATGAGATGAAGAAGATCAAATGAGGGTAAAAAAGGACTGATTTTAAATGCTTTTAAATAAAATTTGCTATGCGCTCAAATTTCAAGTGGTTACTGTACTCTAGATGAGACTAAACACACTATGGAGAAGACAATAGAATTCATGTTTGATATTAAAGTACTTCTGAAAAAAATACTAGTTAGTAAACAGTGTTACAGTTATAATAGACTATAATGAACAATTCATTAACAACGTATGAGATGTTTAGACACGGAAACTTGCTAATGAAGAGAAAACTCAGAGACTGGAACTAAGGTTAGATAGATAAGTCAGACTTTAAAATGAAATGCAGTCTGCTAATTGTCAGAGTAATTAAAGATTTTAATAGCTTCCCAGGGAGGTTATAGATTGGACTTCATTGGAAGTTTCAAAACAAAATTAAGTAACTTCAGTTTCACAGTCATAAGTTATAGTTCATCATTAAATCAAAAGGGAAAAAAAAAAGACATCTGTACACTGTGAGGAAGGAGAGGCGGTGGGGTGGCTCTGTATGTTAGGGAGTGTTGCAATTGCCTAGAGCTCAACGATTGTGATGATGATACGGTTGAGTGTTTATGGGTAAGGATGAGGGGGAAGGCCAATGAGGCAGATATCCTGCTGGGACTCTGTTATAGACCACCCAACCAGGATGAAGAGGCGGATGAAGCGTTCTACAAGTGGCTGGCAGAAGTCTCTCAATTGCTAGCCCTTGTTCTCGTGGGGGACTTCAACTTCCCAAACATCTGCTGGAAATACAACATGGCAGAGAGGAAGCAGTCTAGGAGGTTCCTGGAGTGTGTGGAAGACAACTTCCTGACACAGCTGGTAAGTGAGCTTACCAGGGGAGGTGCCTCGCTCGACCTGCTGTTTACAAACAGAGAAGGACTGGTGGGAGATGTGGTGGTCGGAGGCCGTCTGGGGCTTAGCGACCATGAAATGGTAGAATTCTCAATTCTCGGTGAAGTAAGGAGGCGGGGCAGCAAAACTGCAACCATGGACTTCCGGAGGGCGGACTTTGGCCTGTTCAGGACGCTGGTTGAGAGAGTCCCTTGGGAGAC